>NC_089889.1:13762500-14062500 GCF_040182565.1 Anser cygnoides
CATGGGGGGGTTTGGGGGGGGCTGGAGCGTGGCCATGGGGGGGTTTGGGGGTCTGGCTCAGGGTTATGGGGTGGGCTGGAGGGGTCTGGCTGGTCCTGCATGGGCTCAAGGGGAATCAGGCTCAGCGCCATGGGGGGATTTGGGGGGGTCCAGCCAAGGGCCGTGGCTGGGTTTGGGGCAGAAGCGGTGGCAGCCCCTGCAGCCCCCTCCCCAGTTTGGGGTGACGCACAGCAGACTTTCCCAGCCCCCCCCCCCCCCATGGCCACAGCATGTGTGTGTCTGTTTCGGGGGGGGGTCTCAGCGGAGGCGATGCCCACGGGGGGGCCCTGACACCCCCTCCCCTCGGCAGAGCCCCAAGCCTTCCTCGCGCTGCGGGACACTGCACGCCCCAGCACCGCGCCGCGCCGGACCCCCCTGCGCCCCACGGCTTTCTCAGGTGGGTCCTCGGTGACCCCCCCCTCTGCCCCCCACCCCTCCCCGGGGGGGGTCCTGGGCACCCCCCCGAGCCCTGCGCCCCGCTCTCCTCCGCAGGGTGCCTGAACTGCAGCCGCGTCGGGGAGCTGGCGGCACGCCTGGCCACCCTGGAGGCGCAGGTGACCCCCCCGGTGCCACCCCAGGGTGCCACCACCTCCCCCCCCCCCATGGTCACGGGAGCCCAGGGGGTGTCACCTCGCTGTCCCCAACGCTCCCCATCTCGTTCGCAGGTGGCCCGGCTCTCGGCGGCCGAAGCCTCCCCATCCCCAGCACCCAAAGGTGCCAGCAGGGGTCCGGACACCGGGCAGCTCTGGGGGTCCCCGGCTGCCCAGGGGAGCCCCGGGGATGAAGGTAGGGGGCTGCCCCACAGCCCGCCGCGTCCCGGTGGCACCGGCGGTGACAATGCCACGTCCCCTGGTGGCAATGCCACCCGGCGGTGGCACCCGCTGGAGAAGAGCAGCCGGGTGCCATCGATATCCGTGGGTCCCCCTTGGTGGAGTCCCTCGCCCCCGGGGGGTCCCGGTGTGCCCCCTAGGCTGTCCCCGGGGATGGTGGGGACACGGAGGGACACGTGGGGACCAGGCCAGCCCCCCCCCCCCCGCCTGCTTCTCATCCAGGGCATCCGGGTCCGTGGGGCAGGGTGGGGGGCACCCGGGGGGTCCCACGGCACCAACGCTGTCCCCCCCCACCCCAGGGGTCCCGTGGGGCGGCGAGACGCAGCGGGGAGCCGTGGGGCGCGACGGTAAGTGGGGAGCGGGCACTGGGGGGGGGGACACGCACGTGGACACCCCCCCGAGGAAACGGGGCGCAGGGTCCCCGGGGTGCTCCCCTGAGGGTGCTGCTCCCCCCCGCAGGCAGACCCGGCTCGCGGGGCCCCCCCGGCCCCAAGGGAGACGCAGGAGGACGGGGACCCTCGGGCGTTCCGGGGGTGAAGGGTCCCTCGGGGCCCCCAGGTAAGGGGGCATCCCCCAGCCTCCTGCTGCATACTGAGGGGGTCCACCCCCCCCCCCAGTCTTCATCCTCATCTTCCTCCCTGCAGGTCCCCCCGGCCCCCCGGGCCCCCCCGGCCGCGATGGAGCCAGGGGGCTCCCCGGGGAGAAGGGCTTACCCGGCCCCCCCGGCCCCCCCGGGCCGCCCGCCCCCGTGGGGCCGGCCATCCCCCGGCTCGCTGACCCGCGTAAGGATGGGGTTTTGGGGAGGGGGGGGCTTGGGGGGGCCTGGGGGATGCTCCAGCCCCCCCAAAAAAGCCAGCTGTGGGTTCTCTGCTGTCTCGTATAAGGGTTGTGCTCTGCCTTTTGCTGCTCTCAGGGAGCTTGGAGGGGGGGGGGGGTCCCCTCTTCTTCTGGCCCACGGGGGTGGGGGGCACCTCCCCGGTGTGGGGTGGCTTGGCCGGGGGTGTCACCGCCTGCCCCCCCACCCCGCTGCTCTCCCGCAGGGGACCCGCTGCTCTCCAACACCTTCACCGAAGCGGCCGGGGGCATCGTGGGCCCCGTCGGCCCCCCCGGCCCCATGGGGCCGATGGGTGAGTTCCCCCCTCCCCTCCCTGCAGCCCCCACATTTTTTTGGGGGGGTGTCACCGCGTTGGGACCAGGCTGAGCCATGTGTCCCCCTCCCTCCATCTCCTCGCAGGACCCCCCGGCCCCCCAGGACCCATGGGGCTGCCCGGCCCTCCAGGCCCCGATGTAAGTGCTGGGACCATTTTTTTTGGGGGGGGGGGCACGGCTGGGCCTTGGGGTGCCCTCCGGGCACGTCCCGGCGCTGATGGCACCGCTGCTGTCATTGCACAGGGGAGAGCCGGGGCGCCCGGAGCCGCGGGTCCCCGCGGGGACAAAGGTGACAGGGTGAGTGCCGGGAGCTGGGGGGGGCCTCAGCCGGCACCCATGGGTGCCCCAACCCCGTGCCCCCCCCCAGCCCTGACCGGCTCTGTCCCCTGTCTGCCCCCCTCCACAGGGCCCCCAGGGACACCCGGGCAGCCGCGGCCAGGACGGGGCACAGGTACGTGCCCCCCCCCGGGGGGAACGGGGCTGTGCTGGGGCGCGGGGGGGCCCCCCCTGCCCGCCCCCCTCTGCCAGTCCTTCTCCTTTCTGTGTTGCAGGGCGAGCCGGGCCCCAAGGGCGAGCCGGGCGACAAGGGCACATGGGTGAGTGCGGGGCACCCGGGGGGGGGCACAAATGTGCCCCGGGTTTGTGTCGCGGCCCTGGGACCCCAATAATGGCGGGGGGGGGCTCAAATGTGCCCTGTGTTTGTGCTGTGACCCTGGGACCCCAGTAATGGCATGGGGGGCCCCAAATGTGCCCTGTATTTGTGTCCTGTCTGGGACCCCAATAATGGCACGGGGGTCCCCAAATACTCCCCATGCTCGTGTGTCACCCCCAGGACCCCAATAATGGCACGGGGGTCCCCAAATACTCCCCATGCTCGTGTGTCACCCCCAGGACCCCAATAATGGCACGGGGGTCCCCAGATGTACCCCATGCTCATTTGGCACCCACTTTCCCCCCCCTTACACACACACACATGGGTGCTGGGGTGCAGAGCCGTGCTCCCCCCCATAGCAGCGAGTCTGGGGGTGCCCCCCAGACCCCCCCCCTTACCCCCCTCCCCTCTTTTCCTCCGCAGGGGGAGGGTTTACACCAGCTCCGCGAGGCTTTGAAGATTTTAGCGGAGAGGGTTTTAATCTTGGAAACAATGATTGGGCTCTATGGTGAGTAGGGGGGGGGGGCGCAGGAGCCAGGCAGGGCTTGGGGACCCCCACTCGTGGGGGGCCGGGCACCACGGGGTCCCCCCCGGTCTCCGTTTTGGGGCACGGCAGGTGCGCCCCCCCCCCCGCACATGGGGACCCCACGGAGGCTGTGTGCCCCCCGGCGAGGGACCCCCCCACCCAAGGGACCCCCCCGCCACCCACACCCCTGGACCCACGGGGACGGGGGGAACCCCCCGCATCCCCCTGGGGCCACGGGACCCCCCCCGGGAGACCTGGCACCCCCAGGCCACGCACCGGCCCCCCGCTCTGCTCTCTCCCCCCCCCAGGCCCGTAGCTTCCAGAGCCTCCTGCGGCAGCAGGCCCGGCTGGAGGTCCTGGCCAGGAGGGTCACCTTGCTGGAAGCCATCATCTGGCCAGGTAACGCCGCCCCCCCCGTGTCCCCCCCCGCCTCCTCCTCCCCTCCTCGCATGGGCCGGGGGCGCCGCGTCCCCCCGGGAGCGGGCCTGGAGCAAGGGGGGGGGGACGGGACGGGACGGGACGGCCGGGGCCCTGCGGCCTCCCCCGGCTCCTGGAGGCCACGGAGAGATGTGAGGAGCCAGGAGGGGCTCTTTGGGCTGGGGGAGGTCCCCAGGGACCCTGGGGGGTCTCCCGAGGGACGAGGGAGGCCCTGGAGCTCCTCTCGAGCCAAGGGAGAGCACGGAGGCCCTCTTGGGCCAAGGGAGGCCTCGGAGGTCCCCAAGGATCAAGGGAGACCCCTGAGGAGCAAAAGAGTCCCTGAAGCTCCTCTCAGACCAAGGGAGACCAAGGAGGCCCTCTTGGGTTGAGGCCTTGTGTCTCCTTGAGGTCATGGAGCTCCTCTCGAGCCAAGGAAGACCATGGAGGCCTTCTTGGGCCAAGGGAGGCCTTGGAGCTCCCCAAGGATCAAGGGAAACCCCTGAGGAGCAAAAGAGCCCTTGGAGCCTCTCTCAAACCAAGGGAGACCATGGAGGGTCTCTTGGATTCAGGGAGACCTTTTAGCTCCTCTCAGACCCAGGGAGACCATGGAGACCCTCTTGGGTTGAGGCCTTGTGGCTCCATGGACCAAGGGAGACCTTGGAGCTCCCTGAGGACTGAGGGAGACCTTGGCGCTCCTCTTGGAGCCAGAGAGCCCCTCTCAAGCCAAGGGAGACCATGGAGACACTCTTGGGTTGAAGGAGACCATGGAGCTCCCCAGGGATTCAGAGAGCCCCTGGAAACCCTCTTGGACCCAGGGAGACCATGGAGACCCTCTTGGACCGAGGGAGACCTGGAGCTCCCCGGGGACCAAGGGAGACCTTGGAGCTCCTCTTGGAACACGGGAGCCCCTGGAGCCCCTCAAACCAAGGGAGACCACGGAGACATCCTTGGGTTGAGATCCTGGAGCTCCCTGAAGACCAAGAGAAACCTTGGAGCTCCTTCATCTGGAGACCCTGGAGACCTTCTTGGACCAAAGGAGACCTTGTTGCTCCCCAGGGATCAAGGGAGACCCTCGAGAAGCAAAAGAGCCCTTGGAGCCCCTCTCAAACCAAGGGAGACCCTCTTGGGTTGAGACCTTGGAGCTCCCCAAAGACCAAGGGAGACCTTGGAGCTCCTCGTGGAGCAAGAGCCCCCCTGGAGCCCCCCTCAAACCAAGGGGGACCACGGAGACCCTCTTGGGTTGAGACCTTGGAGCCCCCCAAAGCCCAGGGGAGCCCCTGGAGCCCCCCAAGCCAAGGGAGACCATGGAGACCCTCTTGGGTTGAGACCTTGGAGCTCCTTCATCCAAGGGAACCCTTGGAGCTCCCCAGGGAGCGAGCCCCCGGCCCCGGGGCCGGGCTGCGCCCCTCTTCCCTTCCCCTCCCTCCGCCTCCCCCTTTCCAGCTGCGCTTTGCCGGGGGGGGGGCTGCCCCCCGCCCCCACGGGCCAGCCGGGGGTGCCAGCCGGGTGCCAGCGGGGGGGTCCTGATCCCCCGGGCCCAACGCGGGGATGGGGACACCACGGGGTGGGACAGGACGGGGGTGGCACTTGGGGGGGGCACTGTGGGTGGCACTGTGCCACAATGGGGGGGGCCAAGGAACCGTTATGGGGTCAGAGCCCACCTTGTGCCGTGGGGTGACCTGGTGACTGTGCCGGCATGGGGGGGGGGGGTCCCTGGGTGACATTTGGGGACGGGGAAGGGTCTCCGCCACCCCGCAGCCCCCCAGCCTCACCCCCCCCTCTCTCCTTTCCTCCCCGCAGAACCCGAGCCCGGTTCGGGCAGCGGGGGTCCGGCGGCGCCCGGCCCCCCCCGCGGCAGGCGAGGCCGCTCGCCCCCCGCCCGCGGCGCAGCCCCCCGCCAGGACCCCCCCGGCGGGCCCTGATGGATTGGGGGGGCCGGCTGTCACCCCGCCACGGGCACCGCTGTCCCCCCCCCGCGTCCCCGCTCCTCCCAGGGGGGTCTTGGTGCTAACCGGTGGCACCGCACCGGCCTGACCCCCCCTGCACACCCCCTCCCTTCTGTCCGTCTTCGGCCCCCGCTGCTTGCACCCCGCTGGGGGGGGGCACGGGGTCCCCACCCCGGTGCTGGGGAGGGGACGTGGGTGTCCCCGCGCCCCCCGCGCTCCGTCCTGGCTGCTTTGGGCGCCGCGAGGTCATTAAAGGTGTCCGCAGAACTGTCACCCGTGTCGCTCCCGTGTCACCCGTGTCACCCCCCCGTGTCACATCCTGGGTGGGGGGCTGGCACCCACAGCACGCGTGGGTGCTGCTGGTGGGGACACACATGGGTGGGTGCTGTGGCGGGGGGGGGCTTGTCCCTTGGGCAGTGGGTGATGCAGTGAGGGGGGGCGCCCAGGGGACCCCCACCTACCCAGGGGACCCCCACCCACATGCCTGTGTGACCCTTGCCCACCCAGGGGACCCCCACTCACCCACCCAGGGGACCCCCACCCACCTGTGGGACCCGGAGCCGGGGGACACCCACCCAGGGGACCCCCCACTTGCTTGTGTGACCCCCGCCCAGGGGACCCCCACCCACCTAGGAGACCCCCACTAACCCACCCACCCGGGGGACCCCCAGCCAGGGGACCCCCACCTCCCGGTGGGACCCCCACCCACGGGACACCCACCCAGGGGACCCCCGCTCGCTCACCCACCCACCCGTGGGACCCCCACCCATCCACAGGACACCCACCCAGGGGACCCCCACCCACCTGTGGGACCCCCACCCATGGGACCCCCACCCACGGGTCCCCCACCCACGGGACCCCCACCCACGGGTCCCCCACCCACGGGCCCCCCCCGTCTCCACGTGACGTCACGCGTGACGCCCCCCTCCCCCCCTCCCCGCTCCGGGTCTCCCCGGGCCGTACCACCCGCCCCAGCCCCCCCCCCGCCTCCCCCCCCCGCGCCCCGCCGCGGTTGGTGCGTGCCGGCGGGCAGGGCGGCGCATGCGCAGCGCGGGGGCGGCGGCGGCGGCGGCGGCCGGACGTTGGGAGCGCGGAGGAGGAAGGCGACAAAATGGCGTCCACGGGTGAGGGCGGCCCGGCCGCGGCGGGGCGGCTCGCGGCGGGACGGGAGCGGCCGGGACGGGGCTGGCGGGCCCCGGGAGGGCTCCTCGGTGTCCTGGGAGAGGAGCCGGAGCCGGGCGAGCAGCGAAAATGGGGGGAAATGGGGGAAAACGGGGGGAAAAGCGGCTGCTGCTGGGAGCGGCTGCGGGGTGTGGGGGCTCGGGGGGGGTCAAATAACGGCGTGGGGGGGGCGGGGGGGAATAAACGTTACCTGGGGGGCTGCTCCCGGCTGCGGGGGCCTGGAGGGGCCGGGGAGGGGCTGCGAGGGGGTGGGCGAGGGCCCCGGGTGGGCCTCAGGGCCCCGGCTGGCTGGGGAAGGGCCGGGCCCTGGGCTCTTTATAATGCTAACCCTTTATAATATTACCCCTTTATAGTATTACCCGTTTATAATATTACCACGTTAGGGGCGCAGCAGCGGTGCCGAAGCGGTTCGATGCGGGGCGGCCCCGGTTTGTGGGTGCCCGGGGTCGGGGCTCGGTGTGGTTGTGGCGCGTGTGAGCGGGGCGCGGTGGCTGGGAAGGGGAGGCAGGTCTCAGGGAGCCCGCCCCGACGCCTTCCCGGGGTGTTCGAGGCCGTTCCCGCTCCCTGGTGCGAGGTCGGGACCGATTTCCGTCTGTCAGCCATCCCTGCCAGGCACAGCATCTCCTCGTGCATCACCCTGAGCTCCGCCGTCCGTGCAGGGAAGGGGGAGCAGCCCGCCCCGTAAGCTCGTGTATAGAGGGGTTGGGATTGCCCACGGGCAGATCCGTGGTCTCCAGAGCTTCTGGTGGGTGCAAACGGCATTTCCAAAATGATCCTGGAGCCCCAGCACCTCGGTGGCGAGCAGAGGGATAAAAGTTATGCCCCAGGGGTGGCTGAGGGCTTCAGGCAAGTTCTGCAAATTCATAAAACTCACTTTCTTAATAGAGGTCAGCTTACTCCAAGGTGCAGTCACAGCAGAAACACCAAAACCTTTGTCTGTAAGGGTCTAGGCAGAGCTCTGCTCCCATTCAGTCTCTGGTTGTGGCTCAGTCAGGTGCTGTGGCCCCTGCAGCAAATGGGAGCGAACTCTGAGCCCGTTCCTGATCTCCGTCCTCGGGACCTTTCAGGTCCTGGGAGAGCTGGAGAAGTGCCGTGGCTGGAAAGGTTCGGTCCGAGCCATGGGTTTGCTAAGGTTTGGATGGGAACTGGAAACCCTGGGTGACTTGGAGGGAAAACGTGCATGTAGGAGCTGTAATCATTTTAAATATAGCCTTGTAATTGTCGTGTGGATACGTTTTCCATCCCTAGCAGCCAGCCAGTCCAGCACAGGCTTTTTCTGCTTGGGTTTTGGGGATTTCATTTCTTTGAACCAGAGTATTGGCACGGGCCAGGATTTTGGGGAAGGAATCGCTGCCAGCTGCCTGTTTCGAGCCCTGATAGGGAAAAGTGTTAGAACTTTCCAGCGATTTGTTTGTGTCCTTGAAAGTTAAATAGAACGAGCGAAGCGTTGTCATTCCTACGGACCCAGAGCTTGCAACCTGGCCCTTTGAAACCAGGGGTTTTGTAAGTGTCAGCCCCAGTGTTTCTTTTGTTCCTAAACAAAACACCCCGCTGCCAGTCCCTTTGGGTGTTAGCCAAGGTGGCAGTTAAATTAAAGTAGGGTCATTTGAGATCAAAGTTGTGGCTGCAAGCAGCAGGAACCATAAAGGGAAGAGGGGTTTTGTTTCCTTTAAAAAGGCTGAGAAAGTGCATTTACCTTACTCTTTTGAAACTGGATTTCCAGCGGTTTATAGCGGTCCTTTGGAGTCGCGGGAGGAAATTCCAGCTGCTGCGTTCTTACACTGTTAATTTTGTTAAGCCTTTGTTAACCTTTTTTTTTTCTCCTTTTTCTCTTGCAGATTATAGTACCTATAGCCAAGCTGCAGCTCAGCAGGGGTAAGTCGCGTCGTGCTCTTATCCCACGTCGCAAAAAGGTGTAACGCGTGTGCGCAATAACTGCGGTGTAGCCTTAGCTCGCGTGTGTTCGCACATCCCAAGGTTCTCCCTTTTGTCTTGCCTCAGTGCTTCATCAGCAGCCGCTTGGATATGTAAAAGTCGTCTCGTGATGCATGTGTCGCGCGAGTCAGGGGTACGGGGGCGCATTATAAATCTCTTCAAATTCCTTTCGCAGCTACAGCGCGTACGCACCTCAGCCAGCTCAAGGATACGCACAGACCACCCAGGTAACACACGGGGGGGGTTGGAAGCAATCGCGTGCCTCCCGGTAAACTACCCGGCGCTCTGCCGGCCCCGAAAAGCAACGTCAAAATCTGTCGCTGGAAGTTGTCTTGTAGCTTCCCCCACAGCCTGCGCTGCTCGCTTCGAGTGAGAACCGCCTCGACAGCAGGGAGCTTCAGCTTTCCCCTTCCTTGGCAATAGATGGGCTTGGAGGTCTCTTCCAACCTTAACGATTCTCTGCTGCTGTATCCAAACCTGTTGCTGGGAGGACTGTAAAAGCCTGATTCCTGGTGTGCGTTTGACACGGGCGTGTCAGTGGGTGTTTAGTTGGTGGTGTAGGAGAGAGACTGATAAAAAGAGGAGAGATAGGGAAATTGATGTTTGTGAAACAGCAGCAGTTGCAGAAATTAGAAGGAGAGGATAGATTTTCATGCAGGTATTGTAGCAAAAACTTACTATTGTCAGTTGGCTAGACTGCAAACTGATGGTGATCTTTAAGAGATGAATTAAATGATGCTTTTTTAATCCTCAGAATCCAAGCCACTAAAACCACAGCTGTATACGCTCTACAAGTGTGTTTTCAGAGTAGTCTGGGTTAACTTTTCCCCAGTATCTCCAGAGAGTACTTTCTGAAAGGCAAACCCCGCCACTCAAAAAAAACCCACATCTGTACTCTGGAGTCAAAACCAACCGCTGTGCCGTGTTGGAGCGTTACTGAGCAGTTTTAAACGGGTTAACTCCAGCGGTGGCGGCAGCTGGGCTGTGTTGCTGCTGCCCACAGCAGCCGGCTTGCAGCATGCTGGTGCTGCAAAACCTTTGCAAAAACCTTTGGTGCTGCGATACCTTTGCGAAAACATTGCCTTTACAGGGGGAGCACGGGCTTTTGTGTTGGCCAAAGGGAAAATACCGATACCTTGTATTGTGAATAAATATATCGAGAGAGAACAATGCGAGAGCTGCTGCCAGAAGCACGGGTTACACGGAAGGTGTAAGCAGACTGGCAAATGTAAGAAGAGGAGGCTTCGAGGTCCTTCAGTGCGCACTCAGCTGTAGGCAGCTAGCCATGGGGGGCTCGCGGGGTTTCCTGCCTCTTGGTGGGGTGAGCTTCCACAGGTGCTGGAAAACTCAGGCTGGTCAGAGTTTTTGTTGAGGTCTGTGGCTTGGTTAGGAGCTGTGCCGCTCGTGAGCCAGGGAGAGGGGCTCACAGGTAACGCAGGTTTAGGTCCCAAAAAGCATTTTAATTGCCAACCTCCCCCAGAAACTGGCAAAAAGCTCTGAAAATCCGGACGTTAAGGCTTGTATTTGTGCTGCTTCATGAGCTGTCACCGCAGCTTCACCCAAAACGCAGCGGCTGACCTGTTACACGCAGAGCTGTTAGAAGCTGCCCGAGGTCTGGGCCGGCTGGGCCGTGGCACGGGGCTGAGGGCTGCTGGCAAAACGGCAGCACCGGCAGCTCTGCGCTCAGCCCGTCACCCTAATCGGGCCGCCACGGCTGAAGGGCTGCTTTGAGTGCTGTCCTCGGGACCGAGCGAGGCAGCAGCAGTCCTTCAGTCTGGGCTTGAGCCCGAACTTTGGGTAGGTGCAGGTTAGCCCTCGGGAGGTCCCTTTGAACGTTCCTCTGTGCCTGGGCGATCACAAGGAGCTGGGTGCTCTCCTGCTCTGCTTCCCGTAGAGCAAAAGGGTGTCGTGAATACGCAGGAGGCTACCCCTCCAGTCCTGGCATGGAAAAGCTGCGTTTGTAGCTTCGTTGTAGATCTGCACTGAAACTTGCAGTAGCGCCCAGTCTTTCAGAGTAGCCTTGGCTTGACTCAGATTGCTTTCAGTAGACCAGGTAACGCAGGGCCCCCGGTCTGTGTACAGCCCGTGCGTGTCCGTGCAACGCGTGCGAGTGGCTTCTGTCCGCGAATTAAATTCGTATCGTCTTTGGAGCAGACGTACGGGCAGCAGAGCTACGGAACGTACGGACAGCCCGCTGACACCAGCTACACGCAGCCGCAGACGACCGCGACGTATGGGCAGACCGCGTACGCTACGTCCTACGGGCAGCCCCCCACCGGTAAGAGCCGCTGCGCCCGCGGTGCCTCGCTCGGGCTGGGGAAGGAGCTGGGCTCCAGTCCGTGCTGGGGAGCTCCGGCCCAAACCCTGCTGAATTTCTGCGGGCAGCTGCCACGCGGAAAGGACGTGCTGCCTGCAGAGCCTTCCTTGAGGGAAGAGCAGTTTAAGAGGTGTGGGTGGGCCGAGTGCCCCAAGTAAGTGAGCGTATGCGTTTAATTTTTTCAGGGAACCTTTGGGGTGCTGGTTCGTGCCGTGGAGCTCGGCGTGGCTGCAGAGTGTGCTGTGCTTAACAGGAGCGCAGCAGACACGAGCTGCACAGCAGCGCTCCTCGGGAGCACACGCTCTGGCTGCTCCTGAGCCCACGCAGGGAATTGGTGTCCCGAGCGCTCCCTGAAAACCAGATCCGGAAAGTGCTGCGTGCCTATTCTGATAGCGTGCCCCCTGCTTCTTGGCTTGTGCTTCCCACAGTAGAAGGGACCAGTACAGGTTTGACTCCTGCTCACCCTTGCGTGCAAAATGGCTCATCCTGTCCAAGCTTGTGGTGTTAACCCCCTAGGTGTCACTTCTAGCACCAAAACCACCCGGCATCACAGCGCACACGAGGACAGTAAGGGTTTGCTAGGATGCAGTGCTCTTTGCAGTCTCCATGCCTCTGTAACGGGCGGCTCTGAAAGGCCCGAGGGGTGTACTTTGCGTAGGAAGTTCTGTCCACACCACAGACAGCCGTGCCGAGATGTTTCAGGTGAGCACAACCCCGTTTTCTTACCCTTCCCTGAAGGGTGAACACCGTGGTTAGACGTGTCCAGGTGTCCTGAGCACCATCTCTGCACGTTCCACGTTACATCTCTGGGTTTCTAGTGCAGACCCACGCTCCCCGTGCTCTTAAATGCTCCGGACACGATTTCAACGTGTGCTCTTTGACCTGGAGTTCTGTACATGCGAGCGTCTTGATGTATGAAAGAAAACTATTGAGACCTCATTTAATTCTGGTATATTTGGACTGAATATTCAGGAGACTTTGAAAAAGAAGAGAGTTTTTCCTCCGAGCGGTGCCTTGGGTGCCCTTTTCTGCAGATTCATCCTTGGCTATGGGAGGGCTTGCAAATGGCTGTTGGAGTGGGAGCTTTCTTCAGCATTTCCCAAAGCGTGGGGATGCTGGAACAGGCAGGTGATGTTCCTGGGGGGCACCTGGCCACAGAAACCACTGGGGAGCCTCGCAAGGAAGAGGCAGAGAGAAAATAGTATCCCACAGAGTCGATGGATTTGACATCTTTACGTGGGTGAGGAAAATCTCTGCCCGGCAGGTAGCACGTGTCCTGCAGGATGAGGAGCAGTGCCCTCCAGCCAGTGTCACTGCTGGTTATTTGCGGGTTTTCTCCTCGCCTTTAACGGTCCGTGGATGTAAACGGGCAGGAGCATTGACTTGGGGACTTCTCAGATATTTCTTGGAAATGTTGGAGTCCCTTCGTCCTTAGGGCTAACTCCGCCCCTGGAAGGGTCACAGGAAGCTGAGCTGGTTGTGTTTGTGCTTGTTCCTCAAGAGCATGTTTGCTGGAGTAATAATAATACCAGGCATCTTTTCTGCATGGCTTCTTGTGTAGGCAAAACGCTGCTTTTTTTTTTTTGTCATCCAAAAGAAAAGAAAGCTCAGGAAGTGGCCCAACGAAAGGTTACACCAGGCCTTCAGGTGCGATTTGCCTCAACCCGTGCAGCACGCCTGTGGCAGAGCTGCTGGTGTTACTCTCGAGGCAGAGTGCCAGGTTGTATTTATTCTTCCTATGCCTGCCTCTCCTTCAGGAGCTGGGCAAACGAGGCTGATGGTGCTTACAGCCTGTCACTGCCTCTGCCGAGTGCTCCTTCTGGCTTTTTGTACCACGCAGAGCCCGTGGTGTTGCCTGGGGCGTATATCTTCGTGTCCTGAGAGGCTTGCAAGTTTCGCAGTTGAATTCCGGTTTCTTTTTCCTTGGCATCGCCTTTTTGTAGCAGACGAATTACCGCGATTCTGCACTAACTTAAAAGCCAAGCGACTTTTTTTGTCTCGGTGTATTTTTTTTGCAAGACGCCATTGTTGCCAGGGAAATTCAAATCCCGTGCAGATGTGCCCTCTAGGGACTGCGCCTCAGGCTGGGGCTGTTCTAAGGTGCCTGGGGACATCTCGGTTGGAGCAGCCTGCCTCCAGCCTCCTCACCTACCTCCTCACCCCCGTGGCTGCAGGAGAAGGTGACTTGGAGGCCTCTGGTCCAGCCCCCGGGGACGGGAGCCCGTGGGCTCCTCCGCAGCTCTGCCGGCAGCAAGTGGATTAGGGGATTAATCAGCACCATCGTGCCTGCGGTCATGGTTTGCTCTTTAATCACTGCAGGATATAAGCCTGAATTACAAGAGTAAATAAACAGCTGCAGCTGGTATGGTTATTGGCTTTCTAACAACGTCGTTGGGGCCAAATGCATCATTTCAAACCTCTGAGCGTGAATCTGCTCGAAGTAGTTAAGCGGGAACTACTCGCTAACGATAACCAGCTCCCACTTCTCTTTCTACCTGCGAAATTTAAGGCTGGATGTATAAAGAGTTCCTCGTGTATTCGATGTTGGGAAGTAGGCACGCCCGTAGCTATGTCGGCTGCCCCAGTAACCTGTGATTACCTACCAAAATAAAGCAGGGAGAGGGCAGCTCCTGCTTCCCCTTCTCTGGAGCCTTGCTGGGAGGAGCGTGCGCCCAGCAGGAGCCAGCTTGCTTTGGGCTCGTGGACCCGTGGGGAGCTTCCGATGCTGCTCAAATCAGGGAGAAGCCTCTGAAGGCTGCTGCTGGCTGACACGAAGCCTGCTTGTTTCAGAATAAACTTCTTTGACCACAGTTCTTAGCTGATGCTCTCTGAGGACCAAATCCTGCGAGTTTCCCCACTGTGTGAAGATTTCCTGGACTTCAATGAGAGTTTTGCTCGCAGGCGTGAGTGCTTGGAGAGGAAACTGAGCCACGTAACTGGGCTTCTTAAAGCAGGTTGTCAGAGCTCTTCTGTTCCCCTTTTCTCGCAGTATTTGTTCTGCAGATCCGCCACTTGTCTCATTAACTGCCGAGGGGAGGAGAGAGAAGCGACGCTGTGTAAACGCCCCCCTCAAAAACGCAGCTCTTGAGGGTTTTCTGAGTCTTCAAACTGAAGCTACTGAAATGAAATCGTGGACCAGCGGGATGTTAAATCACTGCTTGTTCTTTTTTTGGCGCAGACGCTTCCCGCTGAGCGCACTCGCTCAGGCGAAATGCTCCATCTAGAGCTGAAGCTTTAAAGCTCGGGATGATTTTCCCCCCCTTCAGTCCACTGACCGTGCAGGGCCAGGTACCAGCAAGCCCACTCGATGCGGGAGGCCAGCGCTGCCCGACCCACGAGGCTCCCGGTTTGGGAAGAAGACGGCTCTGGCCCTGGGACCGCTGCTCCCCAGGGCACGGCTGGGCCCAGGGGCTGCGGTTTCAGCGGCATGCACGTCACACTGCCCTTACGCAAGCAGCAGGTTTTTTTAATAAGCGCTCAGGCTTCAGCCAGTTAAAGTAAGAATTCCTTCAGCTTCTGGTGTTGGCGCTCTGGCGAAACGCTGTGGGGGCTCACACTGAGGCGTTTGGGCTGTTTAAATTCTTCCGAGGCACCAAAACCCGTTCAGGATCGTTTCGCTCGCCCTTCTCAGTAACGCTCGGAGCAGGACTTGGCTTTCCAGTGAACCTCTCGGCACCAAGGAGCAGCTGAATGACCAGGAAGAGCGATGTGCTGGTGGTTCCTGCCGCTATCTCCTGGTGGGAGGGGAGCTTGCTCGCCTGCCGTAGCGTTTCCAGCCAGCTTTAGTGTTTCCAGCTTGGCAGGAGCGTGCGGTGGAAGCCAGCCCGCAGCGTTCAGGAGGAGGGCAGCAGCGTGATAAGCCTGCGAGTGCAGGAGGCGCCGGGCTTGTGGGAGCAGGCAAGGGCTTTCGGGCCGGCTGTTGCAGGTGGAAAAAGGGGAAAGGCTTCTGCCCGCTTGGAGCCCCTTTGTGTCAGCATCCTGGGACTAACTGGAGAGCCCGAGAGTAACGGGCAGGATGGGAGGCTGCAGCTTGTTTTTCAGGTCTGCTTGCAGACTTCTCACTTCTCCTTTTGCTTCTCTTGCCCTGTACTTGCTGGCTCGAGAGGCCTGGTTTTGTAGCAAAGCACAGCGAGGCTGGAAGTGCCGCTGGGCTTCGGGAGGGTGCGCTGGACGAGGGGAAGGAGCTGCAGCCATACGCTGTGCTCTGCTGGAAGTGCTTTCATCTGGGAAACGAGGGAGTCGCAATAAAGAGCCGGGCACAATTTGCCTGAAATGCTTTGTAATTAGAAGAGTATGTCACAAGTGTCCCACGTTTAATCAAAACATTAAGTGGTGGAGAAGCCGTTACCTTAATTGATGCAATTAAGATCACCTCAGTCAGACTGAGGCCAGTTGGCTGCTTTTTGGCAATCGTTTTATGTTTTTAGTAAGCGAGCTTTTGCTAACAAAATCTGTAATTGGTGGTTCTCTGGGTAAATCTTTTTTTTCATAATTTGGAAACGTGCTTGCGAGGTTCTTAACGATGAAAAAGCCACCGTGGCAGTACCTGGTTTATGGTTCTTTGCAGCTGACCACTTGGCCTGTCAGCATTACCTAGCGACAGCTGCTGGTAAGGCTAATCTAAACAGAGCTGCTTTGGGGGCTTGGATATTCTCGTAAAATTGTGCAGAAATAAATTTGTGTGAGCCCTGAGCTTTTTATCTAAAGCGAGCTGAAATTCTAAGAGGAACAAAGGAACAAAGCTACATAAAACATCAAAAATGAGGCACGTCAGGCAGCTTCTGACCTTTCCCTTAAGTTAAGGGAAATGTAACGTGCTCTCCCTTAGTTCCTAGGATTGCTGATTTAGCCTAATACTGCCTAAATGGCTCAGAAAGACTTCTCGTGTCAGCCTTGTGCCACTTGGTGCTTCTGTTTCTCCAAAAAGCTGCCAGGATGGGACTGTACTCCTCCAATCAATTGGATTTCTTTTCCTCAAGCTGAGAGGAGCGTTGTCTGGCCTCTCGTGTTGAGAAGCCACTGCGTGCCTCAGCTTGTCCTGCCCAGGCTTTGCTGTGTTAGGTTAGCTGCAAGCAAACATCCTTGGATGCTGATCGAGGGACGGCTTCCAGAAAGCTCCTCCGGGCGTGCTTTGGGGCTGGAGGGGGCAGAGCTGAGGGAGGTTGGGGTTTCCCAGGGCAGGGCTCTCTCGGAGGGAGGCGAAGGAGTGCCGTGGGTCGGTCCGCGGCGGCACAGCCGGTGCCGTTTCCGGGGTCTGGCACACCGCAAGCGAGAGTGAAATAGTCAGAAAGGTCCCGAAGCGAGGTCTCTGCGCTGATCTGACCAGGCTGTCCTCTGTTGTAGGTTACACGACCCCGACCGCCCCCCCGGCCTATAGCCAGCCCGTCCAGGGGTACGGCACAGCCGCCTACGATACCAGCACCGCTACGGTTACCACCACCCAGGCTTCCTACGCAGCTCCGTCCGCTTACGGCACCCAGCCTGCCTACCCTGCCTACGGGCAGCAGCCAGCAGCGTCCGCTCCCGCAAGGTAACGGGGATTCCTGTCGTCCTCCTCCGCTCTGCTGGTGGGGAGAGCCCCCAGGACGCTGCCTGCTGAGCTGGGGCCCGCTGGCTTTGCTTCCACCTTTTCTCTGCCTGTTGCGCTCCAGCTTTGCTTTTGCCGCAGCTGATCCCACCGCCTTCCCAGAGCCGGGGGAAGCAGTGTAGGTAGCTTCTGCTCTGGCACAGTGAGTCAGCGCCGTTACTGGGAGATGGGGGGAGCAACCAGGCAGCAAAAATGGGCTCTTGACTCATGATCTAGACCAGAAAATGGATGAGTCTGATGTGATCTTGAGTCATAGGGTTGCTAGGATGATGTTATGCCCTCCGATTTCTTGAGTGGGCGCACACGCTGAAGACAATTTCCTTTTTAAATCTCTTGTGTCTGGATGCTGTCGATAGCATGTTCAGCCTAATTGTTCGCTCAGGATGTGAAAGGTTTAGAATACAGAATGGAAACTTACTTAGTAATGAGCAAAAACGGCTTTATGCGTTTGCCTGATGTTTGCTGTAACTGTTCCTGTAAGGAAAGCCAGAGCTTGACAGCCCTGTCTGTATCGATCAGATTACATTCAAGTATGAATCCTGATGCCATTTTAAGTAATTTTACCCAGCTTGTAGTTCAGCTCTTCTTAGCTCTGATAAACGCTTTGATATTCTAAGCAGCGTGGGACAATTGTGAAGGAAGGGGACATGCAAATTGCATGCAAAGGGCTATCTTTATTTTCAGGCCTTGAGAGTTAATAATAAACATCCTTTCCCTTTCATCAGATAACATATACGGGGCAATATCTGCCTGCAGTGGATTCTCCAAACAGTAGTGCCTTTAACTGGCAGCATTTCTGTCTCCTTTTGAGCTGATCATTTACGAGCGTTGTGCAAAAACGGCTGGAGCAGAGGGGCGATGCTGCTGACCGGCTTTCCTGGCCCGTTTGCGTCCTCCACTCCTCCCAGAGCCAAAGCCTAAGCCCCTCGCTGTAGGTTTCATGATGCAGCTGGTAAACAGATGCTGTAGTGCTCTTTTATGCTCTCAGCTCAGGATGTTGCCCGGGCCTTTCCTGGTGGCAGGGGAGCGTGCAAATATCCAGTCGGCAGCTAGTAAAACGTTTAGGGCTCGACGCGCCTCTCCTAGCCGGCACTGATGTGGTGCCAGCTCGTAACGCCTCCCGAAGAAGGTGTTCTGTGGTGGGATCCGAGGTGGGGGTTTGTACCAGGCTCCCCTTATTGTTCGCTGTTGCTTTTCAGACCCCAGGATGGCAGCAAACCAGCAGAGACCAGCCAGCCGCAGTCGAGTACGACAGGCTACAGCCAGCCCAGCCTAGGCTACGGACAGAGCAACTACAGCTACCCTCAGGTGCCTGCCAGCTACCCGATGCAGCCAGTCACTGCTCCTCCCTCCTATCCTCCTACCAGGTAATTCTTTCAGAAAGCAAAGCCGCGTGCGGCTAGCCTGGGAACTTGGGGGTTAACTTGGGCAAAAGGATTTTCTTTTTTTCCCTCAAGGGATTTTAAATGAACAAGCGTAGAAAGAGGTTTGGTGTCCTGGAAGGAGGGAAGTGTGTTTCTGGTTGGGTGGTACTTGTCCAAGGGAAGATGAGGCTGGAATCGAGCACATAAACATCTCTGCCTGCACACCTGAAGTGGCAAGCCAAAACAGTGAAAAATGTTTTTTAAGAAATTCCCGAGCTGTAGAGTATGAAAGTGACCTTTTGCTGCCTCCTTACACGTGATTTTGAGAAGGAGCTCACCTCTTTCCCTCAGCTGTCTTTGATGTTTTGATGCTGACTGCTAGAGCGTATGTTTTGAAGTGTTCAAAGCCTGAAGTGCGCGAGGGGAAAAGTTTCACTATTCATCATCTGAAAGTATTTGAGTACTGAAGCAGAAGGGGAGGCTGTTAGCTGTCTTGCCGCTGACTTCTACCCTTGCACTTCAGCCTCTTTCCAGAGGTAAACTGTGAACGGTCACGTTGGTTTTGTTTGTAGCAGTCTACCAGGTTTATTTTTCCTCCTGCCATCAGACCAGACTCCGTAGGATGACTTCACCTTTTTAAGTGGTTTGTGATGGTGCATATGGCTTATAATTGCCTTACTGCCTGGCGTGAGCCAATTCTGCAGCCTAATGCACACGTGTCAGTGGACTGGCTTATCTTCCCGTCTTCTTAATGCTTTTGTCTTCCAGCTACTCCTCTACGCAGCCAAGCAGTTACGATCAGAGCACTTACTCCCAGCAGAGCACCTACGGGCAACAGAGCACCTACGGCCAGCAGACTAGCTATGGCCAGCAGAGCAGCTACGGGCAGCAGCCGCCCCCAACGAGTTACCCGCCCCAGACTGGATCCTACAGCCAGGCCCCAAGCCAGTACAGCCAGCAGAGCAGCAGTTACGGCCAGCAGAGTGAGTGTGCTTAGCAGAGCTGCGGGATTGTTGAGGAAAGGGTCGGTCTCCGTCGCCCTTGCAGGGTGAGCTGTCTCGGAGGGAGGCTTTGCCTAGCTTTATTTGGGTCTGAAGGATCTGAGCGTGCGGCTGTGTTGAAGGGGGAGCATACTGTAGCTGGTTTTTGCCCTCGCTCACTGACAGACAGCTCGCCTAGCTCATTAGACAATTACGATGCTCCCCTCGGTGTGGGGAAGGTGGGCAGATGGTTGAAAAACACAGCAACGAGAAATACCACTGGGGCTGGGCTGGGCAAGGCTCGGTACAAACAACCCGGTGACCGTTCTGCAGAGGGCAGACCGGTAGGGCCTGCCTCAAAACCCGATTCCCCGAGTGGCATGTCTCTCCCGAAGTGCTGTAGCAAACCGCTTTCATGCAATGCTGTCTGTTCTGGTGCTGAAGGTAGGGAGGAAGGCTTTAAAAGGGGACAGGACCCGCTCTTGTCTGCAGCTCTCTGATGTTTTTGTCACAAACTTCCTCAGGCTCGTTCCGTCAGGACCATCCTAGCAGCATGAACGTATATGGACAGGAATCCGGAGGCTTTTCAGGCCCAGGAGAGAACCGGAATATGAGCGGCCCTGATAACCGGGGCAGGGGAAGAGGGGGATATGATCGTGGAGGCATGAGCAGAGGTGGGCGGGGAGGAGGACGCGGTGGAATGGGGTAAGAGCAAATCTTTTCTCCTTTTATCTAATTCTGTTTCACCCATAGGATTTGAAATGGAAAGAAGGGACTGAAAGGTTGACATTCCCAGCTGTACTTCCATGGAGAGCATCTCTCTAGCAGCATTGCTTCTATTCCATGGAAATATTATCTGAGGGGAAATAGGAGCAGGATGTATGTTTTTTTCTGTCCTGCAGCTGGTTGGGCTCGGGGGAACTAGGGGTATTGCTAAACCTGGAACTTTCAGCTCCCTTCGTGGTCGTGCAGAGGTGAGATCCTCTGTGGGGTTTAACAGTAACTTTGGGTTGAACACACACAAACCTCCCGCCAGGTCCAGGAGTCAATTCCTGTGCCTCACTCACTAGTGGGGCTCTTGAGAGTTCAGGTATGTACAAGGCAGAAGCCTCGTGGCAGCCTCTTCGCCTTAGCGGTAGCGTGCCGAGCTACGTCTGTACGTGTATGTGTGGGGCTGATTGCTGCTGTTGAAGCCGCGACTCCGAGTGGCCAGAACGCTTGGAGCTTGGCTGGAGCGTGAAGAAAGGCCCCGAGACCTTATAAAGCTCTGGCTTGACTTCCAGGACCGCTCCCCGTTGGAGCTTTCAGGTGGTCTAAATCAGTTTGGCCATTTTAACTGATGGCAAAACCTGGTTTGGTAAACCTGTGTCTGCAGGTCAGCAGTTCGTCTCCCTGTCTGTGCTGTTTGTTTGGATAAAGGCGAGGAAGGAGGACTGGTCCCAGAGGCGAGGAAGAGAAGGAAGATGTAGCTTTGTGTGTGTTCCATCCCTTCGCACCTTAGTTCAGAGCTATGCAGAGTGTCCGTAGATGCTCACTGGAAATGTGGCACGGGATGCAAAGCGCTGGCCCTCGCATTTGGCAGGGCAGGTGGAACTGCAGCTCCTCGCTGGTAGGCAACCTCTTGAGCTGTTTGAGTGCCTGGTGGCAACCAGAGCTCGGCAAGCTACAGTCCCACTCTGCATAGCTCTGTCGAAATGAATTGAAGTGGCATGAAATCTTTATCGGAGAAATGCAACCACCAATACGTGGAAACAGAAGAAAAAGCCTTGCTCGTGTTGGGACACATCTGGCTTGAATTGGCTCGAGTGGAAGCGAGTTCCACGGTTCTGCATAAAGATTTCACCCATGATGTATTTATTTCTCTAATGGTTTAAAGTAGATGTAGACACTTGAAATGTCTGTCATCACATCTTAAAATTTCTAGCCCCTCTGGAGTTTCTCATGCCAAAGACGTATCATTTATCTCTAATTTCACGCCGTAATCCCAGCGTAAATTACGTATTTAGCGATTTCCACCTGACTAGACCATAAAAGAGGGCCCCCTGCTTTATGGACGTAGACTTTCTGCTGTCCATGGAAAAGGTGGCCTTCCTATGAGCACCAAGGGGCAGGTAGGGGAACTCGGCCCTTCTTATTATGCTGTGGTGATGGATTTCAGTGTCTCCAGCAGGTAAGGAGCTCGATGTTATTAACGTGCCCTTTTTTCATTGACTCGATTATTTTATATTTTCATTGGCTGTTAAACATGGAAACTTTTTAACATGCTTTGTCGCATTTATATGCTACAGGTTACAAAGTGAGAGCCTTGTATACACTTCAATACTTAAAAAGTACCCGTACTCAGTACTCAGCCGGCAGCATAATGAAAAGTGGGACTAGACACGGTGTCCATATGGAGAGGAAAAATATACATAGAATATTTTTAACCAAATGTATTCACTGTATAAATGGAATCCTTCTGTAACTTTGGTAACTGAATACTTGTTGTTTGGTAATAAAACCAGAGGAGGTATACTACTTTAGAATTGTGTAACATTAAAAAAAAAGTGTAAACGTATATGTTTAAAAAGAGAGACATTACGTAAATGGTGTGTACTTTAACAAAAGGAGGCAAAGCTGCATGCAACAGCTTGAAACTGTGTATTGACAACTTTTTTTTTTCCAGTATTAGAGGTGCAATACTTGCTAGAAAATAGTGGTGCTCTCCCTCCTCTGCTCATCTCCTTCAAAACAGCTCTTGTCTTTCCAAAAAGAGAAAGAAATGACAAAATCCTTTTCAGGTGGCATTTTCCTAATTAACCAGCACTTGAAAGCAGTCCTAAAGCGAAAGCTTCAGCCAAAGCTTTCGATGAAAGCTGCGGCCGTGAGTTTGCATTGGCGCGTGCCAAAATCTTCGGTCCCGGTCTGTGTCCACAAAGCTGCACCCCAGGCCTTCGAGCCCTCGCTGTATTCTGTAAGTTCTCCTTCCACAGAGACTTGTTAAATTCAGTAGCGACCTGAATGTATGGCTTTATACCGAGGTTTTAGCGGAAATGTCATCTGAACTGTGTTGTAGGTATCGCGTATGGTTGTCTCCTACCTTTTAACTGTTAATGTCAGGGACCCGCGGGCTCGTGCTGCGAGAGGCTGAGGGTGCACCTTTATGTACACACAGAGGGGAGGGAGTTGACCAGCGAACGCCCCGGTGATTTCTTTGGAATAAAAGCACAATTTGTAACGCCCGAAAACATTTTTTGCCAAGTATTGCACTGATAATACCGCTACAAGTAAATGGAAGGGTACCGACAGCAAAGTGGTGTCTAAAACCAGACAAGCGAGGTTGTGTATGTAAAGGAAATTTGAGCAAGCTGCCCTGAAGAAAGGCATAGTGACAAGATGAGAGAGAGAGAGACAGATGCATTGTTTGGAGATGTTTAGCCAGTGCCCTTCTTCCCAGTGAGCCGCAGAGGCTCAGAGCGGTACTGGCTTTGTAAAGGGAAAGGCCTTCATTTCTTCGTTTATCCCCCCAGCAGCGCTGGAGAGCGAGGTGGCTTCAATAAGCCTGGTGGTAAGTTTTTGAGCATTACAATGGATAGTGTTAAAAAAAAAAAAAATTGCAGTCAGTTTTTAGAAAAAGTGTAATTTTTATTAGTTTAAGTGGTTAAAATGACATATGCAACAAGACTGTAATGGGTACTGCCGGCAATGCCTAGGGGTATGCGGTTACAGGACACAGGGTAACTTGGAAGAATTGAGAAACCACTTCTGTAATTTGGGGAAAATAAATGGTTTGGATTTGATAAATTTTTTTAAAAGTAACTTTTTTATTAATGAACTTAAAACCGATTGGCCTGGTAAAGCATTTTAAAAAAGCGTAATAGTGGTTAATGGTTTGAAAGGCTGCTAAAACTAGCGAACTGATCACCAAGTAAAGGTGCATTGCTGACGTTTTTGCAATGCAGGTCAATTTGAGTTTAACCAACGCCATCGAATGGTGGTTATAAGTAGATAGCATTGTGTGTGTCGGTCCTTCAGCCTGCAAGGCGTGCACTAACACAGCTTCTTATGATTCTCTCCCGACTGGCAGGACACATGGAAGAAGGACCGGACCTTGACTTAGGTAATTGCAAATAACTTCTCGCAATCCCTCCCAGGCTCGTGAAATTGCAATTTCTGTGCTCGTCCTCTGCTCGGGATGGGGGCTGTAGCCGTGGAAGACGTTACCCCGTGTCTCACCCTTCTGTACAAGGAGTACGAGGATGCTCTGCCACTTGCAGTCTCTTTGTGGCCGGTTCATTCATTCCTTTATTCCTGACTCATCAGAGCATGGACTGGTGGGAAACCACAGGTGTTTGTGAGAGGCTTACGCTTCTCCGTGGGAAGCAGGGGCTCTTCGAGGAGCTGCCCTGTAGCTGCTCTGTGCAGCAGAAAGCACGATTCAGTCTGGGGCTTGCAGGTGCTTGTCCAGTAGTCCCCTTCCCCCTTGTGCCACCCCGGCCTGCAGCCCTGTAGCTCTTTCCTTCCTCCTGCACAGGCGCGTGGCAGTTCGGTGTCAGCCTGCCAGGACCAGCGCCTTGCTCTGACCGCTGAGAAAAGCGGGGATTAGCGCAGCAAGGAGCGGGGCGCGCATCCCTGTGCAGGAGCCTGAAGGATGCAAAGGCGTGTTGTGCCTTTGGGTCTTCCTCGTGCCTCCTCTCAGAGGTCTCCCGTTACACCCAAGTGGCCGAACCGTGCCGTTTGCTTGGCGCTGGGAGGGTCTGGGTGTCTGTCTGTCCCTCTGCAGGGAGCAGGGGAGGCAGCCGGCGCCTTCAGAGCAGAGCTGCCTCCCTGCCCTTAGCAGCTGGTGCGGGGTCACTGCTCTCAGTGCCTGCGTTCCCACGTCCTTTGGTAAATGCGCCCATTGAAAGGGGAGCCGCAGCTGGCCGAGGGGCTGACGTGACACAAGGGCTCCGTGCCGCCGAACCGCTGCCGCTCCTCGCCCAGTGACACTGTGAATTGTCTCCTAGGCCCACCTATGGACCCAGATGAGGACTCAGACAACAGCTCGGTGTATGTGCAGGGACTCAATGATAATGTGACCCTGGAGGATCTGGCAGACTTCTTCAAACAGTGCGGGGTTGTCAAGGTGAGAGGAACCCGTGTGCGTGGGTCAGCACCCGCCTGCCTCCAGCGGGCAGAGCACAGGGAAGGGGACTGGGCTTGCCCGGCGCGTCGCTGGTTCCCGACGGCCCTTTCCCGGCAGCTGGGCAGGGCCGCTTGGGCAATAAGCTCACCGCAGCCTGGGGCTGCCGTGTAGCTCCAGCTTTCCCAAAGAACCTCTGCAGGATTTGTCCCTCAGCATCTCCATTAGGCGTGTGTGGAAGCAGCAGTGCTTACAGTCCTGGAGGAAGGAAGCGTGTCTCTGTGGATCTGCTGGTGGGATGTGTGACAGCTTGAGGGATCGGGGCGGTGGAGAGAGCGGGGGAGGATGTGGAGAGGCTGCAGCTCAGTTCTTGCACCGGCAGGTGCTCGCAGGAGAGGCTGTTGGGCCAGGCAGTGCTGTTTGGGGCCAGTTCCTCATTTGTTTGCTTATCTGGGGAGTAGCTGTCACACGTAGTAAGCCAGAGGGCCCTTTCTTCTGCCGTGGAGTTGCAAAAGTGAGGCTCACCTCGGAAGCCTGTTGTCTCAAATGGAAGCGGAACAGAGAAGAGAATCCCCCCTCAGCATGCAGGGCTGTGTGACTTGCCATGACATTTTGGTGTCCTGCTAGATGAACAAGAGGACCGGGCAGCCGATGATACACCTCTACATTGACAAAGAAACCGGCAAGCCAAAAGGAGATGCCACGGTATCTTACGATGACCCATCTACTGCCAAAACAGCTGTCGAATGGTTTGATGGTGAGCATGTGGGCTGTGTTTTGTGATGGATTTGCTTCATGACTTAAATTTGTGTCTGGCAGAAGTCAGCAGTTCTGTCCTCCGCATGGAGGCCGGTAGAGATTTAAGGCTAGCTCCAGACAGTCAAGCTCTTGCCTAAAAAGTTCCTAGTTTTAACTGGAACAGGTAAGCCTGGTACTTGGGTTGTGCTTGTCCCCAGTCACCCAGGCTTCTGTCACCTGCTGGGTTCTGCAGCTGAGTTTCTCTTAGCCCCACGGGTGGAGTTTTGCCCTCCTGCTATCTTTGATGGGCGATGTTTTCCGTGCGGTCAGGGACTGCGTGTGTGCCGCAGCAAGATGTGGGTGATACCAGGGTCTGGTGAAGAGTGGAACCCCCTGGCTCGCAGTGAGGCTCTTGCCCTTGTGTTCCTCCTAGGGAAGGATTTCCAGGGGAGCAAGCTGAAGGTTACCCTCACGCGGAAGAAGGGCCCCATGAACAGCATGAGGGGCGGGATGCCGCCACGTGAGCAGCGGGGAATGCCTCCCCCTCTCCGCGGAGGTAACGTCCGGCTCCCCCGGGCCCCAGAGGGGCCACGTCCTCCAGCCGTGGCTCGTTTCTGGCCCTAACACAGCCTTCCTTGCAGGTCCGGGGGGGCCTGGTGGCCCGGGGGGGCCCGGCGGCCCGAGCGGCCCCATGGGCCGGATGGGAGGCAGAGGTGGAGACAGGGGCGGCTTCTCCTCCCGAGGACCGCGGGGATCCAGGGGGAACCCCTCCGGCGGGAGCGTCCAGCACCGAGCCGGCGACTGGCAGTGCCCCAACCCGTGAGTACCCCGCTGCGGGCCCCGCGTGAAACCCCCTCCCCGGGCAGGTACCCGCACCGTGCCGCGTGTCACCGCGTCACCGCAGGCACACGAGGGCCTGGCACCTGCGGAACCGCCCCAGGGCGGGGAGAGAGCCTCAGTCTGTTAACTCAGAGCGCCGCAGGGGACCTTTGGTTTGAGGTGCTGGCCAAGACAAATAGGTCCTTCTCAAAATAACTTGCTGGGCCTTCAAGAAGTTCCTTCCACCGTGCTGCGGGCTTGCTCCGGGACTTGCTCCAGGTCCTGCTGACCAGCTTTTGTGTTTCCTGTGCCCGGACATTGTGTTGCTAGTGGCCACGCAACGCTTCTGAGCATTACCTAACCAGGAACGTGTTCCCGGTCTTTGCTGACTGTTTGTTTGTTTTTTAACCTAGGGGATGTGGAAACCAGAACTTTGCCTGGAGAACAGAGTGCAATCAGTGCAAGGCTCCTAAACCGGAAGGGTTTCTGCCACCCCCGTTTCCCCCTCCAGGTACATGCGTGATAGAGTTCACGGCTGGGCTGGGCTGGTGGCACCGAGGTTTCCAGGACCGCCGTGAGGGCAGTAAGCTGCCCCAGGCACAGTTTTGGGGGTGTTTAGGGAGTGGCTGCTCCCAGCCCCGAGAGCTGCTGGGGAATCATCCCTCTTCTGAGCTGTGAGGCAGAGGCTGGGACTGCTCTGACCTCAGCCTCTCCCACGCCTTCCTGAGCTGCCAAGTCTCTTCCTTGGGGCTGTCGCTGGCACTTCAGTTCCCCGCAGCACCGCTTTGACCTCATTACTCCCGGGCAGTGCCCTCTTAACGAGCCTCCTGGCTCTCGAGGAGACTTCCTTGCCACAATCCATCAGCCACTTGGGTCCCCCCCAAGCCCGGCCAGCACCTTGCTCCGTTTGGTTCTGCAGCCCGGGTGTAACAACCACCGTGTGTGCGGGCAGGACAGCACGCACCTCCTGTCCGCAGCCTCGTTTGCCCTGTTTGCCCTCGGGCCCCACCAGCTCCTGCTCCTCGCCCCGTTTCAGCGCCAGCTACGTGTGCCCCGGGACATCCCTGGCCGGGGAGGGGACGGGTTGGAAAGCCTGGAGCGGTGTCTGGCCTCGGCAGGCTCTGGCTCCGGTTGCTCCGAGCTTTTTCCTTTCCTCCAGGAGGAGACCGCGGCCGAGGCGGCCCCGGGGGGATGCGAGGCGGAAGAGGAGGGGGCCTCATGGACCGCGGGGGACCCGGTGGCATGTTCAGAGGTGGCCGCGGCGGAGACAGAGGCGGATTCAGAGGAGGCCGGGGCATGGATCGAGGTGGCTATGGAGGAGGGGGACGGCGAGGAGGAGGACCTGGAGGCCCGCCTGGACCGCTTATGGACCAGATGGGAGGCGGAGGCAGAGGCGGAAGGCGTGGAGGACCAGGAAAGATGGACAAGTACGTAGGGGAGCGGGATGGGGGCCATGAGGGATCTGCTCTGCGAAGAGCAGGGTGGGAGGGAGGTGCTGGGTCATGGGGAGAGTCACGGGGAGACCCCAAACTCTGGAAATCGACACGGGGTGGTTCTGGAGCCCCCGGCTGGGAGGGACGCCCCGCTGCCACGACTGACCCAGCCTCTCTGCTTGCAGGGGTGAGCACCGCCAGGAGCGCAGAGACCGGCCCTACTAGAGGCAGACCCCGCAGAGCTGCATTTACTACCAGATTTATTTTTTAAACCAGAAAATGTTTTAAATTTATAATTCCATATTTATAATGTTGGCCACAACATTATGATTATTCCTTGTCTGTACTTTAGTATTTTTCACCGTTTGTGGAGAAACATTAAAACCAAGTTCAACGGTAGCGTGCCGAGTTATTTTTTCCCTCCCCCCTTTTAAAAATGGTTGTTTAACTCAGACTAAACCGATGCGAACCCTTTGTTGTGAGCATGCTCGTATCATCGTGTGCCACCCCCCGGAGGTGGCGACTAACTGTAACGATGTTAATGGTTGTGATGTTTTTTTAAAAATAAAATTCCCGATGTTTATAAACGTACCACTTCTGGCCTCTCTTGAGCACGTCCCCCTGGAGCACCGGCCCTGCGAGCGAGCTGGGACCAGCAGCGGGCTGCATCCTGCAGGTGAGAGCTGCTGCCTGGAGGAGCACGCTGAGGGAGCTGCAGCCCCTGTCGGCCCTCCTGCGCCTCGGGGGGGCGGTGGGCCTGCGTCCCCCTTGATCAAGGACCCTGAAACCACAGCAGAGCTTTCTCCTGGGTCTACCGGGCACCTGTGGGGTCCAGCTCATGCTAACCATCTCCCCCTGGGGGGGCTGCAGGAGCTCCTTGGGGCCCTGCCCTCGCTGCCGTGAGCCAGTGCCAGCACCCAGGTGTGGCTCAGCTTGGGGCTGGGTGGCAGAGCCCCGACACAGCCCCGGGGCACAGCGCTTCCCTGCGCAGCGATGGAGTGGGGCTGGAAGCAGGGCTGGGGACAAGGAGCCTGCGGGAGTGGGGGGGTTGCAGGCTGTGTGTCCCTGGCACCCCAGGGATCTCCCTTTGCTTTCATCCCCATGGGGACGCCGAGGGTTGGGGTGACACGGGGATCCTGCTGCTGCAGCTGGGCCTTGCCCCTGCCACCAGCCTGGAGGGCCCCCAGCCCTGCTGCAGCGAGTGGCTGCTCTGCCCCTGCCTCAGTTTCCCCCTCTCGGTGGGGCTGGGGCCAAATCCTGTTCCCGCACTGAGCCACCACGAGGTGCGAGGTCTGGATGGTGCCTGTGTTCCTGCCTCCCCACGGCCACGTCCCCTTCATGTCCCCACGGCTGTGTCCCCCTGTGTTTGCGTCCCTCTGTGGCCATAGCCCTGTGTCCCTGTAGATGTCCCCCCCGTGTTGGCATATCCCTGTGGCCATACCCCCCCCCGTGTCCCTGTCCCCCTGTGGCCACATCCCCATCATCCCATACCTGCCCCTGTCCCTGTCCCCCTGTGGCCTCATCACCCCATGTTTGTGCCCCCCCATGTCCCTGTCCCCCCCTGCCCACGTTCCCCTGTGGCCACATCCCCATCATCCCACACCCCCATGTCCCCATACCCCTGCCCCCCCGTGTCCCTGCCCCCCCACGTTCAAATCCCCCCATGTCCCCCTAGATGTCCCCCCCCCCCAACGCTGACATGTCCCTGCGGCCACCCCCCCCTTTTTCATGTCCCCCCATGTCCCCATCCCCGTCATCCCATCCCCCGTGTCCCTGCCCCCCCGAATTCACACCCCCCGTGTCCCCACGGATCCCCCCCCCCACCTCCCTGTGGCCACCCCCCCCGTGTCCGTGTCCCCCCGTGTCCCCATCCCCCTGCCCCCCCCGCCGCCCCCCCCGGTCCCGCCGCCCCCCCCGGCCGTGCCCCCGCCCCCGCCGCTCCCATCCCGGCCCTTTCTGGGCCGGCTCCAACTTCCCGGCCGGGCGCGGCGGCGGCGGCGGCGGCGGCGGGGCTGCGGTGGGGGCGCTCGGCCCGGTTCGGCCCCGGTTCGGCCCCGGTTCGGCCCCGGTTGGGCCCCGCTCGGCCCCGGGGGCCGCCGGCGGATGGCGGCGGGGGCGCGGGGCCGGGTGGCGGCGGCGGGGCCCCCCCCCGGCGGTCAGAGCCCGGCCCGGCCCGGCCCGGCGGCAGCGGCCCGCGGCGGGGAGCGGCGCGGGGGGAGCGGAGCGCGGGGCCGGTGAGTGCGGGCCGGGGGGGGGCCGGGGGGGGAAGGGGGGCTGGGGGGGGCTGCGTCCGGCCCGGGTCCCCGTGCCCCCCCCCCCCATCCCCCGGTCGGCATCTGCCGCGCAGGTGCTGCCCCTCCCCCGACCCCCCCCCCCCGCCACGGACCCCCCCTGCTCCGGCAGTGAGACCCCCCCCCAAAAATGGACCCCCAGTTTGAGAGCTCGCCCCTCCCCCTGTTAACCTCCCCCCCCCCAGCACAGCGCCCCCCCTCCAGCAGACACCACCCCAAGACCCCCCCCCCGTACCCCTCCAGGGCACCCCCTGTCAGAGCCACCCCCCGGCAGACACCACCCCAAAACCCCCCCATTCCCCCCGGGCACAGCCCCACTGCCCCCCCCGGACACCCCCGTGTCAGTGCCCCCCCCAGCAGGGACCCCCGGGGTGAGGGGTTGGGGTGGGGGGGGCTCTCCCCAGGGGTGGGGGCTCACTGGCTCTTGTGACCCCCCCCCCAATGTCCCCCCTCCCCCAATGCAGCCCCCCCAGCCCCACGTTACACCCCCACAGGGTTGCTTTTGGGGGGGGTCTCCCTGGACCCCCCCCCCCCAAGGGTCCCTCCAGGAGGCACCCAGGGTGCTGGCAGCCGGGTGGGTGGGTGCCACCCACGATGACTGGGCAGCTTTGGGATGGGGGGGGCAGTGGGGACATCAACCCCATCGGGGGGGGGGCACACAGCACAGCGGGGTGACGCGGGGCAGAGGGGACACGATGGGGGTCCCGCAGGCGGCGGTGACATCCCCCTGCCCATGGGACGCTGGGCGGGGGGGGCACCGGGCGGGGGGAGGCTGTGCTTCAGAAGGAGCTGCTGCGGGGGGTGCAGGGTCTGAGCCCCCCCCCAGTCCCTAACGACACCCGCTGCCCCCCCAGCTCGCCATGGCCGACCAGAGCAACATCCAGTCGGCCGCCTCCAAGAGCATCCGCCCGTTCCGCTCCAGCGAGGAGTACCTGTACGCCATGAAGGAGGACCTGGCCGAGTGGTTCAACACCCTCTACGAGCTGGACGTGCAGGCCGACACCTTCCTGGAGAGCCTGGAGACGGGCTGCGCCCTCTGCCAGCACGCCAACAACGTCAACCGCAGCGCCGGGGACTTCCAGCGGCGGCACCCGGCCGCCGCCGCCCGCATGCGTGTCCCCCGGCGCGAGGTGGTCTTCCAGGCCCGCAACGTGGCGCCCGGCTCCTTCATCGCCCGCGACAATGTTTCCAACTTCATCCAGTGGTGCCGGCAGGACCTGGGCATCCAGGACGTCCTCATGTTCGAGACCAACGACCTGGTGCTGAAGAAGAATGAGAAGAACTTTGTCCTCTGCCTGCTGGAGGTGGCCCGGCGGGGCGCCAAGTTCGGCATGCTGGCCCCCATGCTGATCCAGATGGAGGAGGAGATCGAGGAGGAGATGCGGGACCAAACGGCCTCCGGCGCGCTGGGCGTGCACCACGAGGGCCGGGCCTCGCGCTCCCAGGCCCTCGCCTCGGCCGGCGGGGCGCAGCGCCTGGCCCTGTGCGACCTGAGGAACCTGGACGAGCTGGTGAGCAGCGCGGCCACCGGGCGGCCTCGTGTGGGCGAGGGCCTCCGCGTCCTCCGGCGGGGAGGTCTGGCCTTGGGAGGTTCTCTCTAGCCACCCAACGGGGAGCTCTGTGGCCCATGGGAGGTCCTGTCTAGCCACCCAGCGGAGCTGTATGGCCCATAGGATGGCCTCTCCATCCACCCAACGAGGAGCTCTATGGCACATGGGGGGTCCTGTCTAGCTACCCAACGGGAGCTCTATGGCCCATAAGACGGCCTCTCTATCCACCCAACGGGGATCTCTATGGCCCATGGGAGGTCCTGTCTAGCTACCCAATGGGAGCTCTATGGCCCATGGGATGGCCTCTCCATCCACCCAACGGGGAGCTCTATGACCTATGGGAGGTCCTCTCTAGCCACCCAAGAAGGATCTCTATGGCCCATAGGAGGTCCTCCATCCACCCAATGGGGAGCTCTGTGACCCATGGGAGGTCCTGTCTAGCCACCCAACGGGGAGCTCTATGACCTATGGGAGGTCCTCTCTAGCCACCCAAGAAGGATCTCTATGGCCCATAGGAGGTCCTCCATCCACCCAACGGGGAGCTCTATGGCCCATGGGAGGTCCTCTCTATCCACCCAACGGGGATCTCTATGGCCCGTAGGATGGCCTCTCCATCCACCCAACCCGGACCTCTGTGACCCATGGCAGGTCTCTCCATCCACCCGCCCGGGCTCCCAGCAGCCCATGGGAGGTCCTCCCGGTGCGCCCAACGGGAGCTCTACGGCCCGTGGGAGGTCCTCTCCGTGCACCCAACCAGGCTCTCCGTGCTCTGTGGGAGGTCCTCCCCGTGTGCCCAACCAGGCTCTGGCCAGCCCACGGGGTGCCTGCGCTACCCACCCAGCCAGGCTCTGCGGTCCGTGGGAGGTCCCCGGCCGCCCCGCTGGGCTCCGTGCCCTCCCGGCGCCGGGGAAGGGCTATTTCGGGGGCTGAGGCCATAATCGCAGGGAGGACGTGGGTGTCACCGCCACCACCACCTCCTCCCACGGATGTGGGGCTGCCACCCCGCGGTGGCCTCCCCGGGGACATCAGGAGGGGCGCCGGGGGGGGCACACGGCACCGCGGGCGGCTCAGCCGGGATTAGCGCCGTGCTGGGCGCAGGATCCGGCCCGTGCGCAGGGTGGATTAACGCGGCCGGGGAGGGGCGGGGGGCCCTGCCCTCCCCTGACCCCCCCATCCCCTAATCCCAAAGCCGTTTTTTAATCGAAACCCCGATTCCTCCCTAAGTCCCGCAGCCTGACGCAGCTCGGGGAGGGAGGCGGGGGGGGGGACATGGGGGTGCTGCTGCCCCCCCACCCCGGGCACCCCACCTGCCCCGGTCCCCCCGCCGGGTGCTGCCAGCCCCGGGTGCATTTTTCCGGGCTGCGTAATGCCTCGCCATGGGCTTTTATGGGCAGCGATGGAGCCAGGGAGGAGCCTGCATCCGGCCTGGCCCAGCCACCGCACCGGGGGACGGGTCCCCAGGGGGGGCAGCGCTCGTCCCCACGTCCCCAGGGCTCGGGGTCAGGCCCCGTGGCTCCCCGCTGCCCGCAGCCTCCCCCCGTGCCTCAGTTTCCCCACGGCTGAGGGGCTCGTGGGGGGGGCCGCATCCTGGCCTGGCTGGAGGAGAAAGATGGGCAGGAAGGAGGAATTGCACAAAAAAATAAGAATAAAAAAGAGGAATTGCTAAAAAATGAGCAAACAGGAGGGGTTGGCGAAGCCAGAGAGGTGCAGGTGCTGGGGGCACCGTCACAGCAGCACCCACCCCTCGGGCCGGGTCCGTGCTGATGCCGAACCCCAGCTGGGGCTTAGCCCAGGCACAAAAGGGGTGTGCCAGGGGGTCCCTGTCCCCAAATCCCCCCCCCCCCCCCCGAGCCCCCTGTGTCCCCAGGCTGTGCCCCTGTGCCCCGCCACTCCTCCAGCCAGGGCAGGATGCGGCCGCGTCCCCGCGTCCCCCGGCGTGGACCGGTGCCTAATCCCTGACGTCAGCCCCGCGGCTTCCCGGCCCCACGGGCGCGGGCGGACTGGGACGGGGGACGGCGGGGGTCCACAGCCCCTTTGGGGACCTCCCCCGCCGTGGGGCACAGCCTCGCCGCCCCCCAACATCCTCGCTTGTTTTTATCCGTGCCAAGAATTAAAGCTTTCCTGAGTGGAAAAACCCACCCCGGGGACACGCCTGGGAGCCGCAGGAGGATTCTGGGGCTTTTTTAATTCTCCTTTTTTTTTTTTTTTTTTTAAACGGCTGTTTTCGGTGCCCGGCTGTGGGAAGTCCCTGGGGCCCCTCTCCCAGGGAGGCTCTGTGGGCGCTGCGGCCCCCGTGGGTGCCCCCCAGCCCGGGGGGCACACGGGATGGGAGCTGCTCGGCTCCCCCCCCGCCCCCGGTTGTGGCCGGGGCACGCAGCCAGGTTTTGGGGTGGGGGGGGCTGACGGGGGGGGGGGTCTCGTCTGTCTGCCCACAGGTGCGGGAGATCCTGGGCTGCTGCACGTGCCCGTCCCAGTTCCCCATGGTCAAAGTCTCAGAGGGTAAATACAAAGTGGGAGACTCCAACGCGCTGATCTTTGTTCGAGTAAGAGCCGCCGCACCCCACCTCCTGCTGCTTCCCCTGCCTGCGATGGGGGGGGGGGGCCTGGGGACCCATCCTGTGCGGTGCTGGGGGGGGTCCCGTCCATGGGGGGAACCCCAGGAGGGTCGGGGTTTGGTGCCCCGGGGCTCAGTGCCCCCAGCCCCGGGTGGGGACGGGATTTATCGTTCCCCACAACCACCCCCCCCCCGCCTCCCTTTGGGGACCTGGTGGGGGCTCCCCCCGCACCCTGGGGGTCCATGATGCCATTTTGGGGGGTTTTGGGGTTTTGGGGCTGACGGCGCGCCCCCCGCCCAGGTGCTGAGGAGCCACGTGATGGTGCGCGTCGGCGGCGGCTGGGACACGCTGGAGCATTACCTGGACAAGCACGACCCGTGCCGCTGCGCCTCCCTCTGTGAGTGCCCCCCCGGTCCCCAAAGCCCCCCGCTCACCCCCCCGCGGGGCCGTTTCGCCTCTCCTGTCCCCCTGCGGGGCCGTTTCCCCGTGGGGCGGCCTGCGCGGGGCTCTGATCCGGCTGAAACGGGGGAAAATGAGAAAAGTTTGTTCCCGCTTTCGGCCAAATCAATTCACCCCCAGAAAAGGCCCCGGGTCCCGGCACTGCGCGAGGGGCTGGGGGCGGGTGGGACGGGGCGAGCACCCCCTGACCCCCCCCCCCCCGCGTCCCTTTTCCCTTGCAGCCCACCGCCTGCCCCCCGCCCGCCCCCCGGCCTTCTCCCCGCAGAAAGCAGCCGCCAGCCCCAGCGCCCCGCGCCGTGCCGAGCCCGCCTGCCCCGGGGACCGGGACCGGGACCGGGACCGGGACCGGGACCGGCGGCTCCCCGTTGCCGGGGGCTGCCCCCCGCCCAGCGGCATCCCGAAGCCGGCGGCCGGTGCCGTCCTGCCCCCGCGGGTCCCCGCGCACGGCTCCGCCAGCCCGTCCAGGAGCCCCGGCGGCGCCCTCAGGTAGGGCTCAGCGCCCATGGGTGCTGCTCGGGGGGGGGGGGCAGGAAACCGGGGGGGGGGCGGGGCCCCACGGGGACCGAGCGGCACCACAGTGCCCCCCCCCCCCCCGCCTCACTGCGCAGGCGCGGTGCGCGCGGCCCGGATGGGCGGGGCTTCGCGAGGCCACGCCCACTGCTGAGATTGACAGGAGGGGGCTGGGGGTGGGGGGGGTAATGGGGGGTAATGGGGGGTAATGGGGGTGTAATGGGGGGTAATGGGGGGTGCAGTGGGAGGTGCAATGGGATGTAATAGGGGGGTAATGGGGCTGTAATGGGGGGTAATGGGGGGTAATGGGGGGTAATGGGGGGTGCAGTGGGATGTAATAGGGGGGTAATGGGGCTGTAATGGGGGGTAATGGGGGTGTTATGGGGCTGTAATGGGGGTAATGGGGGTGTAATGGGGGTGCAGTGGGGGTGTCATGGGGGTGTCATGGGATGTAATGGCAGGGTGCAGTGGGAGGTGTAATGGGGGGTACTGGGGGGGGAAGGGGGTGCAATGGGGGGGTAAAGGGAGGTAAGGGGGGGTGTTAATGGGGGGGCAGTTCGGTGCAATGGGGTGTAATGGGGAGTAATAGGGTGCAGTGGGGTGTAATGGGGTTGCCATGGGATGCAATGGGGGGGGGTGCAATGGGGGGTGTAATGGGGAGGTGCAGTGGGGGTGTAATGGGGTGTAATGGGGGGGTAATGGGGGGGTAATGGGGTGCAATGGGGTGTAATGGGGGTAATGGGGTGCAATGGGATGTAATGGGGGTGTAATGGGGGTAATGGGGTGCAATGGGATGTAATGGGGGTGTAATGGGGGGGTAATGGGGTGCAATGGGATGTAATGGGGGTGTAATGGGGGTAATGGGGTGCAATGGGATGTAATGGGGGTGTAATGGGGGGGTAATGGGGTGCAATGGGATGTAATGGGGGTGTAATGGGGGTAATGGGGTGTAATGGGGTGTAATGGGGGGGTAATGGGGTGCAATGGGATGTAATGGGGGGTAATGGGGTGCAATGGGATGTAATGGGGGTGTAATGGGGGTAATGGGGTGCAATGGGATGTAATGGGGGTGTAATGGGGGGGTAATGGGGTGCAATGGGATGTAATGGGGGTGTAATGGGGGTAATGGGGTGTAATGGGGTGTAATGGGGGTGTAATGGGGGGGTAATGGGGTGTAATGGGGGTGCAAAGGAGGCTGCACAGGGCACAATGGGGGTGCAGGGGTGCAATTGGGGGGGGTGCAAGGGCTGCAATGGGGCTGCACAGTGCGGAGGGGGGGGCGGAGAGGGTGCAGGTGCAAGGTGTGCATGGGGGTGTAATGGGTGGGTGCAGTGGGGGGGTCAGGGGTTGCAATGGGGGTGTACTGGGGGGTTCAAGGCATGAAATGGGGGGGGCAGTGGGGGGGTTCAAGGGGTGCAATGGGGGGGGTGCAATGGAGGCTGTAAGGGCATGCAATGCGGGGGTGCAATGGGAGTACAATGGGGGCTGCAATGGGGGTCCGGTCCCCTCACCCTCCTCTTCCTCTCTCCCCCCCCCCCCCCAGGCCCCGTGACCCCGCTCCCGCCCGCGCCCGGCGCCACTCCGGGGACAGCGACTCCTCATCGGTGTCATCGGTGTCCTCGGCGGGGCCACCGCGGGGCCACCGGCCTGCAGCCCCCGCGGCCCCCTCGCCCCGCCGGCAGCCCCCCGGCCGCAGCCGCTCGGGCGACCGCAGCCCCCTGCCCCTGCGCAAGCCCCCCGCGGGCCTCGGGGACGAGCGGGGCCGCCCGCGTGTCCCCAACGGGCCGGGCACGGGGCCGCCGCGTGCCCGCAGCCAGGGCCGCCCCGGCGCCGAGGCCGTGCTGCTGATCCGCCGCGGGCGCGACGGGCAGCACTCGTGGGCACGCACCGACGGCGGCACCCGCACCCCGGCCAGGGTCCCGGCCCCCCGGCGCTCCTCCCTGCCCGGGGGAGCGGGACGGGACCGGGACCGGGACCGGGACGGGGACGGCGATGGGGACGCCTTCCAGGAGGAGCTGGAGGAGCTGGTGCGGAGGCTGCGGGCCCCGCTGCGGCTGGAGCCCGGGCAGGAGCAGCAGCTGCTGGGCAGGCTGGAGGAGGAATTTTTGGCCAACACGCGGCTGATGGAGCTGGAGGACGGCGAGCCCTCGCCCCCCGCCGCCCGCCCGACCCAGGGGACCCCCGAGCCCGGCGGCGGGGCGGCCGCCGACTCGGCCTACTGCTCCTCCTCGTCCTCCTCGTCCTCCCTCAACGTCTTCGGCAAGCACGGCGGGGCCGGGCCCCCCCCGGCCGCCCCCCACCCGCAGGAGGGCAGCGGGGGGCACGGGCGCCCGTCCAGCTCCTCGGACGAGAGCAGTTTGGTGCCGGCCTCCGGCGCCGAGTCCGACCTCGAGTGGGTGCCGGCGGAGGAGGAGGAGGACGACGAGGGGCCGGGGGACGCGGGGATGCCGGGGGTCCCCTGCCCCGCGCCCCCCGCCCCGCGGCCCCGCGCCAAGCCGCGGCTGGACACGCAGCCCGGCAAGAAGCCCTCCCGCATCCCCACGCCGCGGCCCCCCGGCGGCCCCCAGCCCTGGCGGGCCCTGCAGAGCGTCCTGTCCTCCCTGCTGGAGCCCCCCTGGGCGCCGCGCGAGGCCGAGGGGCTGGAGGAGGACGCCTGGCCCTGATGGGGGGTGGGGGTGGGGGTGCAGGTGGGGGGCACCCCCCCGGGGCAGCGATGGTGGCCACAGGGACGGTCCCCGGGCAGGTGATGGGTGCTGGGTTGGGGTGGCCACGGGGACGGGGTGGTGGCACCGGTGGCACCCGGGGGCTGTCGGAGGGTGGGGGCCCCAGGAGGGCCCCAGGGTCCCCGCGGGAGCAGCCCCGTGGCGGGGGCTGGAGCAGGGGGTGCGCCCGGCCGGCCATGAGCAGGGCTGGGGGTGCCCAGCGCCTCTCGTCCTCTTGGCTTCTCGTCCCACCTCTACTGCCCTTCCCCTTCCCCGTGCCTTTCTTCTCTTCTCCTCCTCCTCCTTTCCTTGCCCTTCTTGTCCTCCTTCTCCTTGCCTTTCCCTTCCTCTTCCCCTCCTGCTCCTCCTTTCTTTGCTCTTCTCCTTCCCTTGTCCTTTTCTCCTTCTTCCTTGTCCTTTTCTCCTTCTTTCCCTTCCTCTTCTCCTCCTCCTCCTCCTCCTTCCCTTGCTCTTCTTTTCCATCCTTTTCCTTCTACTTTCCCTTCCTCTCCTTCTCTTCCTTCTCCCTTGCCCTTTTTCTCCTTTCCCTTCCTCTTCTTGCCCTTCCCCTCCTTTCCTTGCTCTTCTCTTCCTGCCCCTTCTCCCTTTTCCTCCTCCTTTCCTTTCCCTGCCCTTCTTCCCTTCCTCCTCCTTCTCCTCTCCCCCCACGGACACCACCCGGGGACCAGCAGCTCACCTTACCACCCTGACCCCCCCCGCATCCCGGGGGTCCCCCCATGTGTGCGTATTTAAGGCCCCCCCGCGCGCTCCCAGAGCCAGTAAAGCCCGAACCGAGCTGAGCCCAACGCCTCCGCTGTCGTCTGTCCGGGGGGGGTGGCAGAGTCGTGGACCCCCCCCCTTTGCCTTTGCCCCCCCCAAAAAGCACGTCCCCGCCGCGCGCCCACCCCGGGGTGCCGGTACCTGGGGCACGGTGAGGGCAGGGCACTGCGCCGAGGAAGCTCGCAGCACCCCGAGCCCCCCCCCGGGGGGGGGCTGCGTGGGGCAGATGTCACCTTACGGCACGGAGGGGACACAGGCTGCACGTTACGTATTTTATATATCTATATATTAGGTGGTTCCTGCGGGGAGCTGAAGGCCTGCACCGCACGCTTCGATCGACGGGGGATCGATGGCTTTATTTGGGGGGGGGGGGGGGGGGAGCCATTCGTGCCACCGCTGGGGAAGGGGACACGGCTTCTGTGTCCCCAGGGCAGGGGGGGGGACGGTGGGGAGGGCAGGGAGCCGCAGCCCCCAGCTGGGGGCCTGGGGCCGAGTCCGTGCTGGGCCCCCCCCCTGCGAAGCCAGGGAGCCCTGCAGGGAGGAAGAAGCCCTTTGTTTGTTTGTTTTCTTTTCTGAACAGCACTCCAAAATTTCAATTTGATGCCTTGAGCCCTTTGGGGCAGTAGAAGCATCCCCCGTGGTGGCGCAGGGGGGACCCTCTCCAAGGCAATCCCCCCCCCTTCTGGGCCCCCCCAGCCTCAGAGCCAGCCGGGGGGGGGGGGGCACGGATCCGTCGGCAGCCCCGGGGGGGGCCCAGGGAAGCGGCGGCTCCGTGCTGGGGCTGGAAGGAGAGGGAACATGCAGGGGGCCGCGGCCCCCCCGTCAGTTCTTCAGGATGGTGTCGTAGGCCTGGTACACGTGCTGGGAGACCTCGGGCGCTCGGCATTTCAGGGAGAGCTGGGGGGGGAAAAGGGGGGGCGCTTACGGGGTGCCGGGAGCTCAGCCTGCACCCCGGGGCCTGGGGACAGCCCCCAGGGGCCAACGGATGGCACCGAGCCCCCCCAGCCGCCCCCCACGGCCACGTTCACATGCAGGGGGGCGTCCTCGCGGGGCTCTCCCCCCGAGGCATCGCCTGCGCTCGAGCTGGAGGCGCCCCTGGAGCGCAGCACGCGTGTGCAGGAGGGGGCCCTGCGGCTCTCCCCATGCAAAGCGGCCCCCCCAGCGGTGCCCCCACGGGGTGCTGGGCCCGGCCCCGAACCCCCCACCCCTCCAGGGCTGGGGAAGGGAGGGAGCAGGCGGCAGGCACAGCCCCGAGGCAGGGTAGGACCCGTTGTGCTGACCTCCAAATCCTGCAAGCGCGGGGCGGGCGGCAGCGGGCGCGCAGCGACGGAGACACAGAGAGGGGAGTCAGCACCGCCGCTCACCCCCAGCGCCCCAAAAAGTCAGCGAGGATGGGGACAGGGGGCTGCACCGAGCGCCGCGGCTTAGCCAAGGGACTCTGGGGGGCTGGGACCTCTCTGCTCCCCCTCTGCTGCCTCCCCGCTGCTGCAAGGGCGACCCCACAGGGACCGTGCGTCCCGCCCCCGGGCACGCGAGGGGCACGGGGACGGCGAGGGGCAGGGGCCGTACCGTGAAGGTGGGGTTGCTGGGCTGGATGCGGAGCTCCGCCAGCACCCAGATGCCGTTGGTGAGCTTCAGGGACTGGTAGAGCATGTCCTGGCCCTCCACGTTCCTCTTGGCGATGGTGAAGATGTTGCTGCCTTGGAGCTTGCTGCTGACGGCGTCTGGGGGAGGGGGGGGCAGAGAAGAGCTCAGCACCAGCTGGAGCCGGCCCCGCTCCCAGCCCCAGCACCGCCAGCCCCATTTAACACAGCAATGCCCCTCCTGGGGCACCGAACATCTCCGCTGGAGGCCACCAAGCCCCAGGCTGCTGTGACCACCTCCGTGGCCATAGGGCAGGGGAAAGGGGAGCCCCCCCCTTTCCCCAGCCCAGCTGGGGTGAGCTGAGCACCGAGTCCAGCCCCAAGGACGAGGCTGAGAGCCCCTGGGAAGGGTTTAGACCCACCTGCGCTGAGGGAACAGTCCTTGATCTGGAACTGGGCTTCGTTCTCGTTGGGGATGTCCTTCCAGGTGGCCAGGAACATCTGCCGCTCTGCAGCCACGACACAACCGCGCGGTGGTGCCGCCGGAGGAGCCGGCTCCTCCTCCAGCCCCCGGCCCCGGCGCAGCACGGGGCCACGCTGCGCTGCGCCCCAGGGCCGGCGGGAGCACCCTGCCGCCCCTCCGGCAGCCACCCGCGACCAGCCTCGCCCAGCTGCTCGCTGCTTCGGGGTCGGCCAGCTCGGCTGCCTCGGGGAAGAGGCTCAGGAATGAGAGGTGGTGGCCCAAGGCCACCTGGGGCCACCTGGGGCCTGGTCACACCGCGGGATTCCCGTGGGATTCCGGCTGCCCGGAGCTCCCAGCTCCATCCCCAGGGCTGGGAACGCGGCCGGGAGGATTTGAGGAGAAGGGGTGGCACCCGTGCTGCGACTCACCCATCTTCCCGTCCTCCACGAAGAGGATGTGCAGAGGGTAGAGGGTGCTGAAGTAGAAGACGTCGATGTTGTTCTTCACCGCAACCTGGGAAGGAAGGACAGCGGGACGTCAGCAGGTGCCCGGGCCCCAAAGGGAGCCCCCGGGGGGGTCGGGGGGTGCCCCCACCTGCAGGTTGTTCAGGGGATCCATCTTCATGACGGAGCCGACCGTGTTGAGCGGCAGGGAGATCTCCACCGACTGGTTGGGGGCGAGCGGCGCGTGGACCTGCAGGGGGGCGGCCGGGGCCAGGCCGAAGCTGGGAAGGGAGACACGGGGCGAGGGGGGGTCAGGGCAGGGGGTCCCACTGCCGGCTCTGGGACCTCCCCAGCTCACCTCCCTGCACCCTGATCCCCTCCAAGAGCCCAACCCATTCCCGCCCTGCCCATCCTGGGGCAATCGGAGGCAGCCCCCCCCAGCCTGGCACCCTTCTCCTCCAGATTTCCGCTGATTTTTGGTGCTCCCCCACTACGAGCACCCCTCGGTGGTGCTCCTCTCGGTGAGGACAAAGCATCGGCTCCCCAGGAGAACCAACCAGGACGCCCCGCGCCCAGCGAGGCGGTCGTGCCCCGGAGAGCAGCCTCCTCAGACAACTTCTCAGAGGCTTCGCCTTGGCGACCATCACATCGGCGCCATCAGGGAGGGAAGGATCATCACGCGAGGCCGTTCCCTGGCGGCCGCCACCGCCACCAGCCCCTGGCAGCGCAGCCCCGGGGGCGCCCCACCTGTTGCGGTTGAACTGGATGGCGAAGTCGGACATGACCTGCAGGGCCTTGTTGGTCAGCACCAGGTCCATGGAGATGGAGCCCACCTGGCGGCTGAACGTGCCGGAGATCTCCAGCCCCTTGGCCTTCATGGCGGGGAGCCACACCTGGGTCCAGACACAAAATCCACGTGGTTTTACCCCCAAAATAAACGCTTCGGTGACCAAACGCAGCCCGGGGCAGCCGGACCCCGCCGCCCCACTCACCGATTTGGGCGCCACGTAGGACCCCGACAGGGTCCCCACGCCCCCGGTGAGGTCGAAGAGGTCCCCGAGGCCGCTGCCGAGCGGCGCTCCCATGCTGGCCGGCACCGCGGGGCCGGGCGCCGCGAAGCCACCGCCGCCACCCATCTGCAGGGGACAAGGGAGCGGGTCAGGGGACACGGCGGTGAGGAGGAGGAGGAGGAAAAAAAGAGGAGGAGGAAGAGGAAGGTGCAAGGGGCGCGAGGGCACTCACGGCGGGGCTGCCTCCCACATCGCTGCGCAGCTGCAAGAGACAAGAGAGCGCTGTCGGTGCCGAGGGGCCCCACGGGACACCCCATCACGGGCACTTCCCAAAAGCTTTGGCGTGAGTGAGCGAGGGCTCGGGGTCGCTAGGGCTCCCCACACACGCCGAGAGCCGGAGGGACGAAGGCTGAGCGCTTCGGGGGCTGGCTGTCCCCAGAGGGGTCCCGAGGACACGGCGGGGGCAGCTCTGCACCCAGCCCTCGGGGCAGGGGGCTGCGGAGGTGGGCATGGGGCTAGAGGGCTAAGAAAAGGGCCGCTGCATACCCCTTCCGACTCGTCCCCCATCTCCAAGCAGAAGCAGGCAAGGCGGAGAGGAGAGCCAGGCGCATGCAGAGAGAAGCCAGGAGAGAAGAGACCAAAAAAAAAGAGAGACAGGAGATAGGGAGGAGGGAACAGAGGTTAGTCCTGCCCCGGCATCTCCTCCTTGTGGCTCTGGGGCGCGCAGGGCACGTCCCCACGTCACAGAGCTGCTCGGGTGCAGGCACCGAGGAGCCCTGCTCCAGCTGCCTGACGGGATGAGGTTAATTAGCACCCCTCATCATGAGCCGGAGAAGGAACGGGCTAGCCCAGACGTCTCCAGGTGGAGAAGACAATCCCACCCCCAGGAGCCCCAACATCCAACCCCAGGGCAGGAGCACGCGGCGCGGCGACCCACCAGGCTATCCAGGCCCCCTCCCAGGAGGTCCACGGCACCCATCTGCACGGAGGAGGCGGCGAGGGGGGGCCCGCTGACCGGGGGGCCCAGGTCCAGGTTGAGGAGGTCGCCCAGCAGGTCGCCCTGCGCGGGGATGACGGCCGGCTGCTCCGCCGCCTGCCCGGCCGAGGGGGCTGCCTCGGGGCTCTCGGCGCTCTCGCTCCTGCAGGGAAGGACAAGGGAGAGGCGTGAGATGCTGAAGGGCTCTGCTTGAGCCTGCTGGAGCCCCCGCGGCTGAGAGCCACCCAGCTGGGCTTTGTAGCAAGATGTCCCATCCGACAGGGCTCCCAACGCCATCCTTGAGATCCACCTTCCACCTAAACCTCCGATCTCCGGGCTTAGGAGGACAGCATGGAGTCCATACTGCTCCTGCTTGGGGATGCTCCTACAGGGAGCCCCCCCTTGAGAACACCCAGCTCACCCAGCCACGCTGTGACCACACCAGGACAGCCAGCCCAGCCCCGCGTCCATCCCCATCACACACACCCAGCTCCGGACGTCCCCGTGGGTGGTGGGGACAGCTGGCAGCGAGGAGGGGACACTCACGAGCCCGTTCGCGGGGGCAAGCTCTTGTGCACGACCCCTCTGCTCCCCTCCACGAAGGCGCTGGGCGGCTTGTGGTAGACGGAGGCCAGCGTCCCGATGTAGCAGATGAGCTCGTCAAGCAGCGTGGGCTCGATCAGGTCGGTCTCCTCGGAGATGAGCGGCTTCTCGGCCAGCACCACCTCCTTGGCGGCCACGGGGTCGGTGGAGAGCAGGCGCCAGTAGATGTAGCCGCGGTCCCGCAGGTCGGGGTTGTCGGAGTCCTTCGGGAAGCAGGGGGTCAGTGCCGAAACACGGGGCGGGGGAAGCTTGGCCCCCTGCAGGAGCTGGTACCCACCTGCGTGGCCAGGCTCAGCACCTGCTGCACCAGCTCCTGGGTCTCGGTGGGCTTCTTCAGGAAGAGCTTCACGATGGCCGTCAGCAGCTGCAGCTGGACCTGCGGGCAGACAGAGCAAGAACACGTGAGCTCTCCCCGCACACGCCGCTGGGACGCGATCTTGCACAACGGGTCAGAGGAAATTTCCACGGGCGACCCCCCTCCAAAATTTCCCCCGAAAAATCACCTGCCCCAGCTGAAGGGGCAGGCGCAAGCAGCACCCCCAAACCAACCCGCCGCTTCTTCAGCTCCAACGTGCAGATTCTGCGCTGGCACGAGGTGACCAGCGGGTCCCTTCCAGCCTCGAAGACGGGAAGGTGCCCGGGTGGCACTTCACAGAGGGTGCCCCACACCCAGCGCCACACGAGGCGCTGCGAGGACACCTCCGGGGCCCCGTGACACTCGCGTGGCCACCAGCTGCGCCCCCCAGCCCCGCCACACCTGGGTGCTCTCATCGTGGAAGCCCTCCAGGAAGCTCTCCAGCAGCTCGTCGGCGTTGTCGATGCGCTCGGCGTACTCGCCCACGATCCAGATCATGGCAGCCCGCGCCTCGGGCTCGTCCAGGGAGTCGAGGTTCTCGCACAGGGTAGCGATGACGCTCTCGTACCTGCCGGGGCAGGGACGGGTCACCCCAAATCCCCGGCTCCGCTCCCTCATGTTGCCCCGTCACCAGCAGCAGGACTCTTCCTGCTGTTCCCAAAAAGTTCCTGTTTTCCTGAAGGAAGACTTTGGGACACTGCCCATGCCAGCCCCTTCGGAGAATTCACTTCTCGGCCCCGTCTGTCTGGTCCCCACCCTCTCTCCGAACCGCTGGCTACTCGTGCAGACTGCTGGCTTACTGGTTATCACCGCGCTGGGAGCACCACGTTAGGAGCCGGGGGGCAGCCCCGTCCCGCCCCTCGCCCCACGCACTTGTTGGGGTACTTGCGGAAGATGTCCTTGATGACGACGATGGCCTCCTGCACCACGTAGTTGACCTTGGTCTGGATGAGGTCCAGCAGGGTGCTGACGCAGCGCTCCGCCGATTGCTGCCGGGGGGGTTCGGTCAGCGATGCCCTCACACCCTCGTCACACCCCTCCCTGCCCCCAAAACCCAACGCGGAGCAGAAGGGGGACGCACATAGGTGCTCTCTCCCCTTCCTGTGCCCCAAATCCTAAACCAGCTGCAGGCAGCGAGGGGATGAGACGCACTCCTTGTGCCCCACGGAACTGCTCTGAGCCGCCCCCAAGCCCCACCAAAGCTCCTCGGGGATCCTCTTTGGGATGCAAGGCCTTCAGCTCGCCCAGCACGGGCTGGAGCAGGATGCTTGCCCGGCCACAGCTGGCAGCAGGACACAAGGTGACACAAAGGACGGCGTGCCGAGGTGCACGTGTCCCCTTCCGCACCGGCCTCACCTCCACCTTGATGGCGCAGCGGCCGATGGCTCGCACCGCCTTCCTGACGAAGTCCACGTCCACCTCCGTGGCGTACTCCTTCAGCTCGGCCAGCACCTGCCGGGGGGACGAGGCGCTGAGCGCGGCGCGGCCGGGAAAGCCCCCAACCCACAGATCCCCCCGATGCAATGCCCCAAATCCCGGCTGGCTGCCAAGCCACGGCCGGATCAGGAATTTAACGGGGCAGCCGCGGCCCCGGCAGCACCGGAGCACGGGACAGGCAGGGGGAAGTGTTAATGGGGACGGCCAAGCCCCTCGTGCCCGCCCGGAGCCCGACCTGCGCGATGTTGGCCTGGGAAGCCAGGCGGATCATGATGTCCAGCTTCTCCAGCTTGACGTAGATGGGGTCGTTGTACTTGACGAAGAACACCTTCATCTCGTGCTTCAGGATTTCGGGCCTGGGGGGCAAGGAGAGGCAGTGATTAAGGGATCTGGGCGAGGTGAGCGGAGCTGGGAAGCTGCCAGGGCTCCAGGCCAGGAGGGTGAGGCTGCCCGGCCATAAGCACAAGGTTTTGGGGCTGCTCAACGCCCAGGAGTTCAAGATGCCACGATTTTCCCCTGACAGCTCTTGCCCTTGGTTCCCCTTTGCGGACACACGCCCAACCTTGCCGCAAACCAAGACCAGCTGCAATGCAACAGGGGACGCTGGCCTCGGCGAGGTCGGGTGGGACACCCTGGGGGAGCAGGGACGCCAGCCCAGAGCCCAGGGCCAAACTGGACCTTCCTCACCACAACAGCCTCGAAGGCGGGGAAGGGGGAGGCCAGGTCCCCGAGGAGCCAAGCTGCTTCCCGCACGCCCCCTCGCAGGGGCGCTAATTGCTTTCCACCTCCCCCAGGAGCTGCTGCTAGTTTTAATAGGCCACAGCGGCGATGCCGGCAGGGCGATGGGTCATCTGACTGCAGCTCTCCAGCTGGCCGCTGCCGCCCTGAGCACGATCACGGGGCCTCGGCCACCTCCTGCCCTCCAGCAACGTGAGATGGGCCAAGGGACGAGGGGACTTTCAGGACGCGCTTGTTTGATAAGGACGACCAGGTAGAAACAAGTCACAAAAATTCCTCACCAGACTAAAACGACTGAACCAACGCCTCAGCTTTTCGCCTTTCCATCCTTCGCTCCCCAAAATAAAAAAATAAACTGAAATAAACCCTCGGCGGACTTCCCAGCTTAACTCCCTGCCCACTGCCTCTCCTCATGCCCTGCGCCCAGCCCTTGGATTTCAACGACAGGAAGGAGAAAACCCCTGCGCTGGGTCGTGTCGCCAAAGGCTGGATGCCACCACGGCCCTCGGGAGGGCTGGAGCACGGGGAAGCAGCGCCCGTGGGCAGGAGGACACGCACCTCTTCTGCACGATGAGGTTGATGTTGCGGAGAGCCACATACTGCAGCTCGGGCTCCGCGGAGAGCAGGGTGACCAGCGGCGGGGCCAGCTTCTTCAGCAGCGTGCCGTAGTAGTCCAGGTCCTTGGAGAGCATCTCCATGAACTTCATCAGCACCTTCACCGCCGACAGCACCACCGCCGAGTTGGCGTGGGACAGCCGGGGCGTCACCCGCTCGCAGATGCTGGAAAAGAAAAAAAAAAAGGGAAAGAGGCAGTCAGAGCCCAGCATCCCACTTAGAACTCCAAGGAACGTCGGCAGTTTGCAGCACAGCAGGCGGCCACCACTGAAGATCCCCATAAAAGCCGAGCAGCTGGCTCTTAAACGCTCCCGATGATGGTTATTTCCCCGTGGCAGGGGGAGCTCCCTAGTGCCCAGCCCCTTCTCCCTCACTGCACGGTGAGACCGTGTTTTGTAGTGGCTGGAGAAGCCCACTCCTCGTGCCACCGTGGGGACAGCACTCCCTAAGGGACCGCGGGGTCCCCAGACACGGCGCCGAGCAGACGTGGGCTGCTCCTCGCCTGCAGCAGGAGAGGGAAAGGAGAGGAGAGGGAGAAGAGAGGGAGAGGGGAGGGGAACAGGCAGCGCCAGCCCCGTCCTGCCTCCGCCCTGCCGCCCCCAACCTCCCTCACCTCTGGGCCTCCCGGTCGTCCTTGGGCATGTAGTTGGCCAGGCAGTCCAGGATGAAGATCTGGCCCCACTCGGTGCACTCGTTCAGGGCCGTGAGCAGCTTGTTGATGGACTGGGGGTTGAGGTCCAGCAGGTTACTGCTCGGGTGCGACTCCGCGATCTCCGACAGCGCCGCCACCGCGTTGGCCACCACCTGCGGAGGGGACGGGACGCGCGATGGGACAAGAGCCGTGTTTAACGGCCCAGGGGGAAGCTGGTGCAGGAGGATGAGCTGCATCCTCAGCGTGGGCCCCCCACGCCCACATCTGGGCGCCAGCCTCCCCCCGCCAGCTGGAGCGCAGACGGGCCGTCAGCAGCAGCGCGGCCCCGCCGCCCGCACCGCGGCTCTCCCGGGGGGCCGGGCTGCTCCCCGCTCCCCGCCGCTGCTCGGCGAGTTGTGTGGGCAAACCCCAAAGCCTTGATTCCTCCCGTCCCTCCCCGCAGCTGCAGCGGGTCTGAGCTGACAGCAGCCATGGGAAGCAGACACGCAGCACCGCGGCATCCCCGGCCAGCAGCTCCCCGCTGCTACCCGCCCCGATCCCCCAGGGGACAGGAGCTAATCGCACAGGGATTAACGCAGCCCCACGGCTAGGAGCGGCCAGGAGACAGCTACACAGCACAGAACACAGCCCCAAGGACTGCTGTCCCTGGAAGCGGTCTGCCAAGCACCAAAAAGCGCGAAGACACGAAGGGGAGCACAGGAGCGAGGGCGTGGAGACGAAGGAAAGAGGGAGGACACCCGCTGCCGCCCGGCCGGGGAAGGCAAACCCTAATCACCATGGGGTTGGAGTCCGAGATGAGGTCCTTGAGGGTGTCCAGGAAGCCCTGGTCCTCCACCAGCTGGGCGTTGATGTCGTGGAGCTTGGCCACGCAGACGGCCGCCGTCTTGCGCACGTAGGGGTCCTCGTCCTTGAGGCACTTCCGCAGGGGCTCGCAGAGGTACTCCGTGATCTTGTCCACGCGGATGCAGCCCATGGTCCGCACGGCCAGCGCCCGGATCAGCGGGTTCGGATCCTCGCAGTCCTGTGGGGACAGAGGGGACGGTTAAGACTCCCAGCTCCTGTGGCCACAGCCATCGGGACCTCAATTCTCCTTCGGGTTCCCGAAACCTCGAGGTTTTAGTGCTCAGGTTGCGAGAGGAGGTGAAGCGAGAGTGCCTCCCGCGGGAGGGGACTCATTCCAAAAACTGGAGCACGCCAAAGCCTTAACACCAAAAACATTCCAGAGGTGCCCCAGCCATCTCCACTGCTTACATCTCCCCTGCTTACACTGAGGTCCCAAATCCCGCAGAACATCCGCCAGACCCGGGGCACACCCCAACGGGTGAACCGCTTTTTTTCTTTAAAAACAAACAAACCGAAAACCCAACAAACCCCAAAGTCCCTGGCAAACCTTCCCACCAGAGGAACCTCACTCCTCAGCTCCTGACCCCACCACTGGGGCCCTCTCTGCCGGTGCGAGGCGAGCCCCGAGCACGGCCGGGCCACCCCGCGGGCACGCGGCGCTCCCGTCACCTTGACGAAGGTGTTGACGGCCATGATGGCCATGTCGGGCTGGCTCTTGGCGTAGTTCATCAGGTAGAGGTAGACCAGCTTCTTCAGCTCCAGGTTGTCCGTCTGCATGCAGTTCACCACGTCCGGGAACAGAGCGCTGCAACGCAGAAGCCGCTTCGCCACGGAGCGCAGCGGGCGCTGAACGGCCCCCGGGTGGGTGGGGGGGGGTCAACGTAGGTGCCCCCCACCGGGGCAGGTGTCCCCATTGTCTTGGGAGCATGCTGCCACCAAAAAGTGTGGGTGGCCGAGGGGGTGGCTGTGCGTTGGGATGGCTGGGAGGCGTTTAAGGGACACGGCATAAAGGGACGAGGTGGGACACGGAGGGACGTGGTGGGACATGATGGGACACCATGGGGCATGAGGGGACGTGGTGGGACACGAGGGGAAGTGGTGGGGCACAGAGGGACGGAATGGGACATAGAAGGACATGGTGGGAGACGATGGGACACGCTGGGGCACGGAGGGATGTGCTGGGGCGACACGAAGAGACTTGGGGTGACACAAAGGGACTTGGGGTGACACGATGGTGGCTGGTGCTGGGGACCTGTAAGGCCTGATCCAACCCCAGGAGCACCTCACAGGGGCACCCCCAAGGCCCAGGCAGCGTTATGGGGCCGGGGGAGCGCAGGGAGCCGCCTGCTGCCCCCTCGGAGAGCCCCAAAACGAGGGAATCCCACCCCAAAACCCGTCAGCGGGGCCGCGCACCTGACGTCCTTGCCGACGGTCATGGAGGCGATCACCTTCTTCACGGCCTCCTTCTTCTTCTCCTTCTTGTCGCTGTTGAGCTCGGCCTTCAGCTCGAAGATCTCCCCTGGGGCCGGGCGGGACGGGCGGGCGTGGGGACGGGCCCTGGGAGCCCCCCGGCACCCCTCAGGGCCAGCCCGGGCCCCCCCTCACCTTTCTTGGTGGTGGTGAAGTACTTGGAGTCCGTCATGGTGCCGCCGCGCCTCCTGCAGGGCGGGGGGATTTCACTGATTTGTGGCTTTTTTACCCCAAAAGCACCTGGAGCCTGATCCAAATCCTGATTCTTGTCCCGATCCAGATCCAGATCCTGGTCCCAGCACCCAGGGGGGCTGCAGCTCGCCCCCGGCCCCAGTCAGCCCTGGTCAGTCCCGGTCCTGGTCCCAGTCCCAATCCCAATACCGATCCCGGTCCCAGTCCTAATCCCAATCCTGATCCCAATCTGGATCCCAATCCTGGTCCCAGCACCCAGGGGGGCCGTAGATCGCCCCTGGCCCCAATCAGCCCCGGTCGGTCCCAGTCCCAATCCCAATCCCAGTCCCGGTCCCAGTCCTAATCCCAATCCCAATCCCAGTCCTGATCTGGATCCCGGTCCCAGCACCCCGGGGGGTCACAGCTGGCCCCCAGCCCCGACTGGCCCCAGTCGGTCCCGGTCCAGGTCCCGGTCTCAGCCCCGATCCCGATCTGGATCCGGATCCCGGTCCTAATCCCAATCCCAATCCCGGTCTCGATCCGGATCCCAATCCCCATCCCAATCCCGGTCCCGGTCCCTGCACCCCAGGGGGCTGCAGCTGGCCCCCGGCCCCGACTTGCCCCAGTCGGTCCCGGTCCTGGTCCCAGTCCCGGCCCCGGCCCCGATCCCAATCCCGATCCTGATCCGGATCCCGGTCCTAATCCCAATCCCAATCCCGATCCCGATCCCGATCCCGGTTCCAGTCCCGGTCCCAGCACCCCGTGGGGCCGCAGCTCGCCCCCGGCCCCGATCAGCCCCGGTCCCGGCCCGTCCCGGCCCCCCCGCACCTGCCCCGTCCCGGTCCCGGTCCCGGCCCCGCCGCCACCGGCCCCAGCGGAAGTGAGCGCGGGGCGGGAGCGGTTCCGGGGCGGGGGGCGGGGCTTGGGAGCGGGGGGCGGGGCTTGGGGGCGGGGGGCGGGGCTTGGGAGCGGGGGCGGGGCTTGGGAGCGGGGGGCGGGGCTTGTGGGAGGGGGCGGGGCTTGGGAGCGGGGGGCGGGGCTTGGGGCGGGGAGCTCGGGGTGGGGGAGGGGCGGGGGTGGGCACGGGGGGGACGGGGGGGGGACGGGGGGACACGGGGAGGGACACGGGGGGGGACAGGGGACGGGATGGGGGAGGGCGTGGGGCATGGGACGGGACACGGGGGTGGCACGGGGGGGGACAGGGCTGGGGACAGTGGGGACAGGGGCTGGGGACGCGGGGGGGGACGGGGGGGGACGGGGTAAGAGAGCGGGAGGGGACAGGGGACAGGGCAGGGCTCGGGGGGGGGTCAGGGATGGGGTGTGGGGAGCGGGGGGGGGACAGGGGACAGGAGGGCGGTGGGACACGGGAAGGGAGCGGGGCTGGGGAAGGGCGCGGGGACAGCAGGTGCGACGGGGCACGGGGGGGGGAGGGCAGGGCTGGGTGTCCCCCCCCCCGAGCTGCGTGTGTCCCCCCCCCACACCCGGAGCCACCGCGTCCCCACCGGGATCGGGGCCACCCCGCTGAGCCCCTGTGCCGAGCCAGGGGCCGGGAGTGCCGGCTGGGGGGGCGGTTATGGGGGGGCTATGGGGTGGGGGGGTTATGGGGGGATCATGGAGAGGTTACGGGAGGCTTATAGGGGGGTTATGGATGGTGGTGGGGGTTATGGGGAGGTTATGGGGGGGTTATGGGGTGTGGGGGGGTATTATAGGGGGTTATGAGGGGGTTATGGAGGAGTTATAGGAGGGTTATTGGGTGTGGGATGTCATGGGGGGGCTACGGGAGTGAGGGGGGCTATAGGGGGGTTATGGAGAGGTTATGGGGGGGTTATGGGGTGTGGGGGTGTTATGGAGGGATGATGAGGGGTGAGGATGGGTTATGGGGGGTTATGGGGGATGTGGGGGGGTTATGGGGGAGTTATGGGGGTTTATGGGGTGCGGGGATGTTACAGGGCGTTATGGGGTGGGGTGGGACTGCAGCATCCTGCCGCCGCCCGGCACTGCAGCGGCTCTGCCTGCCAACGCGCTGCTCGCTCAAACCCTCGCCTCCGTCCTGACACAGGGAAAAAAATGGAAAAAAAAAGGAAAAAATAAATAAATAAACCAAAAGTGATGAGTAGGGAGAGTTTTGCAGGGCATGCGTCAAGGTCAGCGCGTGCCATGCGCGTGGGGAACCCCCTCCCAGCACGCCCCGGGGCTGGGGGGCTGCAGCCTCTCCAGCAACCCCCCCCCCAGGGACCACTGCCAGGGCCGGGTGCTGCGGGCGTGCTAATTGGCGGGGCCGGGCCCGGCTGCTGATTGGCCGAGCTGCTGGTGTGCTGATTGGCTGGGTGGTGTAGGTGACATGGCCGCCGGGGGGGTCCCAGCGCACTGGTTGGCCGGGGGGGGTCTGTGAGCGACGCGTGGTTGGGTGCAGTGCTGCAGGTGGGCACCGTGCCCACGGCCCCTCGTGGGCCAAGTGGTCCCTGCGTGATGGTTGGGCAGGGGGTCAACGGGCTGGGTAGGTGGTCACCTGGTTGGGTGGGCGGTCACCTGGTTGGATAGGTCATCAACTGGTTGGGTAGGTGGTCAAATGGTTGGGCAGGTGGTCACCTGGTTGGATAGGTCATCAACTGGTTGGGTAGGTGGTCAACTGGTTGGGTAGGTCATCAACTGGTTGGGTAGGTGGTCAACTGGTTGGGTAGGTCATCAGCTGGTTGGGTAGGTGGTCACATGGTTGGGTAGGCGGTCAACTGGTTGGGTGCATGGTCAACTGGTTGGGTCTATCACCTCTTGGCCCAGTGAGCCATGAGAGCCAGTAGATTGGGTGATCCATGTGCACTGGTTGGCCATGTAGTTCATGGCTCCTCATAGACGTCATGGACCTCAAGTGGTCCATGAGTGCTGGTTGGCTGGGTGGTCCATGTATACTGGTTGGGCAGGTGGTCAACTGGTTGGGTCTACGCATGCCTCTTGGCCCATTGAGCCATAAGTGCCAATAGATTGGGTGCTCCATGAGTGCTGGTTGGCCAGGTGGCCCATGGCTCCTCATAACTGAAGTGGTCCATGCGTGCTGGTTGGCTGGGTGCTCCATGGCTCCTCACAGACCAAGTGGTCCGCATGTGCTGATCGGTGGGGTCCTGGCCCGGTGGTCCGTGAGTGCCGATGGCTCAGGTGCTCCACGTGCACTGATAGCCTGGGAGGGGCCACGTGTGCAGCTTGGCTGGTGGCCCCGTGGGCTGACGGGCTGGTTGCCCCCCATCCCGGGGTCCTATCCCTGATCCCCCCCATCCCCCTGTTCTCCTGGGGACACTCCCACCTCCCCTCCACCCTGCAGTGGCACCCGGGAACCCGTCCCCAGGGGGTCCCCACTGCGGCACGGCTCCCCCAGCACCTGGGGGGGGGGGGCTGCGAGTGGAGCACCCCGGGGGTCTTTGCCCCCCACCCACGCCACGGGAGTGCCTCCGTGCGGGCCGCGGGGGTCCCCAGCTCTCTCCCCCTCGCCCCCCTGTGCCTCCCTCTCTCCCCCGGCGCCGTCCCCCGGCCCCCCCCCCCATCCCCCGGGGGGCTGCGGCGGCGGCTCGGGGCGGCGCCGCTGCCGGTGCCCGGCCCCCTCCCGGTGCCGGCGGCGGGGCGGGGCGGCCCCGACGGCCCCCATAAAGCGGGCGGCGGCGGCGGCGGTGCCGCAGTGAGGGCGGGGGCCACCATGAGCCTGGTGCTGGAGGCGCTGCTGGCCCCTCCGGGGGGGCTCCGCAAGGAGCCCGCCCGCTCCGCGCCGCGCTCCGCCGCCGCCTCCTTCTCCTCCAGCGGCTTCCACTCGTGGTCGGTGCCGGGGCGCGGGCTGGGGGCGGCGCGGGGCGGCGGGGGCAGCGCAGCCGCCTCCTCGTCCGCCACCACCGAGAGCCTGGAGTCGCTGGAGGGGGAGCCGCGGGCCCGCAGCGAGAAGGAGCTGCTGCAGGCGCTCAACGAGCGCTTCGCCGGCTACATCGAGCGGGTGCGGGCGCTGGAGCAGCGCAACCGGGCGCTGGCGGCCGAGGCGGCGGCGCTGCGGCAGCAGCAGGCGGGGCGCTCGGCCATGGGCGAGCTGTACGCCCGGGAGCTGCGCGACATGCGGGGCGCCCTGGTGCGCCTGGGCGCCGAGAAGGGGCAGCTGCGGCTCGAGCGGTGCCGCCTGGCCGAGGACGTGGCCGCGCTGCGGGGCAGGCTGGAGGAGGAGGCCCGGCACCGCGCCGGGCTGGAGGCGGCGGCCCGCGGGCTGGAGCAGCGCTCGGCGCGGGAGGAGCGCGCCCGGGGGCCGCTGGAGGAGCGCGCCCGGGCGCTGCGGGAGGAGGCCGAGCTGCTGCGGAGGCAGCACCGGGACGAGGTGGGCGCCCTGCTGCGGGAGGCCCCCGCCGAGCCCCCCCCGGCCGCGCTGCGCCCCGGCGTCACGGCGGCGCTCCGCGACCTGCGCGCCCAGCTGGAGGGCACGGCGGCGCGCAGCACCCTGCAGGCCGAGGAGTGGTTCCGCGGTGAGCAAACCCCCCCCCCCCCCCCCAAAAAAAACCTGTCCCCCCTCCCCGTGCCGCCCCACGCCCCCCGCATGCTTCGGGGGTACCCCCGGGCCGGGGGTCCCCCGTTCGTGCTGCGCGCCGGGAGGGCGCCCCCACCCCGGGAGGGCGCAGGGGGCTCCCCCCGCAGGCTGAGCCGCAGCAGGGCGTTGCGGTAAGTCCCTCTGTCCCCCCCCCAAGTCCCTGTCCCCCCCTCCCAGCCGTGTGCATGCCCCCCGGGTGCGTGCTGCGCTCCGGGAGCATCTTATGGTGACCCCCGCCCCGTCCCCCGCTGTCTGCAAGGACGCTGCGAACATCCCCCCCCCTCCTCAACCCCCCCGGGGGATTTTTGGGGAGGGCCCCCCCCATCACCTCCCCGCCACCCCCAAGGTCGGGGCAGCCCCACGCCGCCCGCTGGAGCGAGGCCAGGAGCTGCGGGGAGGGGAGGGGGCTGGTGCCGCATCCCCGGCGGGGGGGGGCCCGCAGGGTGCGTCCCCGCTGCGCTGCGGGGCTCGGCACCCATGGGTGCGCTGGGAGCCGGGCGGGAGGGCTCAGCACCGCGGACAGCGGCCCCTCGGCACCGCGGACAGCGCCCAGGGGTGCGGCGTCGGTCCCGGGGTGCGGGGGGCTGCGGGCTCCGGCTCTCCCCGTCCCCGGGGGGGCTGCGGGGCTCTGCGGCACGCCCCTCCGCAGTTCTGCCCCCCCCCCAGCGGTGCGTCTGGCCGCAGCCCAGCGTGGCGAGGTGGTGCCCGGGGGGGGGGTCTGTAGGGCTGCGGCAGGAGCTCGAGGGAAGAGGGGGGGGTTACGCTGGAGAAGGTCCAGGGTGGAGAAAATTCCTGCCCAGCCCTCCCTGCCCAGGCGCCTCCGTCCTCCTGGTGCAACGTGGGCACCACCAGAGGGGGGGCTGGAGAAGGGGGACCCCTCGGGCTGGCCCCGCAGGGGACGCGCATGGGGGATTTGCAGCCTTTAAAGGGTTTGAGGCTCCCCAAGGAGGGGAGACCGCAGCCTCCCTCCCTGCAGCTCGTCCTCTCCCCCGCCGCAGTGAGGCTGGACAAGCTCTCGGAGGTGGCCAAGGTGAACACGGACGCCATCCGCCTGGCCCAGGAGGAGATCTCCGAGTACCGCCGCCAGCTCCAGTCCAAGACCACCGAGCTCGAGGCCCTCAAAGGGACGCAGGAGTCTCTGGAGAGGCAGAGGCAGGACTCGGAGGAGCGCCACCATGCCGATGTCCTGTCCTACCAGGTAACGCGGGCAGGGTCCCAGCCCCTCCGGTTGGTGCAGGGGGACTCCCGGGGCTCCCGTAACAAAGCTGTCCCCTGTGTCATCTGCCCATGGCGTTGGTCACAAATGCCACTGAAGCGTGCCCAGGCTGCGTCTTGTGTCCCAAGTGCACTGGGTGGTGGCCGTGGACTGAAGTGTTGTCCCCAGGGCGATGCCACAGCCTCGGGCTGGGGTTTGGTGGCTGGGGTGGCCCCCAGACTCACCCGAGTCCTAGAAATGTCACCCCTGCCATCGGGAGCTCTCAGTGGAGGTGGCGCAGGGCTCTGGGGCTCCCCTGGGGACAATCTGGAAGCCCCTGTGCTTGCCCCCTTCCCCCCGTGTCCACCCCTCTGTGGGGGCACCCCAGTGCTGGGTGGGCAGCATCCCCCCCCAAAGACCTGGGGGCGGTTTTGGGGTGCTGCTGCCACCCTGCCCGGCCCCAGCCGCTCCGTGTGTGGCAGGAAACCATCCAGCAGCTTGACAGCGAGCTGAGGAACACCAAGTGGGAGATGGCGGCCCAGCTCCGCGAGTACCAGGATCTGCTCAACGTCAAGATGGCGCTGGACATTGAAATTGCCGCCTACAGGTACGGGGTCGGCAAGGGGAATGGGGGGCCCGGCCGTTCCCCAGGGCTGGTGTCTCTTAGGGCGCTCCCTGGGGACCCTTCTCGGTGAGGGGGAGGCACTTCTGTCCTCTGGGACCACCTCCGAGGTCCAGCTGGGTGACCCAGGAGGGGGCGGGAGGCAGCTGCTGACAGCCCCGCTCTGGTCTCCTCCTGGCAGAAAGCTCCTGGAAGGGGAGGAATATCGGATCGAGTCCGGCTTCGGGATGATCTCCTTCCCCGAGGTGGTCCCCAAGGCTCCCGGCATCGCAGCCAACATCAAGGTGAAGAGTGAGGAGAAAATCAAGGTGGTGGAGAAATCTGAGAAGGAGACGGTGATTGTGGAGGAGCAGACGGAGGAAATCCAAGTGACTGAGGAGGTGACCGAGGAGGAGGAGGCTGAGAAAGAGGCTGAAGAGGAGAAAGCTGAAGAAGAAAAGGAAGAGGAGAAAGCTGAAGCAGAGGGTGGAGAAGAAGAAGCCAAGTCTCCTGCAAAGGAGGAGGCCAAATCCCCAGCTGTGAAGTCCCCAGAGAAACTTGAGTCCCCTAAAAAGGAGGAGGCCAAGTCTCCAGCTGTAAAGTCCCCTGAAAAAGTCCCAACCCCCTCAAAGGAGGAGGCCAAGTCCCCAGCAGTCAAGTCCCCAGAAAAGCCACCAACCCCCTCAAAGGAGGAGGCCAAGAGCCCAGCTGTCAAGTCCCCGGAGAAACCCACGCCCCCCAAAAAAGAGGAGGCCAAGTCCCCAACTGTCAAATCCCCAGAAAAACCCACAACCCCTTCCAAAGAGGAGGCCAAGACCCCAACTGTGAAGTCCCCAGAGAAACCCCCAACACCCTCAAAAGCAGAAGCCAAGTCCCCGGCAGTCAAGTCTCCAGAAAAACCACCAACCCCCGTAAAGGAAGAGGCCAAGAGCCCAGCTGTGAAGTCCCCGGAGAAACCCGCTACCCCCTCCAAAGAGGAGGCCAAGTCCCCAGCTGTGAAGTCCCCAGAGAAACCCACAACCCCCTCCAAAGAGGAGGCCAAGACCCCAGCCGTGAAGTCCCCAGAGAAACCTGCAACCCCCTCCAAAGAGGAGGCCAAAAGCCCACCTGTCAAATCCCCAGAGAAACCTGCGACACCCTCCAAAGAGGAGGCCAAAAGCCCACCTGTCAAATCCCCAGAGAAACCTGCGACACCCTCCAAAGAAGAGGCCAAGACCCCAGCGGTGAAGTCCCCAGAGAAACCCGCAACCCCCTCGAAGGAGGAGGCCAAGTCCCCAGCAGTCAAGTCTCCAGAAAAACCTGCAACCCCCTCAAAGGAGGAAGCCAAGGCCCCAGCGGTGAAGTCCCCAGAGAAACCCCCAACCCCCTCAAAAGAGGAGGCCAAGGCCCCAGCAGTCAAGTCTCCAGAAAAACCCGCAACCCCCTCAAAGGAGGAGGCCAAGGCCCCAGTGGTGAAGTCCCCAGAGAAAGCCAAGCCTCCCATGAAGGAGGAGGCCAAGCCTCCGCAGAAGGAGGCAGCGCCAGCCAAGGAGCCCGTCCCCTCCCCTCCCAAGGAGCCGAAAGCCCCTGCGAAGGAGGAGAAGGCTGCCTCCAAGCCTGGAGCTGAGGAGGGCAGGAAGGAGGAGGCTCCCAAGAAGGACGCCCCAGCCAAGGTGGAGGAGAAGCCCAAAGAGAAGGTGGCCACTGGGCCAGAGCCTCCGGCCCCGCAGGTGAAGGAGACCACCAAGGCCGGCCCCAAACCCACAGAGGAAGGGAAAGCCGAGGGAAAACCTCCGCAGGAGGCCAGCAAAGCAGCCGTGAAGGAGACAGAGAAGCCGAAGGCCAAGGAGAAGGTGGAGGAACCCAAGAAGAAGGTGGAGGAACCCAAAGCCAAACCCAAAGACGAGCCCAAAGCCAGTAAAGAGCCCCCCAAGGCCGAGAAGCCCTCCAGCACGGACACCAAAGCCCCGGAGCCAGTGCCCGCTGCGGGGAAGAAGTGAGGGGAGCCCCAGCCCCGAGGCAGCACCCCTGGGTGCAGGAGCTGCTCCGCTCCCCTCCAAAGGGCGAGATGGGGAGGGACCCACGGAGGGCCCCCCACCCGGCCAGGCCTTACCTTAGCAATATGTTCGTGAGAGACACAGCCCCTCGCCGCCCCACTCCCCTGGTATGTTATGATAGCTTCCGTAGCAGAATGTGATGTACGCAGAGCGCCACATTTAACACTTGAATTACAAGGAGGAGAACAGCCCCCAGGGGACCCGACTGCCCTTCTCCGATAAGTGCATTTATTTAACGGCCGTGCCATCGAGGGACAAGTGCACCGCAGAGCTCCAGCTGCAGGGGACGCGTGCCACGGGCTGGCTGGCAGCGTCCTTCCCCCCCCAAGGGGCACCGACTGTCCCTGCATGGTGCCCCCAGCTGCAGCGGCCTTCGGTGGGGGAGCACCGCGCAGGAATGCCCCCGCCCCGGGACTACACCGTGCACTAGGAACCTCGAGCCCACTGTCAGTTGCTTATGTGCAATAACCAAATAAAGTGCTTACAGAGACAGCCCGGCTCTTGCTGGCGTTGCTTGGTGGAAGGGATGGGGGAGGGAGGCAGGGAAGCCTGGCCCGGGGGGGTTAGGATTTGTCAGCTGGGGTGCACAGGGGGTGGCACGGGGCTTTCTGAGGCACGTGGCGGCATCAAGGGCAGGTCCTTCACCTCCCCGCTTTCCTTGGGGGAAAGCCCAGCTGGGAAGCAGGGGAGAGCCCAGCTCGTGGGTGGGCACCAAGGACTGCCCTCCCCAGGGGGGCAGGGGCTGGAAACAGGGCCAGTCCCCATCACGCTCTGCAAAGGCAATGTTTTTCTTCCTTCTCTTTTTAAATCTCAGCTCCCCAGGGGTGGGGAGGGCCTGGTTTAACCCGAGCACTGCCCTGCACTGCAGCACCGCGCCTGCAGCACCTGCAGGGGAGGGGAAGAAGGGCTACGAGCCTTCAGGGGGGTTGCTTTTGCAAAAATTGTCCCTGTTGGAGAGGCGGGAAGGGGACCTTGTGTCAGGGATGGAGCCCCAGGGCTGTGGGACAGGACCCACCATGGGGAGCTGTGAGGGATGGAGAGGGGACAGGTCGCAGCCCAAACCTCCCCTTCTGCTCCGGGGTTTGTGCCGAGTCAGCTGGCAGGCAGCTGGTGCGGACGAGGCAAGGCTGGGGCTGCAGTGCGGAAGCAGGAAGGGGCTATTTTTATCCATCTCAATTCCCTGTTACCAAGGATCTGCGGCGGGGAGGGAGGGAAGGAGGCAGGGCCCCAGGCACAGGGGCTGGGGGGGACACAGCCCTGCCACGGCCAAGACAGAGGGGACAGGATGACCCCCCGGGTCCCCCTCCCCAGCCTCAGTCATCACACACACATCATTTTCCTTCAGTTCAGCGTTTAATCCTTTTGGCTACAAAACAAGACCCAAAAATCTCAGAAAAGGAACTCAAACAGCGGGACGGGGACACTCCCCTCCGTGCCAGGATGAGTCCCGGTCCCGGAGCAGCGCGGCGGGGCTCAGCGGTGGCTGAAGAAGCCCTGAGGGTAGTTGAACTTGAAGGGCTTCAAGCGCATGGGGCCCCTGCGAGAAGAGAAAAAGGTGGAGGTTGGCCCCCAGGTGTCTGCTTCCAGCCAGGCGTGGGGGTAAATGCAAGCTCCCAGGCGCGGAGCACCCACGGGAAGGGCCAGGCAGCAAAGGAAAGGCTCCAAGCGGTGCGTGGCTGTCACCAGGGGCGGGGACAGCAATGCCACCAGGGCACGGGGCCCTCACCTGACCAGGCGCAGACACATCTTCTCCTGGGGAAACTCCTTGGGCCCCTCCACGCTGGTGTCGTGGGGCTCCGTCTCCAGGTAGACGTCCAGCACCATGCAGAGGCGCTGCAGCTGGTTGGTGAGCAGCTGGTAGCCGGGTTTGGGCCCCCACAGCTCCTTGTAGCACACGTTGACCTCGCTCTCCATCGCCTGGCAGAGGCACAGAGAGCAGCACGGCCTGAGTTCGGTTTGCTGCTCCTCCCAGCCCCCCACCTGCCCCCGTGGCTCCCTCGCTAAGGGCACAGAACCGCGGGGAACACCCCCAGAGGCCAGCAGGTCTCCAGCTTCCTCCCCCACCGCCCCTGCTTACCCGAATGTTGTCGTCGTTGTTGCCGGTTCGCTCTCCTTTCCAGTTCAGGCAGAGGCTGAAGATGGGCGGCAGCGCGGAGTAGCCGGGGTTCAGGACCACGGCGGCCTGGAGCTTGGCTGAGCGGGGCAGGGCAGGGCACAAACATCACCCACAGACCACGGGGGCGACCCGGGCAGCAAATAATTAGGCATTACTGGGGGAAGGAAATGCCTACCTGTGCCCCTTTCTATCAGCGCCATGTAATAGAGGTGCGTGTCTTCGGCCAAGCCGGCCTCCAGCACGTCCTTAGTGTAGGGCAGCTCCTGCGGGGGGAGGCAAGAGGAGGAGTGAGCGGCTGCTGGCGCAGGAGCTGGAGGGGACGCGGCCTCCACGCGGCGCCTACCGCGTAATCCTCGAAGGGGATGGCAGTCCACTTCACCAGGCGCGAGACGATCTTGGTGGGGAAGAGATGCTGGCACTCGCTGGAGACCGGCACCACGCCGTGCTCTGCAAGCAAGGACCAGGCTGAGCGGGGCAGGGGACGAGAGCTCTCTGCGGGTGGCGGCAGGACCGGGGCCCGGGGACATCCCCTGAACTTCTGACACCTTCGCCAGGCGCCCAGAGAGCGGCGGCAGCCTCGGCTGCCATCCTGCTGCTGCTCACAGCCTCGGCGGCGCGTGCCCAGCCTGCTCGAGGGGCACTCGGCACGCCTGGGAATGCGGCTCTCCTACCGCCACGGCCTGAAGCTGCTCCGGCGCCGGTCCCAAAGGCCATCGAGAGGGGACAGAGCCGCCCTGTCCCACCCCAGCAGGGCCCCCCCGAGCACAGAGGGGCGGTGGCAGCGCAGAGCTGTAGCACCAGGCACCGTCCCCAGGCAGGGGCCGTGGGGCCAGGCACTCACCGAGAGAGGCGAACTGCTTGTGGAGAGCCAGGCGGGACTGCAGCCTCGTCCGCAGCAGCTTCACCGTCAGCTCCATGTGGCTGGCGCTCAGCGAGTTGTCCGCGGTCACCGTGTGCTGGGGGACCAGGGGACGTCACCGCCTTGCCTGGGACAGCAGCCCCCAGCCAGGGCTGCTCCGCGGCTGGGGCTGCTGCCAGCCGGAGCCCCGGGCCCTCAGGGGGACGGGACGGGACGGGACAGGACACAACCGCCCCCAAAGCCTCCCCAGAGCCCCGCCAGCCCAGCTCGGCATCCTGCCAGAGAGGGGAGGGAAGGGGCGAGACGTGCCTGAGGCTGATCCTTGGGGAAGTGCAGGCCGCCCAGCTTCTGCACCCACACGTAGGGGTGCCCCAGCTCCGACACGTAATCGCTCAAGGTCAGGATGCTGCGGGAAGGAGGAGGCAGGGTCAGGCCACCCCGGAGAGCTCCCTCCCCCGCGGGGAGCGGGCTCCTCCTTCCTCCAGCGCGAGCCCGCGGCAGGGCAGCGGCCGCACGCAGCCCGCTCACCCCACTTTGTCGAACTGGAACTGGTTGGCGGGGTTGGGGGTCTTCTTCCCGTGGTCCCCCGGGTACAGGCAGCTCAGGAGGGAGTCCGGGGAGAGCAGGTCGCTGGCGGGAGGGAAGAGGCGGATCATGCAGCAGCACGGCCCCACGCCCCTCCGGGGCCCCCACTAACGGGCTGTGAGCGCAGAGAGTGGGGGCAACGAGCCCCACGGGCTGGGTTTTGAGACCACAGCGGCTTTCCTCTAGTTCCACTCCAGAATCCCCCAGGGAGATCTCCCTGGCTGTACAGGAGCTAAAAATCCCTGGGGTTCCCAGGGAGCTGCTCCAAGGCACCCCGGTGCGTTAACTCTGAAGCCTACTGATGACCACCTGCACGGGAACCCTGCGGGGAGCCCAGGCTGGGGGGGGGGCTCGGCCAGGGGCGTCCCTGCCACCGCCAGCCTCCCCTAAGCAAGGGACCCCGAGGGACCCTGCCTTCGGGGGCCTCACCCAGGGCTAGGGGGGCGCCGAGACAAGATTTGTCTCGGCAGGAAGGACGGACACCTGCCTGTCACGGAGGGGTTTGGGCTCCTACAGGGAAAAGCGAACCCAGGAGGACTGGGAGGCCTCGCGGGGACAGCCTGGGAGGCAGCACCTGCTCCCGGGGGTCCCAGGGCAGCCTCTCCGGCCTCCCTCAGACACCTCCTCCTGGCCTGGGAGAGCGCTCAGCTGATCTGAGCTCCCTGGGTGGGCTCCCATAGCTGCCATTTCAGCCACTCCTCACACAAATCAGGCTGAAGCAGTCCCCGGGGAGCCCGCTGAGAGGCAGCTGCACCTCTGGTGCTCAGGACAAGGTGACCCGCAGAGCAGGCAGGCGGAGGGAGCCGCCAGGCAAAGGCTGCAGGAGGGAGGAGAGCGGTTTGGCCGCAGGACGGTGGCCGCACGTGGACGAAGAGAGGTTCCCCACAGGCACTGCTCTCCTAAGTGGTTCCCAACCTGCCCTGCCCCTGGTTCGGTCGTGGGGATGTAGCAGGGGGAGGGAGGGGAGGAGGGAGGGATGCAGGATACTGCCTGGATCTGCGGCAGCCTGGCACGGCTCCCACAGCAGCCCTGGAGCTAACGGGGAGGACACGGCAGGGGCAGCGAGGCGGAAGCACTCCGCACGTGCAGAGGGGCGGCCGTGCTCTTGGGGGCCTCCCTCACCCACTAATGAACAAACCAGGACAGCACTCGGGCACTGCGGCTCCGCACAAAGGCCTCTGCGATGCCCCCGGTAAGGCAGGTGAGGGACTGAGGATAAAAACTCACCCACGGGCCCACGTCACCCGCGGGGGAGCCGAGGAACGCTCACTGGGCGTTGCAGGGCTCTTACAGCCCACGGCTCAGCTGAGGGACGTTGCCAGCACGTGCCAGCCCTCGCGCCGCGTCACCCCGCTGCTGGGACACCTGGGCAGGGCGCTCGCGACAACCTCTGGGCTCAGCACCCACGGGGCAACGCTCACCCGGCGCTGACGGCGGTCGTCATCTCGACGGCAGTGGTCACCTTGGTCTTCACCGTCATGACGTTGAGGTTCATCAGGTAGTAGAAGGTCAGGTGGAGCACGTTCTCGTCTGCGCCAACAAAGGAGGGGCAACAGCGCGTTGTGCTCCGGCTCGGAGCGCCCACGACTCGTGGGCAAGGGGAGGGCAGGGAGAGCTGCCAGAGCTGCCCAGCGCCTCTGCTCGGCCCCCGCCGCAGGGCCACGCTCATCCCTGGGGAGTGGGGCTGAGGGCAGGGACAGGGCCCCCCCCCGGCGCTGCCCCGCTCTGCCCTCGTTGCCACAAAGGCCCCCTGACCCCCCCGCCACCCACCTCCGCGCCGAGGGCCGCCCGCCCCCGCCCACCTTTACACTTGAGGTCGACGGTGACGGACAGCGGGTGCCGCTTGAGCATCTCCTTGCGCTTGTCGTCCAGCTGCACGCCCAGCGTGGGCCGGCGCCGCTTCTGGGGAGGGGCACGGAGCTGTGGGCCCCGTCCCACTGCCCCTCGGGCCCCTGCTGCCCTCTCCTTCCCTCCCCACCTCCCCAGCCCCGAGGTCCTTCCCTGCCCGGCCCCCTTTCCGCACCCAGGCGGGGCCGGGAGCCGCCCCGAGCAGCCCCAGTGCCGTTCCGGGCAGGCGGCGAGGCCCAGGGGCCGTTTATACGAAGCGGGGCAGCTCCAGCGGGAGAGCTGCAGGGCGCACACTGCCCTGCATCCCCAGACGGGATGCGAGTACGGAAGGGTGCGAGCGCGGCAGGTTTGCCCCCCCCCCCCCACCATGCTGTGCTCGGGGCAGACACTGGGACGCAGCCTCCCCCTGCCCCGAGGAGCACCCGGGGGTGCCCAGCTGCTCCGGCAAGGCCAGCTCTCCCCTCCCCTGGGACCGGCCGGATTTAAGGCCGGCACGCTTCCCCGCACGCTGCCAGCGCCCGGGGCCGGGCCCCCAGCCGCTCCCAGGCCAGCAGGCGCACGGGGCCCATCCCCGAGACACGGCGCTGGGAGAGGGCACGGCGCCGCCCCTTACCGTGGTCTGCTCCTCCTCCACGTCGGAGTCGCTCTCATCATCTGCCCGAGGAGAGGAGAGGGAGTGAACGCCGCGGCGAGGGGCTTTTCCCACGCCCAGCTCCTCAAGCTGACACCGCAGCTCCCCCCAGACGTCGGCATCCCCCCTCGCGAGCAGAACGGGCGCAATGCCCTGCTCGGGAACGTTCCCCCGGCACCAGAAGTCACTCCGGCGGACGAGGGACCACGGAGCCCTCTCAGGAAAGGCTTGGGCACAAGGGCGATGGGCTGCCGGGATCTCCATGCAGCGCCCCCAGGCCAGCCCCCCGCCCAGAACACGCCCGCTCCTCCCCCCACGCCGCTGGCTGCAGCAGCAGCTCCCCGCTCACCCTGCGAGTCCTCGGGCGGCTTGTACAGGGCTTTGGCTTCCTCCACGCTGCCTTCGATGGCCACGACGAGCTTCTTGTCTACACAGGGACACGCAAACCGAGTCAGGAACCCAATTCCGTGTGGGAAAATCAGTCAGCAAAAGCCTTGGTGCGGGGTGGTAAGGTGGGGGCGTGGGTGACTGCGGAAGCACGCCCCCGTGCAGCATTTACTAAGCCCAAAGGAAATCCCGGCTGCAGCGCTGCCCCAAAAAACCTCCTGCCCCACGGCTGCACGAGGCAGAGCCCCACGAAGCTCAAATGAGGGGTCAGCAGGAAGAGGAGGGTGTGCAGAGGGTTCTGCGGGGCCGCCACGGGGCCGGATCTCCCGGCAGGATGGGGTCAGAGGAGGCACAGCGCTGGGGTTGGAGGGACCGTCGCTGGAAGCCGTAAACACCAAGTCTGTCAAGAACCAGGAGGGGCTGGGGGCTGGATAGCACGAAGAGGGAGCAACGAGCTGCCGAGGCGCTCATTTTTAGGGGCGTTTTGGGTAAAGCACCCCCTTCCTGCTGAGCAGCAACCCAGGAGACGCAGCCGGCGCGGGGCGGCCCTGAGCCCTGCTGGGAAATCCTGGCTCCGGGAGAGCTCGGCGAGCGCCACGACAGGCCTCCCCGCGCAGAGCTGGCCGAGGGAGGGGGGATGATTTCAGGTGAACTGCAGAAGGCAGCACCGGCACCGGGCGGGCTCGCAGGCCGCCGTTATCCCCGCCGACCTCGGTGCGGTGCCGAGGACGGGGGGCGGAGGCAGGCAGGCAGCTCCCCCAGCAGCCCTTCTGGCCAGCGGAGCCGAGCTCCGACGAGGTTTCAGACGCTGCTGCCTCAGGGCGCTGCCTCCGGGCTGAGCAGAAGGCGCCGGGACGGCCGCAGCGCCCCACGCCTCCCCGGGGCGGCGCTTCCTGCGGGCACCACCGAAACCCGGCCCGCGAGGCGCCGCCGGTGCTCACCGCAGGCCTGCCCGTAGGCGCTGGCTTGGACGAAGAGAACGTAGAGGGGCGGCGGCAGGTGTCGGGCCGTCTCGTACTGCTTGTGCGCCTGGTCGAAGGGCATGAAGAGGTACTCCTGGACGGGCAGGGAGGCCTGCGGGGACAAGGGGACGGGCTCCGGGACCGGAAGGGAACGGGCGCCCTTCTCAGCGCCTCCCTCGCCCCCCGGCACGTGGGAGAGCGGAAAGCGGCTGAGCAGCTGCGGCGTTAAACGCGAGGGGCAGCCACGGCGAGCCCCCGGAGGGGGCGGCAGCTCGCCCTCCCTGGAAAACTTCTGGACGCGAAAATAACCCAGTTCCTCCTCCTGCTCCCTCCTCCCAAGGCAGCCACAAGGGGCTGGAACTGCGCATGGCTCTCCGGGGGGAGGCCCGCTCAACGAACCCTCGGCCGCAGCGCCGCAGGAGCTGCCGCAGAAACAAGGAGGCCCCGGAGAAGCCGGCGGGGCAGGGAGCAGCTCGGACACGCGCGCTCGCTCAGCCGGGACCCGACACCCCCTGGCGCCACGCTGGGCGGGAGGGGACCGCGCCAGCAGCGCTCCCGGGGCCGTGCAGCGCTTCCCCTTCCCCGCGGGGCTCAGGGAGTACCTGCATGATGCTGTTGAGGCGAGGCTGCAGGCTGCTCAGGTACTCCTTCTTCACCTCGATCTCCTTCAGGATCTTCTCCTTGATGGTCAGGCACTCCTTGTACCTCTCTGCCAGCCTGCGGGGGGGGAATTCGGTTAGCATTACGCAGCGCGGCGCTGTGGCCGGCCCGGGGCAGCAGCCCCAGGTGCCCTGAGCTGACCCGAGGCCCCGCAGGGTCCGGGAGAGCCGGCGCAGGGGCACGCAGAGAGCTCTCGAGGGCAAGCGGAGGCAGCCGGGAACTCGGAGCAAGCAGGGAGAGGAGGTGGAAGCTGAGCCTCGTGCTATGTCAGTCAGGGCAGCGACCACAACTTCCCTCAGCAGTGCTGCTCCCGCGCCAGCTCCGCTGCCGGGACCCAAACGGGTTCATCCTGACCCCGAGGAGGCTTCTCCACTCGGCGCCACGCCGGCAGATCCCAAGGTCAGCCCCTGTGAGTCGGCTCAGCAGGGCAGCGCTCACGCAGTTCTCCCCGCCCGGCTGGAAGGCCGAGGGAAGCGGAAGCTGGCCGTGACTCCGGTGCCTCCAGCCACGAGGCACCCTCCAGAACGAAGCCCAGGGGACACGCAGCACGCCGCGCGACGGCAGGGCTACAGATGCCACCGCGACCGCCGCGGAGAGACACCAACAGGCTGCTCCTCGAGCAGCCCTGCAGCGGCTGAGGAACCCAGGGGGCCGGACCCTGCCTTAGGGCAGCAGGACCCTAGGACCGAGCCCCCTAAACCCGCTCCTTGCCCAGCAAACACAGCAGCGATCGCTTCCTCCCACGCGTCCCGTCCTGCAGAGCGGGGTTCCGCAACACAGCGCCTCGTCGCCCGTCCCAAAATGTCACCACCCCACTGGGCGGCCTCCGGGCAGACACGTGCCAAAAGCGGCAAGCTCCAAAATCCATTTTCTCTTCTCCACGCCCCGGAGCCAGCGCTGACGGGCACGGCGGGTTCCTCAGGACGGCCGAGGACGCCTCGCTGCCCAAAGCGGAGCACGAGGCGCAGTCCCAGCGGGGCTCCCCTCCGCCAGGCACCCCCGTGAAAGCTCCCCGCTCTGCAGAACGGGTCGCGGGCAGCCCAGCCCTACCCAGAGGGCGGCTCCCTGTGGCAAGGACTCAGTTACGGTTATCCACCACTTGCTTTAGGCTTGCTTTGACAGCTTCAAAAGGGTGACAAAAACCTCTCCCCTGTGCCCGCCTCGCGCGGCAGCCCGCAGAGCCCAGCCCGCGCCTCTTTGCGGGCGGACCCGACCCACCTCTTGCGCTGCTCCAGCTCCCAGTCGAGGCGGGCGAGGGTCTGCTGGTGGGGCTCGGTCAGGGTGATGTCCGGCCGGCTGATTTCGGTGGGGGCCTCGCTGTAGAACTCCTCCAGGCTGACCAGCTCGATCTCCTCGTGCTTTGACCTGCAACCACGCAGGGACCGGGGTGAGGGAAGGCGGGGTGGCAAACGCACAGCCCCTCCTTGCCCCCCCCGGCCAAGCTCACTTGAACTCCAGGCACTTGGTGATCTCTTTCTGCAGGTGCATCACCTCGTAGAGCAGGTTCTGGAGCTGCAGGTGATAGGCGTCCACCTTCTGCTTCGCCTGAAACACGGACGCGGCCGGTGACCACAACAGATGCGGAGCCGTGAGGACGCCCTCCCCAGAGACCCCGAGCACACGGAAGCGCTCGGCGGGGTGAGCGGGGACGGGCTTTTACCCCACAAAAGTCACCGATACCCGCGCACCCCCTGGCACCGCCCAGGGATGACGGCTTTGGGGGTATGCAACCGTTTAGGGGAAAAAATGACGTTTTCAGGACTGGGGAAGCAAACGCTCATCACCTCAAACCGATCCCGTTCCCTTTCAGAGACACAGCGTGTTCTGGGAATGAGACCAGGGCAGAGCTGCCTGGGCACGCGGGCCTGGTCTGTCCCAGTGCCTGTTTCCCCAGCAACACGCTGAAAATAAACGCTGCTGTACCGTGAAAACCTCTTTGAGGTGTCTGGGTGAAAGCTCTGGAGCCCGTAATTCACATCTCTCAGGCCCGCAGCACACCGGGCTCCTGAGGCAGAGCTTCCCACCTCACCACCACAGACAGGAGCCGTCCCTCCTTCGTAATCCGTCACGATTACGTCCTCCGCGTCGCCGCTGAGCCTCCAGGCAGACCTCCAGCACAGGGAGCACCGCCCGGCGGGGCCTCGTCCTGCCCACCCGCGCATGCCGCAGCCCGCCCAGAGCCCGCGTCCCAGGCCGGCCGCCCCCGGCCCCGTACCTCGTGGGTCTGGTCTCGCCCCTTCTTCAGGCGGATGTGCGCCAGCCGGTTGAGCTTCTTCAGGGTCATGAAGTGCACGCAGCTCTGCATGCGCCGCTCGTCTATCTCGGAGGCCTGCGGGCAGGAGGCAGCTGCGGGAGGCGGCGGGGAAGCCCCGGCCGCAGAGCCCCTGAGCTCTGCGGAGCCGCGGCAGCGTTACCGGGCCTCCCGCTGCCCGCGCCCCAGGCTCCCAGCACCACAGGGGGCTCAGCGCCGTCCCTGAGAGCCCCGGTCCGCCAGCGCGCTTCCCAGCGCAGCCCAACAGCACCTCGCGTATCAGTGACCCAGCCTGCGCAACGAGGGCTCGGCCAGAGACCCCACGCCCACAGCTAGGTCGTGCTTTATTTTATTCGCGACAGACCGTTTCGTTTCCCTAATCCCCCCCGGCACAGAGCACGGCTCATGGCGCTCCCCGTGTAAGGGAAAACGCCCAAGAGCAGCGCGCGTTCAGCCCGGCGCCGGGGCTTTCCTTACGTTGTCCTTGATGCCCCTGCTCTTCAGCTCCTGGATCTCCGCCATGAGCCTCTGCAGCTCCTGGCAGGTCTCCTTGTACAGCTCGTAGTCCCTGATGGGGTCGCGCAGCTCCACCTCGCACTCCTCGCTGTAGTACCGGGCGTCCTGCGCGGGGAGCAGGCCGCGGGGCCCCCAGTCACACCGGCAGCCCCCCCTCGCCCCGTTAAGTCGGGGAGGGCTTGGGGGCAGCGCCGTGACCCGGGACCCGACCCCCCCCCCCCCCCAGCGGCGCCCCAGCTCCCGCTGCTCTCCGGCAGCGGGCTGTGCTGCGGCAGGGCCCGGCCTCGCCCTGAGGCCCCCGGGCGGCCCCGCTCGCTGTGAGGGCCGCGGCGCCCCCCCGAGGGCCGGGCCGGGCCCCGCCGTTACCTGCTCGCCCTCCGCCTTGCCGCGCTTGCCGTGACCCGGGGGCAGCGCCGTGACCCGGAACCCGACCCCCCCCCCCCCCAGCGGCGCCCCAGCTCCCGCTGCTCTCCGGCAGCGGGCTGTGCTGCGGCAGGGCCCGGCCTCGCCCTGAGGCCCCCGGGCGGCCCCGCTCGCTGTGAGGGCCGCGGCGCCCCCCCGAGGGCCGGGCCGGGCCCCGCCGTTACCTGCTCGCCCTCCGCCTTGCCGCGCTTGCCCTCCGGCGGGGCGCCGTCCGTGCGGATCACTTTGGGCTTCCGCTTCTTGCCGGCCTCCGAGGACATGGCGCTGGGGGCGCTGCCGGCGGCCCGGCCCCGGCCCCCCCCCGGTCCCGCTGAGCCCCCCCGGTCCCTCCCGGTGCTCCCGCTCCCGTCGCACGCCTCCGCCCGGAAGTGACGCGCGGAGCAGACAAGCGCGGCCCAGGCGGGGCAGAGCGCCCCCCCCCCCCCCCCCCCGGCGGGCAGTCCTCCCGAGGGGGCGTGGCCTCGGGCGGTTGAGCGGGCGTGGCTTGCGCGTTGTGGGCGTGGTTTGCGCGGCCAGTGGGCGTGGCCTGGGCGCTGTGGGCGTGGCCTGGGCGCTGTGGGCGTGGCCTCGGTCCCGCCGGCGCGCCGGCGCTGCTTTGGTAGCGGGGAGCCCAGGCACGGAGAGCGGCAATGAAACGTTTAATTGGTCCCGCCGCGCAGCCCCTCATTTGCACGTCATTAGCGGTAATTAACAGCAGCTGCCCCGCCTCCGCAGCCCCCCCCCCCCCCCCCCCAGCCCCCCACCGGACCCGGGGGCTGCCCCAGCCCCGGGGCTGGGCACAGGACGGGGCCGGGGGTGCAGGATTCAGCCCCCCGCGGCCCCCCCCCCGCCCCCGGTCCGGTCACTGCAGCGGGGAGATCTTCAGCGGGATCATGATCCGCGACTCCATCGTCCGGATGAGCGGGACTGCAAAACGCAGCAGCGGGGTCACGGCGCGCTGCGGGCGGCTACGGGGCCGCCCCCCCACCCCCCCGGCCCCACACGCTCACCCGTGTAGTACACGTTCTCGTCCCAGCCCCGCTTCCGCCACGCCGCGTTCCTCGTCTCCTCGCGGGACTGCAGGTCCTTGTAGGCTGCCGGCAGGGGAAGGTTCGCGTCTGAGCCCGCTGCGGCCCCGCAGCGCGCGGGGTTTCGGGTGCCGCGGGGGGCAGGGCGGCGAGAGGCTTACCCCAGAGGTGGTGCACGACGTACAGCTCCCCGATCTGGGAGAAGAAGCCGCCCACGGCCTCCTGGTTCTCCTGCCGGTACTTAATGGCCCGAGCCCTGGCAAAGGGGGCAGGAACGCAGAGGGGGGGGTTGCACAAGGTCCCCCCCGTGTCCCTGCACTGAGGACGGCCGACGCTTTGTCCGTGCCCCACTTCCAGGGACGAGGAGGCAGCCGCTTACCAGTTGTTGCCCCACTCAATCATGGTCCCTGGCTGGAAACAGAGGAAAAACCCCGCCGGGTGAGCGGCCAGATCCCAAGCACCACCCGCTCCCTCCGCTCCCCACGACCGGAGCGGAATCCCCGGGGCTCAGCAGCCCCCCAAGCCCCCGCAGAGCCAGCCCCCACTGGGGGAGCTCTGGGATTTCCCAGCCGGGTCCCAGAGGCGAGCCCAGGAGGCGCCCAAACCCCGCGGAGGCGCCGCGCCCCCACCTTGAGCTTGTAGGTCCTGAGCTCGTAGATGTTGGGCCCCGGGCGGGGCAGGGGCTCGTTCCAGAAGCTGAACTCGAGCAGCAGCTGGTTCCTGCGCGACAGCAGCATGCGGCTGCGCTCCTTGCGGAAGTCCAGGTACTCCTGGGGACAGCCAGAGCCGGGGGAGCTGCTGCAAGCGGGGGTACCCCGGGGTGGGGGGGGAGGGCCGCGGGAGGGCGGCGCGCTGCCGGCTCGAGCGGTACCTTGTTCTGCTTCAGCTTGTTCATGCAGTCCATGAGGGCCGGGTACCCGCCCGAGAAGCGCCAGAGGTGCACTGGGATGGGACCGCCGAGGTGTGGGCTGGGGGAAAGGCACCGGGCGCCCCGCAGAGCCCCCCCCCCCAGCCACCAGGGCTCACCCCGCGTCCTCTCCCTGCCCGGCACCGGGGTCAGGGCTAGGAGGGGGGTGACGGGGGAGCCCCTGGGGGCCGCTGGGTGCCCCCATCGGGGGCCCTGCCTTCACTGTCTCTTCGTGCAGGAGCCTGGCGCTCACCTGCCTGGTCCTGCTCGCCGTACCACGTGTTCCAGTTCCCGACCAGGTCACAGGGGTAATCGGCGTCCAAGTGCAGCTTGGGCAGCACCTCCTCTCTGCGCGGGGCACAGGGGGCGGTTGGGGGGCGGCCGTCTTCCTGGGACACCCCCCCCCCCAAAATGAGAAAGGGGGAGGCTGGGGGCTGGGTGGGCAGCAGCTGCGTCTCTCCCAGCGAGAAGGGGGCTGAGTTTCTTACCCCTGAGTGCTCCTGGCACCCCCAATTGCCCTCCCAGCCCAGCACGAGGGGGGTCTCCCTCCATCTCAGCCCCCCCCAGACCCCACTGGGACACCGGGCAGCCCCCCCCAGCGCACGGCAGGGCAGCAGCGGGGGCTCACGTCAGGCTGTTGTAGGCATCCAGGCATTCTGGCTTCACGTTGTGAACTGCGGGGGAAAGACGGCGAGAGGCTCTGTCGCCTGCCGCAGCAGGGATCGAGGCGGAAACGGGACGGACAGGTGGGCTACAGGGGTGCGTTCCCCCCGCCTGCCTGCGGGGCACTCACACTGGATCTTGTAGAGGTTGCTGGTCTCCTTCTTGGACAGGAGGTTGGAGTGGGCGTCCTTGCGGGGGTCCACCTTGTGCACGAACAGGGAGCGGAACCAGCTGCCCTCGCTGTCCCGCAAGTACGCCCTGCGGGGGGGGGTGGAACACCGGGGAATGACCGCTGCAGCCTGGTGCGGGGGCACAGCGGGAGGCGGAAGCGGCGCGGACCCTCCCCAGCCCTGCTCTGGGACCCCTTTTTCCCCCCCCCATCCACCCCAAGGCGCCCCCCCGGGAGGGGGCTCGTTCGTCTCCTAGGGCCCACGCCGAGGGGCTGCGGCGCAGCACAGAGCACACGGAGGCAGCGCGGCAGGGCCGGACCTTTGCCCTGGTAATGTATTAACGGCGCGGGCCGGGGTCAACGGCCCCGTACACACGGGGGGGAGGCCGGGGTGACACCAAACCCTCCCCCCCAACCCTCTTGGCAAGGCCGCGGCTGGGGGGGGTGGGGGGGAGAAAGGAAGGGGTGGGGGGGAGAGGGGATGCTGGGGAGGGCTGGGGGCTTGGGGGGCGGCGGGGGCGTGGGGGGGGCTGGGGGCTGAGGGTCTGGGGGATGAGGGGGGGGCTGGGAAGGGGAAAAGGGCCGGGGGGGGGAGGTCTGGGCCTATGGGGGAGGGGCTGGGCCTGAGGGGAAGATGGGGCCTGGGGGGGGGATGAAGCCGGGGGGGGGTCCGGGGCCTGAGGGAGCGGCCGGGGCCTGAGGGAAGCTGGAGCCCGGGGGCTCCGCCGGGCCCCGGGGGCGCTGCCGGTGCCGTGCCGGTGCCGTGCCGGTGCCGGTGCCGCCCCCCCCCCCCGCTCACCGCGCCCCGCCGCCGCCCCCGCAGCACCGCAGCCCCCGCAGCGCCGCCGCCATCTTGCCGCGGCGGGGCCTGGCCGAGGGGCGCGGGGGGCGTGGTCGCCCGAGGCCACGCCCCCGTCCGGAAGCGGTGGGCGGGGCCCCGCGTTGGCCACGCCCCCCGCCGCCGCCGCCCTCAGAAGCTGGCCTGCAGCACCGTGATCCTGATTGGCCGCCGCGCCGCGCCGCCGGCCCCGCCCCCGCTGCCCACAAGGCTCTGCTCCCACGGCCAGCGCCAGGCCTCGCCGGCCGCCCGCAGCGCGGCCGCGCCTTCGGTGGGCGGCAGCCAATCAGAGGGGCCGCTCGCGGAGGGCGGCGCCCGATTGGCCGCGGGGCCTTCCCCCGCGGGCCCCCGCCCCCCGCCGGCCGAGGCGGGCGGCTGCCGCCGATTGGTCGCGGCGCCGGGAGGGCGGGGCTCCGGCGGGGGGCTGCGGGGCGGGGCCTCCGGAGGGGGGGGCGGCAGCGGGGGCGGGGCCGGGCTGGGGGCGGGGGGCGGGGTCAGAGCCCCCCCGGCACCTCAGGGCCTCCCCCCGCCCCCCCGTGTCCCCCTGTGCGCCCCCACGGCCCCCCAGATCTCTCCACGTCCCCCCCAAGGACCCCATATCCCCATATGTCCCCCCAAGGCCCTCCTCCTGTGTCCCCCCATATCCCCCTGTGTCCCCCCCAAGGCCTCCCATGTCCCCCCGGATCCCCCCATATCCCCCCATGTCCCCCTGTTTGCCCCCAAGGCCCCCCCAAACCCCACCACATCCTCCCCAAGGACCCCACATCCCCCCATGTGCCCCCCCATGCCCCCCCATGTCCCTCCATATCCCCCCATGTCCCCCAAGGCCCCCCCATGTGTCCCCCCATATCCCCCTGTGTGCCCCCAAGGCCTCCCATACCCCCCCAATATCCCCCCCACCCATGTGTCCCCCCATGTCCCCCCATATCCCTCCGTGTCCCCCCATGTCCCAATAAGGCCCCCCCAACCTCCCATTTGTCCCCCTATATCCCCCCGTATCCCCCCGTGTACCCCTGCGTGCCCCCAAGGCCCCCAAAATCTCGTCATGTCCCCCCCATGTCCCCCCCATGTCCCTCCATATCCCCCCATGTCCCCCCAAGGCCCCCCCATGTGTCCCCCCATACCCCCCCATGTGCCCCCTAGGCCTCCCATACCCCCCCATACCCTCCCAATATCCCCCCCACCCATGTGTCCCCCCGTGTCCCCCCATGTCCCAATAAGGCCCCCCCAACCTTCCATTTGTCCCCCTATATCCCCCCGTATCCCCCCGTGTACCCCTGCGTGCCCCCAAGGCCCCCAAAATCTCGTCATGTCCCCCCCGTGTGCCCCCCCATGTCCCCCCCATGTCCCCCCATGTCCCCCCAAGGCCCCCCCACATGTCCCCCCATATACCCGTGTCCCCCCAAGGCCTCCCATACCCCCCATACCCCCCCAATACCCCCCCAAACCTCCCCCATACCCCCCCAAATCCCCCCCAATATTCCCCCCATGCCCCCCCCATACCCCCCCGTGTCCCCCCCCCCCCGGTTTGGGGGCTCACCCCCCCAGGGGCGCGGCGCAGCGCCGCAGGGCGCACACCCAGGCGCTCAGCTCCGCGGGGCTCTCGGCCCCCAGCACGTAGGGCCGCATCCCGGGGTGCTCCGCCTGCAGGGGGGGGGAAACATGGGGGGGGGGCCATGTGTGTGCCCCCCCCCCCAGCCACGGCACCCCCAGATCCCTGCGAGGAGCCAGGGCTTGGGGGCCCCATTCCACGGGGCTGGGGTCACCCCGTTCCCAGGGGTTTGGGGTCGCCGTTCCCAAGGGTTTGGGGGTCCCCCTGCCTGGGGAGGGGGGGGGGGACAGGGGTCGGGGTGCCCCCCCCCGGACTGACCGTGAAGAGGAAGCGGGGGGCGCTGGCGGCGGGGCCCAGGACGCGGATCCGGTAGCTGGGCAGGGGGAGCCCCCCCCGAACCCGCTGCTCGCTGCTGTCTGGGGGCAACGGGGGGGGGAGGGCTTCAGGGGGGGGGCAGCCCCAAGGACCCCCCCCCCGCCAAACCTTCCCCCCCAAAAAAAACCCCCAGCCCCACTGTAGGGACCTTGGGACCCCCCCACTGTGCTCAGCCCCCCCAAGAGACCCCTGGGCCATCCCCCAGGGCCCCCCCCCACACACACTCCGGGCCCCCCCGGTGCCCCCCCCGGTGCCCCCCCCTCACCCCGGTAGTAGTAGAGGCAGAGATCGACCAGCACGAACCAGCGCCGCTTCCAGAGCCGCAGCCCCGAGCTGTCCTGGGGGGCACGGCGGGGGGGGGGGCTGAGCCAGCACCCCCAAAAAACAACCCCCCCCCCAGTACGCTCCAGACTTTCCCCTAAAACCCTTCTGATCCCCCAAACCCCGTAACCCCCCCCCCCCAATCCAGGCCCCCAAATCCAGCCCCCTCCAAACCCCATACCCCCCCCAAAATCCAACCCCCCCCCCCGACCCCTTCAAACCCCATAAACCCCCCAGCAGCCTCAGCACCCCCCAGATCCCCCCGGTGCCCCCAGACCCTCCCCGTGAAACCCTTCTGATCCCCCAAACCCCATAAACCCCCTACACCCCCCCAAACCCCATAGCCCTCCCTCAAAATCCAACCCCCCCAGACCCTCCCCCCAAAACCCTTCTGATCCCCCAAACCCATAAACCCCCAAAATCCAACCCCCCCGACCCCTCCAAACCCCATAACCCCCCCAGCAGCCTCAGCAGCCCCCCAGCACCCCCAGACCCTCCCCTGAAACCCTTCTCATCCCCCAAACCCCATAACCCCCCGGAATCCGACCCCTCCCAGCCCCCCAAACCCCATAACCCGCCCCAAAATCCCCCCCCCCCCACCTGCTTGTGCAGCCAGCCCCTCATGGCTGGGGGGGCGCGGGGGTCCCTGCGCATCGCCTGCCCCCCCTTCCCAAAGGCGTGCACCCTCGGCACGGGGCGGCAGGGCTGGGGACGGGGCTTCACCAGGGCCCCGTCCCCCTGTGCCCCTCCCCCAAACACCCCCCTCGTCTCACCTTGTCCCCCACAGCCCCCCTCAATCCCCGGGGTCCCCCTTCCCAGGTCCCCTTTGGGACCCCCCCACACCCCCCAGCCCTAAGCCCCCCCCATAGCTCCCCATGCCCCCCAGTGCCCCCCCCATAACTCCCCAAGCCCCCCTGCCCCTCCTCATACCCCCTTGAGCTCCCCCTGCCCCCCCATATCTCCCCCTGCCCCCCCATAAATCCCCCTGCTCCCCATAGCTCCCCCTGCCCCCCCCAGCTCCCCCAGCCCCCCCATATCTCCCCCAGCCCCCCCATATCTCCCCCTGCCCCCCCATAGCTCCCCCTGCCCCCCATAAATCCCCCTGCCCCCCCATAGCTCCCCCTGCCCCCCCATAGCTCCCCCCGCCCCCCATAAATCCCCCTGCCCCCCCATATCTCCCCCTGCCCCCCATAGCTTCCCCATAAATCCCACCCCATTTCCCCAGCCCCCCCGTGCCCACCTGGGTGCCGGGGTGCCGGGGGGGGGGGGGCCGTGTCGCGGCTGGCCATGGGGTCCCAGCGGGGGCGGCTGGGGGGGGGCACCGTGAATGGCCCCATTCAGCCCCCGCCGCCCCGCGCACAGAGGCCCCGTTCTGCGGCGTGCGGGGGCGCTGGGCCGGGGGGGCCGGGAAGGGGGGGCCGGGGGGCTCCTCGCCCGCCGCTGGTCCCATCCTGCCCGGCTCCGTCCCCTTGTCCCGGTCCCGGTCCCGTCCCGTTACCCAGTGCCAGTCCCGGTTCTGATCCCAGTCCCACCCCATTGTCCCAGTTCCAGTCCCAGTCCCGCCCCATTATCCCAGTGCCAGTCCCGGTTCTGATCCCAGTCCCACCCCATTATCCCAGTTCCAGTCCCAGTCCCACCCCATTATCCCAGTTCCAGTCCCGGTCCCACCCCGTTATCCCCCCGCCGGTTCTGGTCCCATCCCATTACCCGTGCCCTCAGTCCCCACCCCGCTATCGGTGCTGGTCCCAGTCCCGACCCGTTATCCCCGCACCGATCCCAGTGCCCCAGTCCCACCCCATTACCCCGTTACCCCAGCCCCAGCCCCATCCCGCTCCATTTTCCCAGTGCCGCTCCCGGTCCCACGACCCCAGCCCCAATCCCAGTCCCGTACCGTTATCCTGGAGCCGGTCCCGGTCCCGTTATCCCGGTGCTGGTCCCGGTCCCGTTATCCCGTCCCTGCGGTCGCAGCCCGGCTGTGACCCTGCGGGGGGCTGGCACGGGGCAGCGCCCGCCCCCATCCCAACCCCGCGGTGACACCGCGGACGGGGACGGCCACCGAGCAGTGGGGCACCCCGGGGACGTCCCACGGCGGCGTCACGGGCGGCCACGGGAACGCGGCACCCCGAAGTATCGTGGGCGTCTGAAGCATCGGGAACGTCCCACAAGAACAGGGACATCCTACAACATGGACATCTTACAACATGGACATCCTACAACATGGACATCCTACAACGACACGGACATCCCACAAGAACAAGGACATCCTACAACAACAGGGACATCCTACAACAACAGGGACATCCCACAGCATCACGGGCATCCCCCAGGAACGTGGACATCCCATGGCAGCACGGACATCCCACAACATCATGGGCATCCCACAAGAACAGGGACATCCCACAGAAATACGGACATCCTACAACGACACGGACATCCCACAAGAACAAGGACGTCCCCCAGGAACATGGACATCCCATAACAACTCGGACATCCTATAACATCATGGACACCCCACCCCATGGAAACCCCATGGCATCGCGGCCATCCCACAACAACACGGACGCCCCACACCACCGTGGCCATCCCACAACAACGCGGCCATCCCGCAGCGCGTCCACCCCGAGCAGCGGGACGGGACCAGTGGCCACCCATGGGTGCTGCGGCCCCGGGGTCACCGCTGGCACCCCGACACCTCCGCTGTGGGGGGATCCCCAGGGGGAATGGGGCCGGGCTGGGGAACGGGGCCAGGGCGCTGCGGGAGGGCCCCGAGGTGGCCCCGGGCCAGCCCCACGCCCCGGTGGCTTTGGGATCGGGGCCGGGGATCCCGCTGAGGGGGGGCTGCCTGGGCACCCGGGGGGCCGGGCCTGGTGGAGGCTGCCCGGGGAGACTGTGGAGCTGGGGGCACCCCGGGGGCACCCCATGACCCCACAGACACCCCACGCATGCCCCAAAGATGTTCTGTTGACACCCTGTGGACACCTCATGACCCCACAGATGCCCCAAGAACACCCCACAGACACACTGTGGGTACCCCACGGACACCCCATGACCCCACAGACACCCCACAGACACCCTGCGGGCACCCCACAGACACCCTGTGACCCCACACATTCCCTACAGACATCCCACACATGCCCTATGGGCACCCCACGGGCACCCCACGACCCCAAGGACACCCTATGGGCACCCCACGGACACCTCATGACCCCACAGACACCCAGTGGGCACTCCATGGACACCCCACGACCCCCCCCACGCCCTATGGGCACCCCATAACCCCCCACAAACCCCATAGGCGCCCCCCCCGTCCCCCATAGACACCCCACAGACCCCCTATGGGTGCCCCATGGGCACCCCATAGCCCCCCTCACCCCATAACCCCCCACAAACCCCATAGCCCTCCTACCCCCCCCCATCCCCCATAGCCCCCCCCAGACCCCCTATAGCGCCCCACGGACACCCCATAACCCCACACAAGCCCCATAGCCCCCCCCAGACCCCCCATAACCCCCTCCCGGGTCCTAGTGCCCGCCCCCCCCACCACGCATGCGCCCCACGCATGACGTCACTCCGCGCCCCTCTCTCCTCCTTCCGCCAGGCGGCGCCGCACCCTCCTCCTCCCTCCACTAAGCCCCGCCCCACCCCCTCCCTCCTCCCTTGACCGACAGCCTCTTCCCCCAATCACCACTCCTTTCTCCCCTCTCCCCGCTTCCCATTGGCCAGAGCGCCCGTCGACCCCGAGGGCGGGGGGCGGGACGAGGGCGCGGCGGACCAATGGCGTGGCGGCGCCGTGAAGCTCGGCGCGGCCGGGAGCCGCCGCCATGGCGCTGCCCCCGCGGCGCTGAGCGGCCCCGGGCCCGTCCCCCCCCCGGCCCTTCTCGGCCCCCCCCGGGCCCCCCCGAGCCATGGCCGGGGCCATCGCGTCCCGCATGAGCTTCAGCTCGCTCAAGCGCAAGCAGCCCAAGACCTTCACGGTGCGCGTCGGCACCATGGACGCCGAGATGGAGTTCAGCTGCGAGGTGGGGGGGCTGGGGGCTGCGGGGGGGCTGGGGGGGGCCTGGGGGCTGAGGGGGTGTTGGGGGGGCTGAGGTGGCCGGGGGGGTATTGGGGGGCTGAGGGGGTGTGGGGGGAATATGGGGGGCTGAGGGGCTCGGGGGAGGCTGAGGGGCTCTGGGGGGGCCTGAGGGGGGCCAGAGGGTGGGGGGGGTATGGGGGGGCCTGGGGGGGCTGAGGGGGCCTGGGGGGGCTGAGGGGGCCTGGGGGGGCTGAGGGGGTATGGGGGGGTTGGGAGAATATGGAGGGGCTGAGGGGGTGTGGGGGGACGTGAGGTGGCTGGAGGGGTATGGGGGGATTGAGGGGGTATGGGGGGTTGGGGGAGGCTTAGGGGATCTGGGGGGGCTGGGGGGGGGCTGAGGTGGGCGGGGGGCGGCTGAGGGTGGGATATGGGGGGTCTGAGGGGCCTGGGGGCTGCCCCCCCCCAGTGCTCTGCCCCCATCACAGGGGGATGTGGGGCTGTCAGAGCGGGTCCAGAGGGGGCCACGGAGATGATCGGAGCCCCCCTCCCGTGGAGAAGGGGGGGCCGAGGGGTTGGGGGAGGTGTTGGGGGGCTGAAAGGGGCTGGGGGGGCAGGAGGCTGGGGGCTGAGGGGGTCCGAGGGGGGCTGGGGGTCCAGAGGGGGCCACGGAGGTGATCAGAGGCTGGAGCCCCCCCTCCCGTGGAAAGGCTGAGGGCTGGGGGTGTTCAGCCCGAGGAGGAGGAGGCTCCGGGGGGGGCCTGGTTGCGGCCTTTCAGTACCTGAAGCCCAGAGCGGCTGCGGATGCCCCGTCCTGGAGGTGCTCAGGGCCGGGCTGGATGGGGCCCTGGGCGACCTGGTGCGGTGCTGGCAGCCCTGCCGTGGCCGGGGGCTGGAACCGGGGGGGCTTCGAGGTCCCCCCCAGCCCGAGGCAGTCTGCAGTTCCCAGGGCGCGGGCAGCGCGGCTCGGCCCCGGCTCAGCACCCGTCACCGCGGGGTGCAGGGCTGAGCCCCGGGGCTGTGCCCCGGCCGTCCCTGCGTGCAGGTGTCCTGCTGCGTGCAGGGCTTGTGCTCTGGCCTTCGCACCTCTTGTATCTGCTTCTGCTGCTTCTTGTTTCCTATTTTTTTCACGGCCCCCTGGTAGTTCTCGAATGTCCCCCCCTTGGTGGTTGCCGTCAAGCCCCAGGGGCCTCATTTGCGGTCGTGTTTGCAGCTCCGGAGGGATGGCACATGCGAAGCGTCGCGTGTGTTGAAGCGCTAACCCTTAACAAAAAAAAAAAAGAAGCCAGGCTCGTTCTGACCCAAACCTTGACGCAATTCCAGCGCCCGCGAGCCAGCGGGCACTTCTCCTGCTAACCCTTCTTCCTGCTGCGGCACGCTGCCAGCCCCGAGCGCCGCGAGCCTCTCCCGGGGCTCCGGGGCTCGTCAGGACGCCGGGGGGGCCGCGGCCTCCCGGCTCTGCTCTCCCCCTTCCCCTGGCCGTGGCGGAAGGGAAGCGGCTCTGAGCGGGGCACTCGCTGCGTGCCGGGCTCGGGCTGTTCCTGCAGGGTAACGCGGCGCTGCCGGGTCGGACCGGGAGGCTCAGCGCGTGCCGCGAAGCTGCAGCATCTCTGCCGAGCGCCGATTGTGGTGCTCAGGAACTCCTTCTCGTGACTAAACTTTACCGGGGCAGCCGGTCTGCGGGGAGTGAACACCGCTGCCTATTTTTCCCCCCCCAAACTTTACTCCAGAGCTCTCGAGGCGCTCGGTGCTTCCCCAGGTCAGACCGCACGGGGCGGAGGTGACCCAGGAGCCCCCAGGACCGTGGGGTCGGGGAGCGGCGCCGCCGGCGTGCCGTAAGCTCCCTCGGGGCTCGGAGCACCCGAACGGGCGGCTCCTGCCCGCTGCTCGGAGGGGCGCCAGTGAAACCGCAGAGAGCTCCGCTCACGGCGCTGCCTCCGGTCGCGGGATCCCCGGAGGGTTTGGGTGGTGGGGGACCTTAAAGCCGGCCTCGTTCCAGCCCCTGCCCAACCCTCTCGGGTGCTGCGGCGCCTCTTCCGCCTCCTGACCAAGTCGGTGCCCCCTCTTCTTTGGTCAGTGCTCCCTGTGGGAGTTCCCAGCCGGCTGTCCCAAGAGAGTAAGTCTGTTGGTCTCTCTGAGTTGAGACCAAATCTAAAATAATTCATGGAAAGGGAATCTTACTCTTTGTGACAGTGCGATGAGGCTTATGGTCACGGGTGGGTCTCGCTCTAAAGATCTGTATTTTTTTGGGGGGGAAATCTGAGAGGCGCGAAGTCGGCGTCTCCCTTTTTGTTCCCTCGGCTGAGGCTGTTCAAGCGCGGTCCCCGGTTAACTGGCGGCACCTTGGGGAGGCGCGCGCGTTTCCCTGGCCCTCGAAGCCCCGCTGCAGAGCCAGTCCCCGGCCGCCCCGCGTTCCCCAGAGCCCCTCCGACAGCTCCTGCGCCTGGGGAGCGGGGGCCTGGCAGAAGAACGCCGTTCTCGGGCAGATCGCCCCGCGGCACGCCCCGCGTACCTCTGCCGTGCCCCCTGGGGAAGTTGTTCCTGGCAGCGGCAGGAGGCAGGTGAAGGGGAGGGAGCCGTGGCGGTGCCTCGCGTCGGTGAGCTGGGCGGCTCACCCCCGGCTCTCGCTCAATATCCGCGCCCCGGTGGCGCTGGGGACGCCTTCGGCTCTGCTCCCGCAGCAGGGCGATGGGGGGGGGAGCTGCTGGGGGCACGTTGGCTTCGTCGCCTCTTCTTCCACGAGCTGCCGGAGCGATGGCAGAGCCTCTCCGGCCTCGTTTCTGCGGGGCTCCCGTGCCCACGTCGTCTTCTCGGGGCCGTGGTCGTGGCTGGGCTCCTGGCTCCCCGGCGTCGGAGCCGCAGCACCTTCCCCGGAGGGCACGGTCCTTCCCCGTCCCTTGCCGTGGTGCCCGGACCTGAGGCTCCTGCAGGCAGGAGGCAGCAGCGTCCCCGGCCTTAACCTCGGTCAGCGGCAGCTCCCATGCTCCTGGGGAGAAACGAACGGGGAGAGCTTCACTTGGACCTGGAGAAACAGCAGGGCGAGACCCTGCGTGAGCGGGCGAGACCCCCTTTGAGCCGCGCTTGGCCCAGCGGCAGCCTTTCTGTTACGGCCGCGGGGATTTCCGTGGCCGAGCCGACCAAGCTCGTCCCTGGGCCCAGCGGCACGCCGAGGTTTGGTGTTGAACCTCTGCGGTCTCGGGTGAGAGCCGGCGCAGCACGTCGGGCAGCGATCGGAGCCCTCCCCGGCCGCTGCCCCCAGATAGAAGGGCAGGGGGAGGAAGCGGGATGAAGTTTGTGCCCTTCCCAAATCCCTCGGGGGGGTTTCGCCCGGGTGGCTCCATGCCGCCGAGCGTCTGCAGGTGGGGGGCATTACGGGCAGAGCGCCTCGCTCCCTGGGGCACGAGCTCGGGTTTTGCTGCGACACAGTGCCCCTCCTGTCGGCTCTCGGGTTCGGGCGGGCGGTGCCTTTTGACACCAGAGGTACCTGAGGAAGGAACGGCCTCGGGAGCGCTCTCCCGGAGGCTGGGGGGCGGCGCTGCCCGATGTCCCGGCTGGAGGAGCCCCCCGCAGCGCCGCCTCCGCCTCGGCCAGCCCCGAGGAGCGTGCCCGTGCCCGGCTGCGCCATCTGCGTGGCTACGCCTGGGCGCCTCTGTTGGCCTCCCCGGCGCTTAACGGAAATAGATTTTAATTAAAAGCTCGTTACCGGGTTGTCGGGAGGCATTAGTAAATAAAAACAACTTTGACGGCCCTGTCTTGTGGAAGTGGCGACTGCGAGTGTTTGACATCTGCTTGGGTAAAATAACAGAGCAATATCGACCGTTGGATTCCCCGTTTGCTCCAAAGGGGCTTCAAACCCAAATAAATGGCGCTCCGGGGGCGCTCCCCTTATCGCTGGGGGTCCAGGAGGAGAAAAGTAGCGGCTGCGGCCTCCAGGCTGCCTCGCTTGGGGTTGGGAGCCATGGGGGGGGGCTCGGCAGCGTGTCCGCGTGTCCCTTCAGGCCGGTGGCACGGACCGAGCGGCCCGTGCTGGGACAGCACAGGCACGGCCGCGTCCTGCCCCCTCCGCAGCTGGGGCAGAGCTGCTGGGGCCCTGCGGGCCTCGGGGGGCTGCCACGGAGCTTTTTGGGGGCAGAGGGAGCTTGGGATCGGCGCGGTGCGTGGCCCCGAGGGGATGCTCCTGCCCTGCGCCTCCGCCTGGTGCCTGTCACACCAAGTTGTCCTGCTTCAGCGCGGGCACAGGGCAGGATCCGGAGCTGCCAGGCCGCCTGCACGGCCCTCGGCAGCACCTCCTGGCGCCCGCAAGGGGGGCTTTTGTTCTCTTTTAGGGCCAGGAGATGCGGCGGTTAATGCTACGGGGCCGAGCAGACGCGGGCGAGGAGGGCTGAAGGTCCTCCAGGTCCGTAAAGCATGCTCGGAGCTCGGCTCTCCGAGGCTGGCGCCTGATCGCTGCTTGAGGTGCCGAGGTGCGGGAGGAAGCCGTGTACGCCACACCGAGCGGGGCTGCTCTTCCCGTTCCCCATTTAACGGGGGCGACTCGGCGCGGCCGGGAGGCGTCTGCGCGCCGTGCCCCAGCACTGCTAAGCGCGTCTTCCTGCCCGAACGCCCGCGTGCGGGGACACGGCGCCGGCGTAACGGCAGCAGCCCCCGACCCCCCTGCAGGGCCGCACCCCCAAACCCGTGCGCCTGCAGAAGCGGGAAAGCCGCGGTCTGGATGCGGCTGCCCTGCTCCGTCTGAAACCTCGACGTAACCTCCCCCTCCAAGGGACGGCCGGGAGGAGATTTGCTGCCGTCCGAAGCCTCCTGCGCCAGGCTCGGGGCTCGTTCCGGGCACCGGCGGCGAGCTCAGCGTGTGAAACGAAGGTCTCATAATTACAGCGCTGCGACACCCGCTCCTCCCGGCGCGTTCGACCTCGAGGCGCTGCCCGTGCCCCACAGGGATCGCAGAGAGGCTGCGGCGAGGCGGCCCGGGGCGCTGCTTTTCGGGGGGTGGCGTCGGCCCTCGTCCCTTCGGCACGCGTGGGCACCCCGCGAGGGGGAAGAGCGGCGAGGCGCTCGTTCCGTGGCACGCAGCTCAACCGGCTTTGCCCACAAGGCGGCAGTGGGAGACAGCGGGAGCGGCGCTGGGCCCCGCGTTAATGTCGGTGCTGCCCAGGTGGCACCGAGCTGGGGTGGCGCTGACAGGAGAGCGTGGCCCAGAGCCCCTCGCCCCGGGGCTTTGGAGTAACGGCCACGTGTCTCGGCCCAGCGACCGCTTCCGCCGTGCGGACGGAGCACCGAAGCGGCTTTGGCGTATTCGATTCGCCTGCTTTACGGCCCTCCTCGCCTTCCTGCCTGCCCGCGCCTCCTGCTTGTATGGACAAACTCCAGCAGCGAGGTGGCTGCCGCCGCGAGCTTCTTCGAAGGGCACGGCCTCTGGGCACGACACTCGGAGCTTCTCTCCGCTCCGAGCCGCTGTTACCGCCAGCGTTTTCAGCACGAAGCGCGGTTTGCCCCGATCGAAACGCGCTCGGAGGGAACCGAGCCGCGGTTGTTTTCCCAGGCGCTCCTCTCCTCGTACCTGCGCGGGGTCGGTAGCTCTGGGCGAGCGCCGTCGATGCGTCGGTCGTTTCGCTCCTGTTTCGCTCCTGGTTTTCGGGAGCGGGTCGTGCCCTCGTCTGTCCGACCCCGTTGCTGCTCCTGGAGGTGGGATGGGGGCTCCTGAGGCTGGAGGCGGACCCCTTAAAGCTACTGAAGGGCGGTTCAGAAGGATACGCGGATGCTTATTTTTTCTTTTTGTGCTGAGAGCAGACTGCCCGCGGGGGTGCGTGGTTCAAAAGGGGCCTGAACCTCTGCTTGCTGCCAGTGGGTCGCTGGAGGAAGAGGCAGAGGGACCTCACGGTGTCGTTTGGGCGGGGGAGACGTTTCGGTTTCCCAGTCAAAAAAAAAAAGAGTGGATTCGGTGGAGTGGAAACAGTTCTGAAGGCCATCTTTATAACTCTGCTTCCCCTTCCTGTTCCTGCAGGTGAAGTGGAAAGGGAAGGACTTGTTTGACTTAGTGTGCAGGACGCTGGGGCTCCGAGAAACCTGGTTCTTCGGACTGCAGTACACCATCAAGGACACCGTGGCTTGGCTCAAAATGGACAAGAAGGTCGGACCCAAATTCCCTTGAGAGGTTGTGTGGGGTGGCAGAAGGGGATTTGCTTTCCCCTTTCTCTGAATACTCGGCTGTTACACGCGATCCAGAAGTGAAAGGGGAGGAGTGTGTTTAAATCCCAGAGCCGTGAGATCCGTAAGCCCAAACGGGCAGAGCTGGCAGAGATTCCTCACCCCGTCTCCTTCGGGGCAGGGGAAGCCTCAGCCCGTGCAGATGGGCTCTGCTTGAGGCATTTTGGGGACAGCCGTGCCGGGACGCTGGGCTTCAGGAGGTCCAAAACGTGAATGCAGCCTTATGGCCTCCCCTAGCCTGTGCCCCTGAGCATCAAACCCTTCAGCAGAAGAGCGAGGCTGCACCTGGGTTTCTTTTGTTGTCGAATGTACCGAGGGCTGGGGAGGAGGAGGGAGTGCAGAGGAGGTGGGGGTGAGGAGGGGAACGCTCCCCAAACCTGCGAGCCTCTGGGCTGCCCGGCAGTTGGAGGAGCGATGGATGCGGCTCCGTTTGCGTCCGGACGAGGTTGCGCTAGAGCAGGCGGCGGCTGTGCCTGAGGGAGCTCTTGGTGCCTCTCGTGCCCTGCCAAGGCTTTAAGCTGACACGGATCCGAACCGGACAGCGCCAGCGAAACAGGAAGGTGGCGAGGAGCAGGCGTGAAATACGGGGCGAGGCGGTGAGGGCACCGACCTGAAGGCCTGCTGGTGGCGCGGCAGGACGCAGCAGCGCCCGCGGGGCTCGGGAGGCACTGTGCTCGCAGCGGGTCGGGCTCAGCTGCCGCTGGCTCATTTCGCATGCTCTTTGTTTTCTCGCGTCGGTCTGAGCGTCAGGAATGTTTGTTTGTTTTCCTTTTTTAACTCTGCTTTCTGACCTATGTAGGTTGTTTTATCCCTCCTAGACGTCTGAAGTGCTTGACAAAGACGTGTTGATCTTAGCAGAAAGTAGTGGTGTGCCAGCCGCTGGAGCTAGGGCACGGAAGCAGCTAGAAGGAGTAGCTGAACGGCTCTTGTATCCCGCAGGTTCTGGATCACGATGTGCCGACAGAGGAGCCTGTCACCTTTCACTTCCTAGCCAAATTTTACCCTGAGAATGCAGAGGAGGAGCTGGTCCAGGAAATCACACAGCACTTGTTCTTCCTGCAGGTGAGCGCGCTGCTTTCCAGCCTTGGGGGTGGAAGGAGCCAGGATGAGCCAGAAAGTTCTCAGAAAGTTGGTCAGCAAAATGTTGGCTCCTCGTCATTACGCTCACGCCCCCCCCAAGTGCAGTTGTCCTCAACAGCAGAAGTTCCTTAAAATAGGTCAGAGATGGATGGAGCAGTCGCAGGTGCCCAGACGCGCAGGAACCTGGCCGTCAGGAATGATTAGGTGGTTTGTAACCTCGGTGTGTGGGAGCTAAGGAAGATGAATCCGTCAGCTGCGGGCACGCATGACACACAGAGCCTCGGCGCCTGCCTCTCTGCAGGGCGCGGGTATCAGTTGTGCTGAGAGCTGGCGATCGCCTTCCGAAGCGATCGCGTTGTTGTGGGGAGCTGGGGAATTTCTTCCTCAAGCACAGAATGCAGACAGCCCCTTTGGTGTTCCGGCTGGACGAGGTTTGCCTCTTCACAAATCAGCCGTCAAATAACTGGAGCAGAACATCCCAGCAGCACACCTCCGTCAGGAGCTGGGGGCAGGAGGAGAAGGGGAAACCTGGCTGTCCCACCCGCACCTGCAGCTCGGGCTCTTGTGCCGAGCGTTTGGAAACTGTGGCTGACAGTTCTTTAGGCTTTTTTTTTTCTTTTTTATTTAAAGTACTCCACGAAAGGTGGTGTCCTGATAAATCAGCTCGGGTGATGTTGTAGCAGTGCTGCGCGGCGCTGGTAATGAAGTGCTTCTATCGCAGAAGCTTTCCTTTTCAGACAAGATCAATTTTCCGAAGCTGTTTCCTATAAAGGGTTGTGTGAAACAGATCTGAGGGCGGGAGTGTTCCAGGCAGGAGAACGGTCCCGGTCAGATCCCTGGGTACTTGCTGGGATGTCTCAGCTGCTCCCTGGCTGTTAATTTGAAGTTGCTCTGCCCCAAAGTCGGAGCAGCCTGGGTTCAGCTGCTGTTGGAAACATTGCTTTAGACGTCAGGGTGCCCTGTCCTTTGTGCCGGGCCCAAACGTGAGCTCACCGGCTCCTTGGTGCTCCTCCCAGTTCCCAAATTTGTCTTTGTTCTTCAGAGCTAGAGGACTTGAAACGCAAAGTGCTGCTGTTAATTTCCAAAGTCTGTCTTGTGCTCTGGCGTCTCCTTCGGGCTATTTTTAAATGTCCGATTTGCCACGGGTTTCAGGCTTGATAAGGAAAAACGCTTTTGGCATCTTTGAAAAGAAGAAAACGAGAGGAAAAGCAGTTAAAGCTGCATTTTAAAAATGCAGACTGGGACTTTTCTGCCAGGATTTCTGATGACAGGAGAGGAGCCTGTGTTCCTGTGCTGTGTGTGAGCAGCAGGGACACGCACAGGCTTGGAAACTCCGCTCTGTGTCTGAATGCAGGAGAATCTTCTCTGTGATTATGTTGGAAGTGACTTTGGGGATGCAAAACCTGCCGTACCTTCAGATTGGTATTGCTGCATCTCTGTGACGATCCGTTCAGGTCTCCTGGCGAAACAGCACTTTTTTAGTAGGAAAATTAAGTGTGCAAAAACATAAAACGCCGCACGCGACGGGTGTAATTTTTTAACGCACAGAAGCCGGGAAACGTAAAGCAGTGGCTTTTGGGAGCTGCACGTTGGCTCTCCCGGGAGCGCGCTCAGGAGCTGCCCGCTGCTAAAAGCAGCGCCCCAGGGGCGACCTGCAGCTCTCCTTGCTCTCGGTGGGACTGGAGCCAGTTGGCCTCCAGCACAAACGAGCGCCGACTCCCAACGAGGCCTGAATATCCCGGAGCAAAACCTTTGTGTGCTCAGGGACTGAGCTGCAAACTTTTTTTTTTTTTTTTTTAATCTGGTGTTGTGTATAGATGTCACACCAACCCCGAGCTTATGCCTGAGAAGGTTTTATCTCCGCACCTACACGCGAGCTCTTTTCTCCCTCTGCCTTTCGCAGTGGGTTACAGGTTCTGTCATTTTCCACGTATAAATTTAGTTCTCCTCGCAAACCTGTCTGAAAAAGGTGGCCTGTGAAAGCCTGAGCCCTTCCCTCCAGAGACACCAGCCGCTTCCTGGGCCTGAATAGTAACTGGCGTTAGGCAAGTTGTTGACTGTGGGGTTGACAGCCCTGGTTAAAACGAACCGCAGCCATCTGCTGCGACAGTCGCGCTTTGCACCGCTTCGCTGAACGTGTGTTCCGTGTCCTTTATTTCCGGGGGCAGGTGAAGAAGCAGATTTTGGACGAGAAGATCTACTGTCCTCCCGAAGCTTCGGTCCTGCTGGCCTCCTACGCCGTCCAAGCCAAGGTAGGCACGGTACGAGGGGTTCCCAGGGGCGTGCTGGCGTGGCTCCCGGGAGCCAGGCGCTCTGCGACGTACCTGCTTCCCGAGGCAGGGGGAGTTATTAAAAATTCACAAGCGACGGGACTACACTGGCAACTGCCTTCTCAGCGCTGCTGCTTTTTGGCTGCCTTTGGACGTTGGACAGGTTTTGTTTTCTCTTTCCAGGGCTCTTTAGCAAGCACTCAGCCTCTGGGCTGCAGGGCCCGCTTGAGCGTGGGTTGCTGCTGGAGCAGGTGAATTCCCAGAGCCCCATATTTTTTTGAATCTCCTCCCTGCTTTTGCTGTTGTAGCCAGCAGCAAACCAGCAATGGGACCGACAGCTCCATGGCTCGTCCTCGTGAGAACGGCTTCATTTTGAGCGCTGCAGTTTGCCCCGTAAATGTTGTTGCAGTGGTAGAGGTCTCTCCCTGATTCCTCCCTTTGTCTGAGGTTTGATCATGGATGTTTGGCCTCGCTAGGCAGAGGGAAAACTCAACGGTCATTAAGTTCCCCCTGTCCCATGGCTGAATTCTACTTTTAGACCCAGAGTCAGTGTTTTGCCAAGGATTTGTTTAAAAGAGCCCTGTTCTCTAGTCTGGAGCGTGCAGCAGCCAGGAGCAGAGGGAGCAGCCCCGGGTTTGGAGGTGCGGACACCTTGCTGGAGAGACGTCGTTTATCCCCGTAATGTCACATGAACTTCATTGAGTTTTGCGGCTAATCTCCAGCTTGTGTGCAAAGATAATGTCGTTGGAAAGGAAGAGGAGTTGCTGGAGTCCGATGGCAGGCCAGCCCCATTATCACCACGGCTTCGTGGGCATAGTCAGCAACTTGTGGGTGCTCTTCAGGGAGAGGTTTTGGCTTGCAGAGCCACAGCCGGGTGTCTGTGCCCAGGTCTGGCCCCTCTGCCCGTCCCCGAGGAGCAGCAGGGCAGCTCTGATCCGTAAGACCTCCCTCGCTGGCCGTGCAGGACAGGGGATTTGGCTCTGTCGCCTGAAGAGGGCCTGATCCAGGCTGGGTGCAAGTCGTCTGATCGTGAGCCCTGTCCTCAGTGGTGGCTCTTCCTGGGTTTCCTGGTAATTAATATTCCTCATAACCCGTCGGTCCGTGCCCAGTTTGTCTGAACCCAGCGCTGGGTGGTGTGCAGCAGTACTGCGTTTGAATGCTTGGATTCGCTAAAAAAAAAAGATGCTTTCTTCTCATAGAGTATTGATGAAAACATATTTTGTTAGAGAGACTGATTGGCCAGGGAAAAAGAGTAGCTTTAAAAACCGTTTCTATCCGTATGAAACACCCACCACTCTTACCAGGGTAAGCGCTCGCTTGGCTTTTTCTCCTTTGACCTGCCGAGCTGAGGATCCCAGGGCACGACACGTCCCCTTGCCAGAATGAATAAACCGCTGGGTAAATGGTGAGGAGGTGGACGGGGATCAGGGCACGTCTCCTCGTCTTGCAGATCCTGATTCTGCAGAGGTTGGGAGAAGGTGGAAGAGGGGTGCCTTTTCTTGTCTTAGCTAACGCGCCTTTCACGTCTGCTGTGGACGTGGCTTTTCCTTGCTGTCCCGCTTGTAACCAGGTCGGGGCAGGGCTTTCCCCTTCTGCTTTTTTCCAGGGAAGGTGGAAGCGGAAAGCGTGTCCTCGGTTCCGAGCTGCAAAGAAAGGTGTTGCGAGTCCCCTCCTTCCCGTTAAATAGGGTAACGGTGTCCTTTCTGGACAAGAAAGCAGCCACTGAGCCCAGTAATTTCTCTAACGACGTGCTGATTTGCATGGTTAGGGGCATGGCAGCCTGACAAAGCGTCAGCATGGCTGCATCTGGTGTAGCTGGTATTTTGACAGCCAGGTTTGCACCGCTGCTCAGCCACCTACCTGAAATAACTGAGCAAGCAGGCGGGCCGTAAAAGTAAAAAGCTTATTTATTTCTATATCCTTGTGTTCGTTTGGGGAATTACTACGTGTTTTCCCCTCTAGACCTGCCATCAAGCCACCCACACCGCTTTCAGATGTTGGAGGTGGTTCGGGTTTCAAGTAGCGGTGAAAGACCTGGCTCTGTTGAATAACGCGTCCTTGCACAAAATGCCAACAGCTGGAAGGTTTTTCCGTTTCTTGCCCCTCAGATGCCCCTCAAATCTCTGCCCTGCTGCTCCCAGTACTTCAGATCTTGCAGCGCTTCAGCACTAGCACCAGGGTCTCGGAATTGTTTTGTCCCCCAAACAAACAGTGTTCGGTGTTACGGGCTGGCAGCTGAACGTGCCCGTGTTTGTAGAGGCCAGCAGAAGCCAGGGGTATGAATGATGCAAAGGCGACTTCCATGTGTAACCATGAATATTAATCGTGTCGTGCAATTAACAGGAATTCAAATTCCATGACAGTTTGGAAGTAATTATTTAATTGAAAGGTCTTTAGAAGTGTGTTTGCTGAATCATTTGAGCCAACATATACTGCAATACTTAAGCCATTTGTTCATTTTTCAGTTGTGAATAATTAATGTCCTCATCCAGGCTCCCTCTCGGTACAGATATTCCTTTGGGACATGGCAATATTTTTCACCGTATGAAAATCACATAATCCATACTTAGGTTTGGATCTCCATAGCAGATCACAACAAAAAATAGTCGCATTAATCCTATTTGCTCTTATTTTCATCCCCTAGAAATGATTTATTTCCCACCTCTCCAAGGTTATCGGAGTTGCTAGTTCTGTATTTTTATTGCTGTTCCCTCTTGCCGTGGGTCCAAGGGACGTGCACCCGCAATGTGCTGCTGTCTGAGAAGCTCTGAGCTGGGGGACAGACGATTGCCACTGCTCAGCACCCTCCTGAATGAAATCCAGGGCGTTTTTGGTGGATTAATTGGAGCCTGAGTCAGTGTCGGCTGTGGCGTGCTTCTTCTGCGTCTGCATTGGCTCCAAATCGATATTTGCGCCTTTAATCCCCGCTCGCCGCGTGTGAAGCATCCTTTGCTGGGCTGCGGGCTGCTGGTGCTGAGCTCGGGGTCTGCTGCGCGACACGGTGCTCCTGGCGTTGAAAGGGGACCGGCGCGGGACGGGTCCTGGCTTCCTGCGGGAGCACCGTGCCTGCCTCGGTCTCGTTTTCAAAATCGCCCCCGTTTTGTGCTGCGGGAGGGCTGGGAGGGAAGGAGGGCCGTTCCCTTGCGGAACGGGTGACTTGAGGGAGTGTTGCCGCGTCTCGTGCAGTCGGTAGTGTCGCTGCAGAAGTCCCGTTTGCCGGGCGAATGGCAATCGCCGCGTTTCCTCTGCGTGCCTCACATCTGTCATCCTCTTTGCTTCAACTTGCTGGGTTATTTGAGGTGCTGCTTTCTGGCTGTTCCCTGCCCTCTTGTGCTGTAGAGGAGGTAGATTCATTTTTACATGCACTGCAGGGCCACTCGGCTTTTGAGTCTGTAAATAGGCACTTTTATTCCTCAGTCACTTGATATGCTGCTCAAAAAGATGTAAATCTAAACAAATACTAGTAATTGCTGCCTGCACTTACCGGATCTGATTTGGATTGCGCGGCCCAGTCGAGCAGCAGCCCCTCTGGCAGGAAAGCTGACACCTGCCCGAGAGGAGCCTGCAGTTGTCTGTCCGACTCCCGTCGTATTTTTTTAACGTTTGTTCATTAGGAGGGTGAACAGCAGCAGAGGAAACGCCGTCTGCCTCACCTGAACTCCTGGTACCGATCAGCCTTTGGGGACAGGTCTTTGTCCGTGTCTTGATTCCCTGTCCCGCTGCTGGAGGGAAGGCGGGGACCTCCCGGTGTAGTCCTAAAGTAAAAAAAAACCACAAGGAAACCTTGAAGAAACCAGCCTGCAGAGGGAATCTTTCCCTGCGATGGAAGAAGTGTTTGCGGGGTCGTGGTGGGCGTCAGCTGGCGGTGGGAGGTTTTGTGCTGCATCCCCCTCTGTCTGCTGCACGAGTAAAAGAAGGGCAAAGAAAATCTGTTTATTAAACTTCCCGAGCAGCGTACGTTCGCAGCCCTAACGGGCCGTGACGCTGGAGGATGCAAGCGGGCTGCGTTCGCTGTGTCCCCTAGGGGTGGTTAGGTAAGGTGAGGAGTTCTGTTGGTAACGCCGGCACGATGTCTCTGCTTCTTTGCAGTACGGCGACTACGATCCCAACGTTCACAAGCGAGGCTTCCTGGCGCAGGAGGAGTTGCTTCCGAAGCGGGTAAGGAGCCCGACTGAGCAGAGGAGCGAATTTCAAAGCCCGTTAGCATCTGTGTAACGACGCAGAGAGGGGCTCCGAGGGGCTGCCTGCAGGGGAGCCCCCTGCTTTGGTTTTGCTGGACTTCCCTATCGAGGCAGACAACCCAAAAAGATCTACCGAGGGAGGAGAATGCAATATTTTTTCTGACATTTTAATAAAACCAGAAGCAAGTATTTTCCTTCCGGTGGTTTTCAGAGTTTCGTTCTGCCTGCATGAGGGTTAAGTGAACCTGGGGAGGCCGCGGGGCTGAGCGTGCCCTGCTGGGAGAAGAGGCAGGCGCCTGTCTGAGATCGGCCGGGGGGGCTCGGGCATGCTGCTGGAGGCCGGGGCGTTTCTGGCTTGTTTGCCGGCTAGGGAGACAGGGACAAGAGTGGCAGGGTGACCCGTGTCTCTGTCTCCCTGTGTATCTCAGGTAATAAACCTATACCAGATGACCCCAGAGATGTGGGAGGAGAGGATAACAGCCTGGTATGCAGAGCACAGAGGCAGAGCGAGGTGAGTGTGTGCTGGGGGGCCTGTGGGTCAGGATCCCTCGCCTGCAGAGTTTCGAGGCTTGGGCAGGGGATGGAAGAGCTCTGCTAACAGCAGGGTTGATCCCAGCAAGCCTCTGTCCCAGACCCACCAAAGGCAAAGAGCTTTCTTTGGTGGCTGTGGCTGCGCCCTGCTGGTCACTGGTGGGGTGAGAAGCACCTGCAAGGGGGCACAGAGGCCCTGGGCAAAGAGAAGAAATGGGGGTTCCCGCGCGGAAAGTCAGACTGACGAGATAGATGTATTGCTGCCACGGGTGGTAAAACGCTCTTTGTGGGAGATGTTCCTAAAGTAAGATGGATCAAAACCACAGGCCTCCCAACCCGAGATTTTCCCTTTTATGCTTAAGGGATTGGGAGGGGGACAAAGCAAGGCTTGAAGCGCTGCGTCTCGCTGGGCGGGCAGCAACAGCCGTTAAGATGCTGGCAAGCTGCCGGCTGGGATTTGCTGTTGGACTTTATTGATCCTGCTAGCAAAGACAGACTTGACCTGTGTGATAGAGACAGTCAAGGTTTTAAAGCATTGTGTGCGCTCAGGATCAGAAAGAGCAGCCATCTGGCTCCCTCTGATCGTGCAAACATCTGTAACTGGCCTTTTTTTTTTTTTGTCTGACAGAGACGAAGCAGAAATGGAGTATTTGAAGATAGCTCAGGACTTGGAGATGTATGGAGTGAACTATTTTGCAATTAGGGTGAGTGCAGGTTGGGGGTCATGTTTTCAAGGCGCGCAGGGTTCCTTGCTGGGGTAGCTCTTGTGTAGTCTTCATCTTCTGTGCTCCCGTGAGCCTGCGAGAGGCAGCAGATGTGGGAGATGGCTGCGGCGCGTTAACCAGAGTCACTGCTGCGGTGTGCTTTGCTGCCGGGGAGGCAAAAGCCCTTTTCATATGCAGTGCTGGGGGGTTGCTGCTCAGGGCTGGTTCGTGAAGCTAACAATGGCTTGGTTCGTGTCAGATCATCTCTGAGTTGAATAAAAGGGTTTTCTGCTCTTTCCTTTCCTCCCTTAGAATAAAAAGGGCACTGAACTGCTCCTTGGAGTTGACGCCTTGGGTCTTCACATCTATGACCCAGACAACAGGTTGACCCCCAAAATCTCCTTCCCATGGAATGAGATCCGGAACATCTCCTACAGCGATAAGGAGGTAAGGATCCATCTCCCCTCTTCTCGGGGAGCGGTACCTGTAAGAACACACAATTTAAAACGACTTCTCTTAGCTCTTTTGTCTGCTGCGCTTGCTGCCACCAGCTTAGCTGAGTGCAGCTCAGCTCCTCCAGCTGAAACTTTTATTCTCGGTCTTCCTGCAACTTTCCTGGAGTTGGGTGCCCAAGAGGTCAGTTGGGAACTATTCTCGTGGTTGTCTTTTAGACTACCTCCAAACCCACCGTGTAATTCTTTTGCAAACAGAATTGCTGCTGATGTGCTTAGCCCAAATCTCACAGTTCAGGGGTTGAAATCCCTTCTTTACTGTATACGTGCTCTTGAATTACGAGCTGTAGTGAGAGGTGTTCCTGGTGAGAAGAGCTCTTGTGTCCTGACATATCGTTACATCGTCTTGGGTTCTCAGGCGGCTGGGCTTGGCGTAACAGCTGGAATCTTTTTAGGAGGCTGAGTAATGTAAGCCCACTGTAAGACAGATATTTATTAAATCCAGACTGTAAATACAAATCTTCAGAATTGTTGGCCACCAAACCCAGTGGAGAATAGCAGGAAAATTGGCTGCGGACGGGAAACCGATCCACTCAATTTTTTCAATCTGCGACTCAAAGAAAACCAGCTGCCTTCATGGTAAGGAAGAAAATTAACTTTTTAATTAAAGTGTTTTCCAATCCAGACATGATATTGATCAGGGTAAAAGCTAAAGGTTTCTCATCGGCTGCATTTATTGCATGCCTTTTGAAGTTCTGGGGGAAAAGGCCATGCTGGATTTCCTTTCACTCGGTTTCCTGCTCAGAAACAAAGAGCTCCGTAACTTTGCAAAACAGCTCAGCTCTCAATGACTTCCAAAGACTTTTCTGCCCGTGGCAGAGCAGTGCGCTGGAAGCTGTCTGATCACGCGTTGCCTCAGAAATCTGGGGATCGAGGGCCCCGTTACTGGGCCTTGACACAAAACTGTAACAGATCTTTCTCCTGGGGAAAGAAACTGCCACCTTCTATCAGGGCAATAATCTGCCTAATAAGATGACCACAAGTGGAACTGACGTGATAGTAAACAGGCTTAATAGCTGGCTATGACAGCTACATTGACACGACAGAGGTATTTAATCTGTTGTAACAAAGATTGACTGTTTGCGTGGAACCGAAATTCCTCCTCCGGCGTATTTCTGCTGTGGCTTTCGGTGGCTGGCGTGGATGCCGGTGGAGCCGAAGGCCGGGGACGTTCACGCACGTCTGCCTGTGTGAAAGTCTTAAAAGATTGGCTCTTAAACTGACAAAACAAAACACTGCCAGGGCGAGTTCTGCCGAGCCCTTTCCAGGCAGCACAATGTATTGACAAATAGGGCTGCTGTAATGGGCAGAGGCTGCCTGCTACAGCACTAGCTCTTCAGCCAGTTATTTCTGTAGCGTGTGGGGGAGTGATGAAATATATGCATGCCTCCTGAAAAATGCAGTATTGCAGAGCACTCCATCTCTTCAAGTATCCTTTTGTTAGTTCAGAGCCTTCTGTCTATCCAGGGGCTGTGTTACTGGCACGCTTTCGGTTCTGGTGATGCCACCTTTATCCTCTCGAGAGAGTCCTTGTGGGAAGGCACTTGGAGGAGGGTGAACTCGGGACAAGGTCAGAGCTGCTCGGATGGCACAGAGCGTCAATGCGTGTTAGAGCAAGGGGATAAGATTTTGAATTGCAGAGCAGTCTTGTGACGTGGCTGCGTTCCGGAGAACAAAATGCATAGAAAAATCCTTTTGAGGAGCCCTTGCGAGTGGAGGTGCTACCAGGAAGAAGAGCTGCTCCTGTTTCCCTATTCCGAATTCAGTCCCCCTGCCCATTCGTCGGGTAGCTGGGCCGGTTCTTCCTCCCTTCCGAGGTGTCATCGTTTTCTGCTGCCCCTTCTTAGTCCTCTACAGCTTTCAGGGGAGCAGCAGCTTGATTCGGGAGGCTGCGGAGCTGCCTCTGCCCGGCGCAAGGTGATCTGCGGGGGCTGCCCGCTGCTGGGCACTGCCGCTCGCCGGCAGCCTGCACGCGCGGCGCTGCCCCGTAGCGCTCCCTTTGTTCTGGCCGGAGGAGCGGTCGTCTCCTTGGTTGCTTTTGCTCCTGGTTCCCTTGCTTGGCTAAAAGCCACGGGGACAGCTCTCAGCCGTGTTTGTCTGACACTGCTGACCTCCTCTGAGCCAGAGCTTTCTGTAAGGCTTTTATAGCTGCGTGCTTATTAAATGCAGAGCACTCAGATAATTTAGTCCCTCTCTATTTTTTCCTTTTCAGTTTACGATTAAGCCATTGGACAAAAAGATTGATGTTTTCAAATTCAATTCATCAAAGCTGCGTGTGAATAAGCTGGTAAGTCTACAGACAGAGTAATTTTTATTGTCTGCAGCAGTTGTTTCTGCAGGCAGTACGAGGCAATGTTCTTCTGGGGCTTTTCCTTCGAGCAGTCGGAGGGAGCGTGCTGGCCCGGACGGACTGTAGATGTGATTTGGTTTAGCAGTTACTACTCGATCATAGCCTCTAGAAGAGAAGGGGGAAGATCAAGCCAAGCTCCTTCACAGAACCTCTCCCCCACTCCTCTGTTTTTGTGCTCCCTTTCTGAGCTCTCAGGGTACATCTGACCTGCGTGGCAGACGCACGTAGTAAGTAAAACTTTCTTCTCACCCCAGTCTTTGCTCCAAGTTCCTTTTCTTCTCCTGCCGATCCCTTCCCTTCTGCCCTGTGGCGTAGGTTTCCCTCTTTTGGGGGGCACCGTTACCAGAGTTACAGCCCTGGCTTTTTCAAGGCTGATCCCCACTCAGGACACTCTCTGGTACGAGAACAGAGGGGACCACATTTAACTGCTCTGCCCAGCGTCCGTGTGGGAGGCCAGCTTTAGCTGGTGTTCTGGATTTAGTGTCTGGAGGTGTCCAATTGCCTTTGGAGCTTAGATCCAGGTTCTGGAGCAGCTGTGCGCTGTTAAGTTGCACAGTGGGCCTGTGGAAGGCAGAAGGGGATATCTTTCCCATCCTTGTGAGAGAGGGGGGGGAACTTTGCTGTCCCGTACTTGCATGCCATGGGGAAGCGGGGCTTTCTCACTACGGCTTCATTCCCTGCGCTCATCAGGGTCACAGTGCTGTAGCTCCTCTGACTCCAAAGAAGTCCCTTGTGGTTTGTGAAACGGAAGACAGGCTTGCGAATTGGTCCTTTTAGAAAAGAATCAGAGCTTAGGAAGTTGCTATTACTGCTGAAAAATATTCTGAGCTTTCACTCCTCTGCGTACCGCCCCCCGTGCTTTGCTAACTCTCCCCTATTACTGCCATTTCCCTTGTCTTCCTCCTTGGGTAGCAGAAGAAATCACACAGAGGCTCAAAACCCTTCAGCAAGGATACCTGAAGGTGTGCAAGGTAGCTCTTGATAAGCCTTCTGTTTGGGTGTAATCTTGCTCACGATGGAAAATATTTTTCCTTTTTTATTTTTCCATCTGAGTGCTTTAAGCGCCCTTTTGGGAGAAGACGCAAGTTAATCTTGAGCCTCAAGAAAGGGAGCAGTGGGAGCTGGGGAATTGGCTGGAGCTGTAGAAGGCTGGTTCATTACTTGACCTAATGCCTCCTCGGGGCCGGTCACCCCAACCCGCACCACGCTGCGTGGCCGCGCTGAAAGCTCAGCCCTGCAAGGGGCTGGTGGCCAGGGCGTTGGGCGCGGGACCGAGGCTGTGCCTTGCTCCCTGCCCCTCGCGTGGGTACGAGGGCTCAGAGTTCGGGGTCAGTGGATGGCAGTGCTTACCAGCACCAAACGTAGCCCTTTGTGTCGGGGGTCCAAACACCTCGGCACCACGCCTACAGCTGTTTCTCTCCGCTCTTCACCCTTGACCGGAATAGATCCTTCAGCTGTGTATCGGGAACCACGATCTCTTCATGAGGAGGAGAAAGGCAGACTCCTTGGAGGTCCAGCAGATGAAAGCGCAGGCGAGGGAGGAGAAAGCCAGGAAGCAGGTGAGAGACGTCTCGTGCAACCAGGCCGGGAGCCAGACTCGGAAATGCAAATGAACTTGGGGAGGAACAGTCTCCAGAATGGCATCAAGCACACGGAGCAGCTTTGAGGGAAGGTCCAGCCCAACAGCTCTCGTTAGCAGCTTGCTCTCGCCCTGCCCGTCATTCTCCCCTTGGCTCTGGAGGTCGGTGGCAGCCGGAGTCCGGCCCCCGCGCTCGGGAGCAGAGCTGGGAGGACGGCAGGGCAGAGCAAGCCTGGCTGTCCCAGAGGTGGCTGCGCATCCTGCCCTGCCTCCTGTTGTGCCGGGGAGACGGAGCGTGTTGGGGTGGCTGCTTGTAGCTGGAGCAGGGGCTGTGAGGGGGAGCTGTGCTCTGCGGTGGCTCTTCATCTCGTTTTTCTAATTACTCGGTGATGGAATGCACACCGACGGGCCGGGGCGCGCAGCCTGCATGCTAATTTCCGCGCTGGCCTCCGTTATCTGCCGCAGGTCAGCCCAGGCAGCGAAAACTGCTCTTTGGAGGCAGCAGTGTGTAGCCAATGAGTATATATCAGCAAATTGGATTGTATGAATCATTGTTTTCTGCTCGTAGACCTCTTCTACTCACTGAAACCCACACAGCTAATCTGAGCACTGCTGCTCGGAATATAAATGTCCGTTTCACGCCAGAGCCGCTAGATAGCAGCAGCAGAAACCGAAGCAGCCACTTGCACCAGGAGAGTCTGGCTCTCAAGGGACTGCTAGTTTGATGCACTTCGTTTGGTTTCGAGCGTGTCCACAGAGTGCTGGAGCTAGGGCTGAGCTGCTTGTCCTGCAGGCACCTCCTGAAGCACGTCTGCCTCCTGGGGTGGCAGGAGGGGACAGGACACGAGTCCCGCTGCGCGGGCAAGCAGGGCAGCTCCGCTGGGCAGCAGGGCTCCTGCCTCCTGCGGGGATTCCCCTGGTCAGAAAGGAGCGGGTGTTAGCGGAGTTAAAGGTCCTCCTCGGAAGGAGCAGCGTGGTGCCCAGGTGCCGGTGGCTTCAGAGACAGGTTTTGCAGCCTCGTGAGGTTTTTTGAAGTGTTTGGATAATGCGAATTGGAGCTGAGACCATGTGCTGGGAGAGGTGAGGGGGGTGACACACGTGTGCTGAGGGTGAGCAGAACTTAACTCTTCCCCGGAGCTCTCCAATTTAGAGCTCTGGTGCTCGTCAGGAAGGGTCAGGCTTCTGCTCGGGCTGCCCACTCCCGGGCTAGCCACCGTGCCGTCTGGCACGCTCTCTCCTCCCTCCCCAGGATCCACAGCTGTTAACTGGTTCCAAACAGTCCCTTTACATCAGGGCTCCTTGTTAATGGGAGTCCTGAGTGGGCTGCAGATCGTAACGATAATTGATGAAGGGAGCCTTTAATGGAAGGAAGCCGAGCCGCCGGAGCAGTGGGTGTCCTGCCTTCAGAACGCAGTCGGTGTCCGAGGAGCCGAGAAATGTCTTGTCACACTTATTTCCCTTATTAAACCCGGCAGGTGGCCTGCGCGATGCTGCGAGCCCTGGGTGTAGCGTGGATATTTATAACGCACCCGGCCCCGTGGCGCTGGAGCGCTCAAGCCCGGCGTGTTAATTAGCCCGATGGCTCCCTTTGGCCGCTTGGCGAGCAGAGAGGCAGCTGCGTGGCGCGCTCAGGCTGCGCGAGAGGGGGGAAGAGGCGGCGGGTTGTCTCACGTGGCTTGGGTTTCCCCTCCTGGGGAAGCGTTGCCGTTTTCTGCAGCAGGAGGGGGGTGGTTGTAGGGACAGGTAGAGGTGGCCACGATCTTTGTGGCCTCCTCTGTAAGTGAAGAGAAGCGTGCGGCACTCCAGGGTGGGTGGGTGTGTGTCTGAAAGGAGCAGTCACCGCGTCCCTCAGGCTCCTGCCTGGCCACGTGTCGGTATCGGATGCTCTGAGGGTGCCCTCAGCCCGCCCGTAAGCCTGGTCTAGCTGTCTGCTCGGCTTGCCGTGAGGAACTCCAGCAAGAGCTGGAGCTGCAGGGACCCTGCTTGCCTGAGCCTGCCCTGCGCGGCTGCTCAGGAGACGCTGTCTGGGGATATGACCACCTGCAGCAGCCTGTGGGGCAACAGCCTGCCCAGGGAGGAGGGGATTGTCTCGGAGCGGTGCCGGCTTCTTCAGAGGAGCAGGGTGCTCAGTGTGGTGTGACCACAGTGCGGTCACAGCGCCCCGTTCAGTGAAGCCCCCCTCGCTGACGAGCAGAGAGGAGGAGGCAGCGCAGTCCTGTGCTCAGAGCCCCAGGCAGTGTCTAGTTTCTAGTCCTGGGAAAAGCATTTCTGACGTGTGTTGTTTCTCCGTGCTTTCCCCTATCCCTTTTTCATAGATGGAACGGCAGCGCCTGGCCCGAGAGAAGCAGATGAGAGAAGAGGCTGAGAGGACGAGGGATGAGCTGGAGAGAAGGCTGATGCAGTTAAAGGAGGAGGCGACAATGGCCAACGAGGCCCTGGTAAGTGTCTGGGCGGCTGTTTCTCGAGGCACTGCAGCTGTTCCCAACTCTTTCCGCTGCTGAAACGTTTTAGGAGGCACGTTGCGACTGTTGCGTGGCTGTTCTCAAACTGCCACTGGTGGACAGCGACCGGGAGGCTGGATGGAGCTTACTGCATCCAGGCAGCCTGCTGGGGCAGGGGCACGAAGGAGAACGAACTGGGACAGAGCCTGGGCACATCCAGGTCTTGGCTGCAGGAGGCTGCAGGCTTTTGTGGAAGGGGGAGAGAGGGGCTCGATGAGCCGTGGTGGCCGTGTGGAGCGAGCGGCTCAGGGCCCTGCTCCGGGGGCTGAGAGCATATTTGGGGAGGCGTTCGGTGTGCTCGATGGCTTAACGTGCGTTAATTCTCAGATGAGGTCTGAAGAGACAGCAGACTTGCTGGCTGAGAAGGCTCAGATCACAGAGGAGGAGGCCAAGCTCCTGGCTCAGAAAGCAGCGGAGGCCGAGCAAGAGATGCAGCGGATCAAAGCCACGGCCATCCGGACGGAGGAGGAGAAGCGGCTGATGGAACAGAAGGTGCTAGAGGCAGAGATGTTGGCACTGAAAATGGCGGAGGAGTCGGAGAGGAGGTCAGAGGGTCCAACCTTGCAGCTGCCTCTGCTTTGCTTTCCAGCCCCATTCTGACTTAGCACGACAGCGGCTCACGCCTTACGTTAGTCCATCCAGCAGTTTGCAGCGAGCCCTCGGCCTCCGTGCGTGCAGAGCAGCAAACGGCCCCCAGGCTGAGCTCGCTTCTCCTTGTCTCACGCTTTGCCACAGCTAGGCTGTCCCTGAGTAGGGAACGGTACGGGTATAGCAGCAGCGGCCCTGAGCTTCCCCTGGGCTGGAGCTGGAGACCCTTCTCTGAAGTGTGGGGGGGAGAGAGATCCACAGGGAAAGGGGCTGGCAGCTGGCGGGGGAGAGGGTGCTGCGGGCCTTGGCGCTCTGCCTGTCGCGCCTTGACAGCAGCAGTTGAAGGCAGCTCAACTTTGGGGGTGATTTCTGCAAACACCCACTGCGTTCTGAAAAGTATCTGACAATGTTAATAACACTTCGGTTGTCGTTTTGTTTTTCTTCTCTTCTTGTGGCTGTCAGTTCTGCGTTTGCTATCATCTCTTTGTCCCCGTGTTTCCTTCTCAGGTGCTTAGCTCTCCTTAGCAGTTGTGAGGTTTGTTTCAGGTTAGCCTTGAGGTCTCCCTAGCTCCTGGACTCTGTCTCGTGATAAAACTGACGTTGCCATCCTTTTGGTACGGGAACCCAGGCCCTATCATGCGTTTGGTAGCAAGCAAGAAAAAAATCGTTCTTGTTTCCTTCCAACTGATGACTCCTTCCCGTGTGAGCTTGCTTGGTTTCAGCCCTTCTGCGTGAACAAACGCTGCCCTTGTCCATCCCTGCTTACCTCGGTCTCTGACTTGTGGAATCTCCGCTCAAATTTCAGTCTGGCAAAGGAAAGCTTCCCCTGGAGGGGTAGGGGTGACCTTGGAAGCCCTTGAAGCTCAGGGCTAGGTACTTGTTTTAGAGTTGTTGGGCCCTGCAAGCAGGCAAAGCTGTGTAGCCTCAGGTGCTTTCTTCTTTTTGTATGCTAGTAGAGACTGACCAGGCAGAAAACTGCCTCTCCTGCTGCAAGTCTGAGCTTAACTTTTGAAGGTGTTCTTCCCGTTCTGGCATCTCGGCATGCTCCTCCGGCCCTTAGTCTTGGTTCCTGCTGCTCACGCAGGGCTCATGTCAGAGCTGCCCTTCTGTGGCTTGGATTTCTGTGCTAATTAGTGTCCCACGTGTCAGAGGTTCCAGTGTTGCCCTTGCTCAAATGATTTCTCTAGTTTAGGTCTTGTTAAGGAACAAATGTCTGCCTGTTTTACACCTGTAACCTGTCGCCTCCAGGCTTTGATCTGATATTTGCCATTCGCTATTTTTCTTTGCAGGGCAAAGGAGGCTGATCAGCTAAAGCAAGACCTTCAGGAGGCTCGAGAGTCAGAGCGGAGAGCAAAGCAGAAGCTTTTGGAGATCACCAGCAAGTCGTCCTACACGGTAAGAACGATCTGTCTTGTAATCCCCGGTTTCCAGGCGGTAACTGTGGCCTCTGTAGCCTGGAGAATTCCTGTGCCACCATCCCATCGGTGGAGGGGTACGAACGGTCTCACTGCATTGCTCAGTAGCTGCTCAGAAATACGTAGCAGCTCTTGCCCTTGTCACCCGCGTACCCTGCCCAGCACATCGCTTTGCTCTTCTTCCTCCCTGTCTGTCCTACCTCATGCTACGAGAGCCAAGGAGCCGCTGGTGAAACTAAAGGCAGCAAGTCGTGAATGAATTTAACAAAGGCGTTAGAGCTGTTCTTTGCTGTGTGGGGTGGACCAGCTCAGTAAGAGCTTTTAAAGGAGGGCTAAATATGAAAGGGAGGATGTCCTTATTCTTCTTAGGTAGGATAAGCGTTGTTCAGAGCCTGTGAATTCATTCTTTGGGCATAAACTGGTTGCTGTGCATCTATGTGCTGAAAAGAACAACTTCCTTGAAGGGAGATTATTCCGTAATTGCCCATTAAGAGGATTTCACACCTTCCTCTGGAGCATCTGGTCCTGGTTGCTGCCGGGGACCGAAACGTCAGATTAAATGACCGCTGCTCCGATTCTGCCTGGCAGCTCTTTTCCTCAACTTCCGTAATTGTGCTGCAGGGCCTGCAAAATCCATCAAGTGCTCCCTCCCCGCAGCTCACACCTGCCACGACTGCCTCTTCTGCAGCTCTTTGTCCTGAGGGGTGAAGGGGGAAGAGCTCGATATCTGTGGGAATAAGCTCAACAGACATATGTGGAAGTTTCCGACCTGTCTAGGGCTGAAATTTTAATTTGTACATGTTGGCTCCTTCCCCTTCTCCTCTCAAAACTTTAGAGAAGCAGGTTGAAGAGGGCTAACGATGAAGTAGCTTTTCATTCAGGTTCTCTGAATATCCCTGCAAAAAAATGTTCAGAAGCTTTTAAGAAACCGCACCGATGGAAAACAGCCAGGTACTTTTAGCCTCGGGGCACTCATTCAAGTGCTAGCTACCTCCGTGCTTTGCAAACCTCATCTTCGGAGTGCTCCTTATTTTACTACAGGTTTCTGGGATCCACCGGGTCTTTGATTCTGGGTTTAACATATGCACGGGGTGGAGCCTCCTCACTGAAAATCTTCTGAACCGCCGCATCAGCCCCGTGTTGACGTCTGGGCAGAGCTCTCGCGTTCCGGCTCTCCCGTCCCCGTGTCCGTCCGTAGGCAGACAAGCAGAACGGCAGCCAGTGAGCTCTGCTGCAGAAACCCCTGCGTCCGCCTGTGCTGGTGGGCGGCAGCGTGGCTGTATTCCTGCCTGTGGAATTAAAGCCTAATCATGGGGGTTTTGTAGGATGGCACGGAGCTCAGCTCGACCCCTCCAGCTGCATCTGTCCTGGAGGCAATCTGCGCAGAGCTGCCTGCTCCAGACGCACGGTGCTGCGCCCTCGCCTTTCCTTGAAGAGCCGTGGCCTTCCTTTTTCCCTCCCCAGCTAGGTGGCAGAGTCCCCTCGCCCAGCAGCCGCTCTCCCAGCCCCTCTCCCAGCTCTGGGATCAGCGCTCTGTCGCACGGACTGTTGTTTTTCCAAGGTCAGCAGGCTGCGAATGTGCCTGCTGTACCCGCGTCCGTGTGACAGCGCCTCGCCGGGCCCTGCCGCGGGAAGCGCCCTCTCCCCATCCCTTGTCACGCCTGTCTCGCTCCTCTCTTCCCGTGTGGCATCTCTCCTCGCTCTGCCGCCCGCGTGCGTGGGGACGGTCGGGCGCGATGTGCCCAGGCGCCGCTCCTGCGCACGCTTTGGCACGGAGGGACCCGGCGGGGCAGGCGCAGTAAGGAGGGAGAGAGCCAGCCCGGAGCGCCCCGAGGGATGAAGGGTTTTGAAAGCTGCTGCTGGGAGGCTTGTGTCCCTCGGGTGAATGGCAGCTCTGCCAAACAGCACTGCGCTCCGGCTCCTCTCTCCCTTAATGAGGGCGTAACGCTGAGCTTGTTCTTTTCTGTTGTCCCAGCGCTTGTGCTCTAGTCCCCCGGCACAGAGAGCAAGGCAGAACTTCCCTCCCGGGGAACGGGAGGAAGGGAGGCGTGGAGGGATGTGTTGCAGAAACGACAAGAAGCAGTTAAAGTTTCTCTTTGGTAATTTTCCAGTCTCCCGTACTGGCTTTTTAAAGCTTGTTTAGGTGTCTTCTTAGTCCTTGAAGCCCAAACTGCTTTTGTGATGGTGCAGGTGGATGATGCATGAGGAAGAAAAAAAAAGTGAATCTGAGTCTCAGGCCAGCAGGGCTGAGAGAACAATTCATTCTTTACTGACTTGGCAGCGTCTCTTTTGCCTTCTTCATTGCCATTCAGGTACCACTCAGAGCAAGACTAAAGGCAGTCAGCTCTTCTGTGAGTCTCTTGAAGTACTAAGCGCCTGTCCTGGGCTTGCCCAAATCCTCGAGTAGCGAAGTGAAGGCGGTGGCAGCAAGAGAAGCTCTCCCTGCGGGGGAAGCCTCGTGACATGGCTTGCTCTGTGCTTCCTTCATGTCGTCCAGCTCGTTTGCTCCGCTCCCCAGAGGGATGACCGCTGTCAGCGTGGTGCTTGCCTCTATTAACTGAGGGAAATTGCTTTAATGGAATAACAGGGTTATGCGTTTTGTTCCAGGTGAGGGAACACCGGGGAAAAGCTCTGTGTCCCCTCTGGCATCCCGTGCCCCGGTGACACCCCCTGTCCCCTTGATTAAAAATCCCTGTGCCTCGTGCACGGCTTGCCCAGCCTCCCTGCGGCTGGTGGGGGACTGCTCTGCTCCAGCTGCTAAGCCCGTGCCTTTGAAAGCGCTCCGTCTGCTCTGCCTTCGCTCTCTCCTTTCTCTGCCTCCCCGCTGCTGCGCTCTTACTTCTCCATCATTTTTTTTTCTTGTTGCTTCATGAAAGAGCTGTGCTGAGGAGAGGGGAGGCAGTGGCTGTAGTAACCCTGACAAATTGGCTTCCGGGCTTAATGATTGCAGCAGCTGAAGATCCCGCTCAACTCTTAGTGCTGTTGGTTGGGATTGTGTGTGTGTGTGTTGTTTGTTTTTAAACGTAGAACAAGCATGTGCAGAAAAATTGTTAAAGGCTGTTTTAAGGCCAGCAGGGCGGTTTGGATGCTCCTGGCTCCCCTGCACATCAGAGACCGTAGAACCTCACGCGGGAACGTTTTTGCAACCCCCTGCGGGCCTTATAGCGAAGGGACCTGAATGTCGATGGGATGCAAGTATTTAAATCGGTTGGGTGCCTTGGCGGGTCTGTCCCCTTTCCTTAGAGACAGGGATTTCGGTACTCGGCTGTCCCTTTCAGCCAGAATCCCTTTCAGTGTCCGGAATCAATGCTCCGATGTGGCCGTGTTCCGTGGCAGCAGCTGCTGCCGTGGGGAGTAGGGATCGGTATTTTCCTTGTAGCTTAAAGTCTGGCTTAGCCGCGAGACGCCAGCCAGGCAGTGCAGTTCTAGTTGCCTCCTTGTTTATGCTTGTACGAGGTGTTTGCCTTTCGGCTCGGGCTCTGCAGGGCAAATGAAATGTCATCGCTCCCCGGTTTGTCCGGGAGCAGGGACGAGCCTCGGCTGTTTGTGAATTCCGGGCTGGCGGTGAGGGAGGAGGCAGGTTACTGCGCGAGTAAATCTGTCACAGCTCCAGCGCTGCTGGTTCTGGCCGAAGTGGAGCTGGCTGCAAACAGTCCCCGGAGTATCCCGCACAGAAGAAACACGGAAAAGAAATAACCAGCCAGCGCTCGAGGTTCTGGGGGCAAATACCCTCTGCGCGAGGACCATCCTCCCAGCTTTCGGTGTGTGCTGCCCGCCCAGCCTGTCTGCGCGGTGCCACCTCCTGCCGCTCCGCGAATCCAGCCCGGCTGGGGCACGTCTTCCTTACAGGAATCCCTTAAAGCGGGACGGGGCGTCTAGCAGAGAGCTGGGCGACCTTTGGATGCTGGGCTGTATTGCTCCTACCCCAAATGCCAGCGGGCCGGGCACGCCGGCGGCGGGTCTGACTCAGCTCCACGCGTGCAGTCTGCCGCCTGAAGCTGCTCTGCCACCCTTGACGTGTGCTGCTGCTCGCGACCTCATCTAACATATTGCAGGAGGGGAGTGATGATTTGAGTCAGGCTGTTCTTCCTGCGCCGGTAACGAGCCCATTTATTAGAGGTGTGACAGGGTTTTTGACGGAGAGAAGGGTCGTTTTTTTAAGGTGAGGATAAAAGTGGAGAGCCGGGGCGGTGCGTGTCAGGTGGAGGCATCGCAGTACTTCACAGCAGGGAAGAAAGTCCCAAATCTTCATCTGCGTGCAATTCGAGCGGTTCCTGATGTTATCTCTGCGCTTCCAACTGGGTCTAGCAGTGGTTCCGAAACACTCGGAGCTGTTGGTTACTGTGAAGGTTTAAAAAAAAAAAAAAAAGTAGCGGTGCATCTGTGGACTGCCCTGGAATTGCATCCTAAGTTAACCTTTGGCATGAGGTTCTTCTTTGACCACGCTGCGGGGAGCGCTGGAGCACGGGATTCTGGTCACACGGGGTCTGTCTCACGTTGCCCCTGTTCATAACTTGCACTTCGAAAACTAGATTTAATGTTAAGAAGCTGCCAACGTCTCCCAAGAGGCAGCTTCTGTCCGGCGTTGCTTCCAGTGACGCAGCGGTGATAAAACCTCGATTTTTACAAAGTTTTGTCGTTAGATTTTGAAGGCAGGAGGTTTCGTCTCCGCTTTACTGCCGCAAAGAGCGGGAACCCGCAGGAGCAATAGCTCCTTGAGGAGCAAATGGGGAATGGAGCAAGGGGATGTGTGCTGCCTGGTGCTTGAGACGCGGCTTGTTTGCTGCTCTGCTGCTGCAGGGCTTTGCAGCACTTGCCACCTTCCGCACGAAAAGCTCGCCAGCTGGCAAAGAGCCGCTTCGCCCTTCCTCCGGGAAGTTTGAGGCTGGTTCGGAAAGTGGTGCTGGTGGGCCACGGTGCACCGGGGTGGTCCTTCCAGTTGAGTGCCACTCCAGGGAGAGTACACTATTACCCGTGGGGGTAACTAGGACCTTATTAAAGCGTTAGGAAGCAGCACCCTGTGCTGTGTCTTGAGGCGTTGCTCCGGTTTTACCTCTGTTACACAACGCTTGCTATAGGAGCACTCACGTGGGGCCACAAGCGATTAACTTGTCCTCTCCCTCCGCAGCAGTCCATGAACTCCAGTACGACAGCGCTGCCCACGGACCTGCCGAGCTTCAACCTCATCAGCGAGAGCCTGTCCTTCGACTTCAAGGATACGGACATGAAGAGGCTTTCCATGGAAATTGAGAAAGAGAAGTAGGTGTCGTGCTGCCAGGCCGGGCCAGGGCTGGGTTCGGTTACCGCTGCCTTCCCTCTGCGGCAAGGGGAATCGTACCGGAGCCGAACGTGGCTTTTATGTCGTTCAGAAGAGCTCCAGCATAAAGGGAAGGAGGGAGAAGGCTTTTGGGTTCTCGTTCCCCAGGTCATTTGTAACTGCTGAGTACGACTCAGCTGCTGGTTGGCCTTCTCTCGGTGGGGACGGGGACCTGGTGTCACAGTTGCACCCCTCCTGCCCGATTCAAGGCAAGTTTAAGAGTGCTGAGCCCTGCAAGGGGATGATTCCTGTCCGGGCGGTTAACCCAGCTCTTGTTTAGGCTTTAATTATCCATCTTGGTAGAAAGAGTTAACAGCAGTGTGGTTGCTGGCACGCTGGGCTATTGCAGGCTGGCGCTTGGGTGTTTGCAATGTGTCCAGGCCACGTTGAGGAAGCTGCGGTCCTGCACTGGGGCTTTAACCCCTTTCTCTTTGAATCTGTGGCATGTTTCTATATAAAAAGTGTACGCAAGCAAGTTTGGATGTGATTATGAGCTTTGATCTTGTGTTTTCCTGAGGGTGTAAATGTAGCCTTCGAAATTACAAATTTAGCAGAAATCAAAGCAGATCAGATTTTAATCTCTGTAGTAATAATGTGCTTTGTTCATTGACGGGATAGGAGATCAAAGCTAGAAGGGCCCTGCCACAACGCCGCGGCCGTAACTTCCCGGCGCTGCAATGAAACACCCCGCATCCCACCGGGTGGCTTTTTCTGCCCCTGGTCAGTTCCCTCTCCCGCGTGTAAGAGAGCAGGCCGCTACTCTAGGGGCAGGGGTTAAAAACTTTTCCTAAAGCCAAAAGGAAAAATGTAAAAGCTGAAAATACCCCACTAATTCCTGGTTCTGTGCCGAGGTTGCTAACTAGGTCATCCCACTCTTCTGAGCAGGAGGATCTCGGCTCTGCCAAACGATAAAAGCAGTAGCATGCTTTCGCTGGCTTCTCCAGGAGTGCTCTCATTCCTCGGATGCTGAGATAAGCCTTGCTACAAATTTTGGCACTTTGAAAGGGTTCTTGTTAGTCTGCTGGTCCTTTGACCTCGGTCTCAGTATTTAATCACAAGTACAGGCTGGCATGGTGTGATTTTTGTCTTTTTTTTTCCTCCAGTAGATGCTTCGTTGTGGAAGGCAGTTAAGGCTGAGACCTGAGAATGGCTAGAGGTTTTTTGTGCCTTTTTTTTTTTCTTTCTATTTTTGAGAGGCCTTTCTCTCTCTCAGGGATGCTGTGTGTCTAAAAAGTACCTGATATTTTGGGGAGAGCGCTTGCTCCCACACCCCGTACAAATTAAATCCCTCTAAAACACGAGAAGGCAGTACACCAAGGTCCCTCCTGGAAAATGGCACGAAGGGATTTGCGCCTTTGTGAGTCTGGGAGCTAGGCTTGGAGGTGGGGGGGAGGATGGGACGACAGCGGAGTAGAGCAGTGCTGCTTAAAACAGTATCTTTTAGGCTGAAACTGCATAATACTAAATCTGTGTCACGGCACGGCTTCGCTCAAAAATCCTCCAGCAGCCCTAGCTTGGCTTTAGTTATTTATTTTATAGTAACACGACTTAAGAGTTCTTGGTCGGGCGTTCGGCTTCTCTTCTGAATCCCGAACGAATGGCTGCTGAGGGTGGTTCAGTGTCTGCCGTGACCTGGTGGTGTCGGCTCCGCGCGCGGCGGGTGGTGACGACGGGGTTTTCCTGTTACGGTTCCGCCGCCGACCGCCGCGGCGTCGTGTCGCCACGCGCAGCCAGCCAGCACTGACCCGGCTCTGTTTTGTGCGCGCTAGGGTGGAGTACATGGAGAAAAGCAAGCACCTGCAGGAGCAGCTGAACGAGCTGAAGACCGAAATCGAGGCGCTGAAGCTGAAGGAGAGAGAGACAGCCCTGGATATATTGCACAACGAGAACGCCAGCCGAGGCAACAGCAAGCACAACACTATTAAAAAGGTATCGGAGGGCTCCAGTTTGTATCTCGCCTGACGAAATCCTTTAAAAACAACAAAATAACCCTGCCTTTATTTTGCACACGTTGTTATAATAAAATTGTTTGATCTAGGCTTTCTTCCCTGGCTGCTTAGCTTTGAACCAGGGCGCAGGGAGTCGCAGCTTCTGGTGGCTCTGGTTTCATTCTTGCTGCAACCAAGCCCTGTCTTCTCAGCGCTCTGTGGAGGGCTGGGGCGGTCTCGAGGTTTGCCTGTCCTGCTGAACCTTAACAAAAGCGACGCAGAGGTGCTGGTAGGAGGGATTTGCTACCCCAGTCACATCAGGAACGGGAAAAGCCCTTCCTGGCTATTGCAACCATTCCCTAAGGGCAATGCAAGGAAGCAGTTTTGAGTTTGGCTAGGGAATAGTAAGGGGAAACCTACTCCTGATTTATGAGCTCTGAGCAGAAAGAGCCAAGAGCTTCATCCTCTCTTTTAATCTGTTCTCGAGTAACCTGTAGTGCAGCTGCAAGTACTAACAGCAAAGTCTGCTGCTGGTAAGGTTCGAGTGGGGTGCGCGCTCCCTGCGCTGCGCACCCTGGAACCACCTGCCTCTAGAAATGCTTCGGGGATTAATGCTTAGCCAAAACGTTGGGGTGCCTGGGTCTGCTAGCGCAGGAGTCACGCCTGGAAGGGCCCGACACAAAACGTTCGTTATTTGTACATCCAGTCCTCTTCCGTTAGTTGAGTAGCTCTGCTCTTCTCCCAGCTGGGTTCATTCTAACGAGAGCCTGGGCACGCATCCATAATTGGTACAGCGGGACCTAGCGGTCAGCTCCAGTCGCCTGCAGAGGGTTTTTCCCTGGGTTTCTGCTCGCGAGTGTCCTTGTGAGCGCTTCGGAAGTCAGTACGGCACGCGCGGCAGGGTGTAGGTTGTGGTAACAGCTACGGGTTTTCAGAACAAATCCTGGCCCGGTAACACGTCTCAGCGGCGAGCCTGAAAGGGTTCGAAAATATCAGTTCGTGCCGACTCTCGTGGCTGGGAGCTTGTGATCGCTGAACTGGGGCAGGAAAATGAATCTAGTGGATAGCGCTGGTTTCCCAGTGCTAGCCTTGTGCTGTTTGGGTTCCTGCCTCTCCAGAGGGGAGAGCACAAAAATCTTCACAGGCCCTTTAATCACTGTAGAATCTGAAACCCTTTCTGCTCCCGTTAGGCTCTGTGGGCATACGTCCCCATGCTCAGAGCCCTCCGTATAAACAGCAAACGCTAACTTTTTGCCTCTGACTGTAGCTTTTGAGATGAGTTAATAGAAAGCTGATGGTCCCATTTGTCTCACTTAACGGAGGCGGCAGGCAGGCGTTCGGGCGTCTGCCGGGGGAGCGTCCCTGTCGCTGGGGCCGCGCTCAGCCTCCCTTTAGGAGCTGCAGGCCTGTCCCCTGCCTCCGGGAGGGAACCGGGGCTGCCTGGCTCGGGCGTCTCGGCCCCGGGAGCAGAGGTTTTCAGATAACAGCCCGCCACCGAAGCACGTCGGAATAAATTACAGCCCGCTTCTGTTGGTGCCTTCGGGAGGTCAGGAGGGCTTTTGTCCCCGCAGTCCTGATGGAGAGGGAAATTGAGGACGCCCGAGACGGACAGGTGGTTTAGGAATACTTGGGTAATGCCAGCCCCCTGCCGCTCCTGGGAAGCTGTCGGTCACTTCAGCGCTGTACGGATTGCACAAACGACCTGACGTTGCTCGTATCACAGAGGAATTATTTTTTTTTTTGTGTCCGTTTTATTTTGCTGGTTTAGCCTCAAGCCCAGGGCAGAAGACCTATCTGCATTTGAGACTTCCACGTAGGTTATTCCGAGGTACTCTGCGTGTGGTGAGGGGGTCACCGGCTGTCACACTAACCCGTGCATGAGCTTGCCCGCGGTGCGCGCTGCTCGAGCCAGCCCCCGGCCCTGCTCCTGCCGCCCCGTGCGCTGTGACCCCGGCCCCCCGCACCCTCCTCCCCGCAGCCCACCCGACGGGGGGCGGCCCCCTGCCCGGCTCTCGCGCCGTCAGAGGCGTTCGCAGCTTCTCCGCATTCATTTTCGCACCTGGTCCTCCACGCTGGGATGCATCTCTCTTGGCAGAAGTTGAGTTGGCAACATCGGTGGGGGAGTGCAGGCAGAGATGCTTAAATAATTGAACACGCCTGCTTCTGCTCTGCTGCCTGTGGCTGGGAATCCATTGGAGGTACGGGGGGGCCTTTGAAGGTTTCCGTAACGAAGTAAAGCAGGACCTGCCCCCTTGTTTGCTGCAGAAAGGAACTCACGAGCTTAAAAAACCAAACAAGCCCCATCAATTTCCTCTCGCTGCTGCCGCCAGAGCTGGCGTAGCAGGCTGAAACTTCCCCAGCCCGTCTCGGAGCAGGGCAGCACGTGGCTGTGGGACCCGCGTTGCCTGTCTGAGCAGCACCAGAGCAGCGTGCAGGCGGCAGCTGAGGACAGGCAGCGTCTGCAGGTACTGCTTGGGCCTGGCGGCGCGTGGCGTTGGCCGCTGCCACCCCTCGAGGCAGCCCTTTGCAGCCCTGCGCTCTCCTCTCCCGCCCGCTGGCCCCAGCCCTGAGAAGCGGCAGGTGCTGGAAATGGGAAAGGTTTCCTGCCCGTCTCCCAGGGCCCGGGGTTATTCCCTGCAGCCTGTGCTCGTGGCCGCCAGCCCTTTTTAAGTGACCCAAAGAGCGCGTTTCTGGCTTCGGGGGGATGGCTTGGGGGTTGGAGGAGCTGTGTGCTGCTGGCGGAGCTGTTAGCGGGTCCCTCCCGAACCCCGAGGGTGGCCCTGCCTTCCCCGCCACGCTGCGGGGCGCTCCGGTCCCCCGCCTCCTCCCCACGCTGCTCCTTCCTGCTCTGCCGGCCGCCTCTCGTCTTCCTGGAGCCGCTGCCCTCCAAGGACTAGCCTGGCTGAGCCGGGGGCTTGCGTGTCCTCAGGGAAGAGGGATTTGGGGGAGCTTTTCTGTTCCTTCCGTGGCTGTGGTGTTGCCCATCGACGGCGCCGGGCAAATTTTGACTTGTAGCACTAAAGGATGAGACAAGGAGGGTGCTGCAGCGACGGCGCTCCCGAGCGCAGGTGGCAAACGTGCTTGGAAAAAGCCTTTGTGAGAAGTTCCTGAGGGCCGGCGTAGCCCTGCCCGAGCATCAGGCACACGCAGCCTGGCTGCTGAGCACCTTCCCGGCACCACAGCGGAGGCAGGAAGGTGCTTCAGCCACGGGCTTCTGCCTGGCCCGGGACCAGAAGCGATCAGCACCGCTCGGGGCTGGTGCTGTTCCCGAGCCGCCGGTGCTCTCAGGACTGCGAGGCAGCGCCGTGAATCAGCCAGCGGGGTTTGTGCCAGCTCTCCGTCGCTTCAGCACCTTGCTGGTGTTCCCAAGACGGGCTGCTCCCGTCGCCACGCGTTCCCTGGGGAAAAAGGAGCAGGAAGCTAAAACGAGCGGTGCCCCTCGGGCTGGCCGGCTTCGGGGAGAGGCCGGGTGTCCCTGCGGGGCCGGCTGGCGGTTGTTGAGCCCCCTGTCCCGTCCCCATCGGCGCTGGGAGCTCCGCGACACCTCGAATTTGGGTGAGGTCTGCAGGTGAGCACGGCACGGGGAGGGGCGTTGGAGCCCTGGCAGGTTGTGAAAAGCATCGGGCGGCAGCTGAGAGGGGCGCGGTGCCGGGAAGGAGCCCCCGTAATTAAACCAGCTGCACAGCGAGCGCTGCTGAGTGACCTCTGGGTTTTGTTGCCTGCCTTTGAAGATGCCTGCTAAGTTTTTTCGTGTTTAATTACGTGGTTAACATGCTAATCCTATTTTATGAGCTCTGTGGGCACAGCGCAAGCACCTCATCTGGAAGCCGCTTTCTCTGTAGCGCTCTCGGCCGGGGGCTGGCGCTGCCGGCTCCAGCTGGCTCGGCTTCAGGAGGGTTTTGCCGCTCAGACTGCGGTAGAACATGGAAAAAAAGCGCTTCTTCCCCGCCTGCCCCTGTTGGGGAAGCCTCCCAGGACAGGCTGCTGCTCCAAAACGCGAGCACAACCCGGCCTTTCCTTCCGGTTGCTTTCTTCTTGCGTTGTCGTGCTTATTTACGGTGATTTAAGCCCTTGGAAGTATCGGGGCAAGGAGCAGATCTCTGTGCCTGTTCCCCAGACGAGTGGCTGTGTCCTTGAGCACCGCTCTGGTCCTTCGACGAGCGGCTCTGGGCTCCCGCTGCCCACGGGGCTGCCTTTAGGTTTTTAAGCCAGCTTGTAGGATGCAGCGCTTGTCCGTTTCTGGGGCTGGAGCTCGGTCCTAGGGGCCAGCGCCGCTCTCGCTACCGGAGGACCGGGGCCGTGCCTCATCCCCCAGGGGGATGCGAGGGACCAGCAAAAGGAACGTTTTCGCTCCAGGCATCACTTTTCCCCCAAATCCCGGAGGAAAGGGAGGTGAATCCCGCATGGCTCTTGCCCCTGCATCCCCGTGTCTGCGAGCCCAGCTCCCTGCTGGGTTTTTATTCCTGCCCCGGTGCAGGCGAGGTGCGAGCTGCTGCGCCTCGGGGATGGGAAGTGAAACTCCCCGGCAGCTAAACTGGGACAGAGCAGCCTCCTTCCCTTGTTTACAAGGAGCGAGAGGAAACCAGCAGCCGTCAGGCCTATCAGCTATTTTTGTGGCAGCCTTTGAAAAGTGTTTCCTTCGACGGGAGTGTCATCTTCTCCCTTTTAAGCGCGCTCATCAAAGCGGTGGAGGCTGGGGGAAAGTTGTGCTCCGGGCCCCGCGCTCGGCACAGAATCAGCGGCCGCGTGGGAGGAGGAGGCAGGGCGAGGGGTGCGGGGGGAACGGGGAGCTTCGGCCCTAAAAAAAAAAAAGGGGATGTGATCCTCGAGCCGTCCGGCTGGCCGCCGGGGACGTGGGCAGGGATGGAGAGGACACGGAGGGGAGCGGGGGTGGCAGTAAAGAGGATTTACGGGATGCAGCACTCGGGCTGCGATTTCGCAGGGACTACAGCTCCCTGCCCGCAGCAGCAGCAAAACGTGCCCGGGGAATAAAGACCACGGGGCTGGGAGAGTGCTGAGCACCGGGAGCACGCGGCGAGCCCCCGGGGGCCGCCTGCCCCTGCTCCCGGTGTGGGGCCGGGGCTGCCCGGACCCCGTGCGCCTTCTGCCCCTTTGTGCCAGCAGAAGGGCTGCGCCCGTGGTTGCTGGGTTAGCGGCTGTTAAGCGGGTTTTCCTCTTGCTGTTTGTTTGTTTTCTTGCACGAGTCCAGCAGCTCTGGGTAACGGCAGAGCTCTGAGAAGCCCAGCGCGGGGCTGCGGGGAGCGGGGCTGTTCCCTTCTCCCCCTCTTGATTCATTTGAGCGCTGGCTGCTTAATTGCGCTCCCGCTCCCTCTCTCTAAATTTTCTTTGATGGCTCTGGTAGTGCATTGTGGAGCCCACCCCGCCCTCCCTCCTGCAGGAAGGAGATTATCATAATACTGCTTGTAAATCAATTTTTTTTTTTCCCCCTCTCTGCACTGACGAAAATGTAACTTGCTCCTAATCACTCAGCCTCGCCTGCGCAGCGCTACGGTGAGCGTGTGGGCACTCAGCGCTCCTTGGCGGGCGAGTGGAGCTGCTGCCAGGGCGCTGGGGGCAGTTTGGGCAGGCAGGAGGTGCTGGAGGCCAGCCTGGGGCTTTCCCCAGCAAACAGGGCAGGGAAAGGGGGCTGCTGCCTGCGCTGCTGCCTGCACGGCGGGGACCTGTCCTGGGGGCAAGTCCCCGAGCCCCATCGCGTCCCTCCTGCTGCGCTCCTTGCTTGCCTGTCCCGGTGCAGAAAAGGAAGAGAACCCAATGGGTGGCTCCTGCTGTTAGGGAGGGGGTTCCCTGCAAAGAGCTGCCTGGGGCTCGTGGCCGCAGCCACAACCGATGCCAGCTCAGCTCCGGAGCTCCCCGCGCCCGCCGGCTCGCGCAGCCGCTGCCCGGACCCCGCCGTGGGGCGAGTCGTGGTGCCGGGGGCCTCTGCCCTCCTTCCCCAGGCGCAGCCCTCGCCTCTTGTCATGCCACGCACAGCCAGGCTGCGGCCGCGGCGAGCAGCCCTGCGGCACGGCGCTTGTCGTGAGCGATGTGCGGCCGGTGCCGGAGCTCTGCCTCCGCTCCCTTGTCAGCGGGGCGCTGCTGGTGCTGCTGGGCAGGGAGCGGAGCTCTGCCGGCCTGGGGAGCCAGCCTGGAGCTGCTCAACAGCGTGAAAAGCAGCAGGAAAGGGAAGGAAGGAAGGAAGGAAGGAAAGGAGGGGGTTTTTCCCTCCAGGCACAGCAGAGCATCGCTGGTGGAGTCGGGGTGCGCTCAGGAGCGATCTGAATTCCCTCTCCTGATCCAGCCGCCTGGGCCGTGCGGAAGAAATCCTCCTGCACCACGCGAGCCGCCTGTGCCTCTCTTTTACGTCTCATCGCACCCCTCTCTGCCGGGCTCCTGCCTCTCCTGCTGCCTGCCTGGCCGCGGCTGCCTCACTCCTCCCGTGCCTCGGTTTCCCCGCGTAGCCCCCAAACAGCGATCAGCGCAGGGAAGGCCACGGGTGGAAGCCCCTGGGCAAGAAGTCGCTAATTTGTGACTTCTTCCTCCGTCTCTTCCTTCCCCCTGCGCCTGTGCCCTGTCCCCTCGTTGCTCTGCCCTCACACAGCGGCGTCAGCTCCGAGAGCCCCGGCTTCACACGCTCGTGCTCTGCCAGCGGAGCGCCGAGCTTGCAGCAGGAGGATGCGGGAGGAGCGTCCCCGTGCTGGGCTTTGGTGGCTCGGGTACCGCGAGCCCCCGACAGCCGTGGCCAGGGCTTGGAGCAGCACCGTTGCCCTTCTCCCCCCATCCCGCAGAAGAGGTGACCCGAGCAGCGGGGGCGGTAGGAAGGAGGCAGGGGAGAGCTCAGCGTCCTCCTCGGCCCCACCTGGCCTCACCTCCGGCCCCCTGGCGTGGCTGCGGCCACCTCAGCCCGGCAGCGATGAGCCCAGGTCGCTGCCGGCTCCGTGGCATCCCCCCGGGCATTATACCCCAAATTCTCTGGCTTTTGACCCAGCTGGAAGAGCCAAAAGCAAGCGCGCGCTGCGGCTCCAGAGAGGAGGCTGGAGGGACGGGGGGATGCTGAGGAGGAGCTGAGCCAGCCCTGTTCCAGTAAAGGGCGTTAAGCCCCTGCAGAAATTGCCTCTGCAATACAGATTTTCGGAACGGCATTAGAGCTGTGAAGGAATTACCGAGGAAAGGACAGCGGGGCGAGCGGGGAGGGGGAAGCGCTTGGCAGCTCTGCCGTGGGGCTTAGCTGGCTGCAAGGCGAGCCCGGGATCCCTGCTTCAGCAAAACGCGCGGCCCCGGCGGAAGGCACGCTGCTTAATCCAGCTGAAACGAAGCCCGTGCAATTAGCTCGCTGCTTTGGCACATGCGGCTGGTGATTCAGCAGCTGGGGGGAAGGTGGTGCTTCTCCCAGGGCGCTGCTGTGGGGGGTTACCCTGAAATACTGGGGGTTTCCTCCACTCGGCCGGGGGTGTTTCTCCCATCTCTCCTTTGGCCCTTTAGGGAACGGGACTGCGGCTCCCGTGCAGAGCATTATTTTTAGTTTAGCCTCGCTGGCCCTGCCAGAAGCTTTGCTGGGCCAAGTTTCGTGGTGCTGCAGAGCCTTTGCTCCAGGGTCCTTGTGGGGTGAGCGAGCAGCTTCAGCTCCCCGCTCCGGGACGGCCCCGGGGTGGGTGTTGGGGCCGTGCTTTCCTCCAGGACCCCGTTCTCCAGCCGCCCAAATTCCGCCGCTGCTGCAGCCCCTCAGCACCCTTCGCCCTGTGGGGAGAGCAGGGAGCACCCCCACGTGAGAACCCGTAACCTTCCCCGCACCCTTCAGCCGGCCCGTGCTTGCCGAGGCCGCGGCGAGACGTCCCCGCTTCTGCCGTCCCCGCGTCTCCGGAGGGGCAGCGGCCGCCCCGCGCCCGGCGGGAGGAGGGAGTCACCCCCGTCTCCCCTCTGCTCTCTTGCAGCTCACACTACAGAGCACCAAGTCCCGCGTGGCCTTCTTCGAGGAGCTCTAGGACGCACCCGGCCGCCCCGCGCCGCTCTCCGGCCCCAGCGCCCGCACCGGGCATCGCCGCGGCTGCGTCCCGCCACCCGCCCCGGACTGCGACGTTCTCCACCTCAGCGTCTGCCGATCCTCCTCCTCCTCCCTCCCTGCTTTTGGTTTTTTCCAGCCTCTCCTGCCTTTTCCTTTTTTGTTTCCCCCCCCCCCCCTTATATTTTGGCTCAGCCTTTCGGGCTTTTTCCCGGCAGCGCGAGGCCGGGGCCGGGGCCGCAGCGGAGGAGCGGGACGGGGCTGCCATTAGCAGCCCCGAGCAGGTGCCAGCGGAGGGCTGTAAATCAGCGGGCCCGGCGGAGGCAGGAGGCTGGCACGGAGGATTTGTGAAGGAGCTGCGGGGGAGAGGGCGAAGACTGAGGGCTGCTGCTGCGCTGGGGCGAGGAGGAAGGGGCAGGAAGACCTCCTCCTCCTCCTCCTCCTCCTCCTCCTCCTCCTCCTCCTCCTCCTCCTCCTCCTCGTCCCTGCATGCAGGAGGGGATGAGGAGCGGGAGAACAGCTGGTGCCGGCCAACTGCGACCTTTTTTCCCTGCAAACTGTGACAAGCGGGGGCAGCCTGAGGCCGGGGGCTCTCCCTGGGGTCGAGGCGGGGCTGCGGCCGGCCGGGATCCTGGCGGAGGGCGATCGCGGCCCCGGCTTCGGTTGTGGGGAGGCAGCGGGTGCCCGCTGCGCCCCGCCGAGGTGCCCCCACCTCAGCCCCTCTGTGCCTTTCCTGGGCGCTGCAGCTGCAGCAGCCCCAGCTCCGTGCCCTCCCGGTCCCCCAGCAGCGCACCCCGCACCCTGCCCGTTCCCCGTCGGGGTGAGCAGGACCAGGAGCTGACGGCCGGGTCCGGCGCCCCCAGACACACGCAGGGACCCCCCCCCCCCCAGTCTCCTCCGCAGCCCCCGGCCGCTGCTCCCCCCACGCCTGGCTCCTGGCCGCCTGCAGCCCTGCCTCCCCATGCAAACTGGGGGTCCCGTCCCCAAAACACACCGCGGGCCCCAACCCTGGCCGCCCGCGCTGCGGCTGCCCTGCGAGAAGCCCCTGAGCGAAGTCCCTGGCGCGTCCTCGTGGCCCCGGCCCCACTCCTGCCCCTCCGTGGGGACCCGGCGGGCTCCCAGCGCCCCAGTTCCTCCCTCGCCCCCCCAGGACGGAGTCGCAGCCCCCCGGGCAGAGCGTGCCCCAAACCCTCTTTATTTAACAGCCTGCTGCCTTGTAGCGACTCCCCGCACGAAGCACGTCTGCAATTCAGATGGGTTTGGCCGTGGCCTGGCACAGCCTTTTTCTATCCCCGTGGATCGTTGTACTCCGAGGAAATGTGTTTTTTTTTTTTTTTTTCTCAGTTGTTTTAATAAAAATTCAAAGCACTACGAGGGGGGGCACGGAGCTCGCCTGGTTCTTTTCCCCCATGCCTCCCGCGCTCGCCAGGACCGCAGCGGGCAGGGGGTGAGCGAATCCCTCGAAGGATCCCTCGAGGAGGACGAAGCCCCCTGGGGACACGGGGTGTCCCCCCACGCCGTCCCCGACCCCGCGGCCCCAGCCCAGGGCCAGGCGATGGGATTTGGGGCCGCTGCCTGCTCCCCAGTGGGGTGGGAGGCGCGGGCGGGCTGGGAGCTGGGGGTGGCGGTGGTTTTTTTTTTCCCTCTTTTGTTGTTCTTAAGCAGGGCAGCCCAGGGGAGATGGGATTGCTGCTTTTTTCGTGTGTGTCAAAGGGATGCTGATGGGGAAAAGGGGGGGATTTGGGGGCTGCGGGAGGGGGGAGGGCAGGGGGGGCTGACCTGATTTCCCGCGCGCGCAGCGCAGCCTCGGCATCAATAATGCAGCCGTTGCTCGCCGCCTGCGGAGGACGACGGGGAGAGCCTCGGGCTGGGGGATTTGGCCCCAAAGCAAAGCCTGGAGGGCTGCTTCAGAAATCCTGAGGATGCTCCGTGTCCCCGGGGGGGTCTCCTCACCCCCTCCTCCCCCAGAGGGGATGGGGACAGGCGACGGCGTCCCCCGGGGCCGTGGCTGTGCCCTCGGGGAGCGCCCGAGGGTCCCCGTGCCCCAAAGGCAGGGCTGAGCTGTGGGACGCAGCCCTGGTGCTGGGATGCGGCTGCTGCGGTGCCATAGGGCCGTGCACTCGCAGCCTTGCACACTCACAGCACTGCACACTCACAGCACTGCACACCTGCAGCCTTGCGTACATGCAGGATCGCGCGCTTGCAGCCCTGCACACAGCATTGCATCCGTGCAGGGTTGCACTCTTTCAGCCTTGCACACTTGCAGCCTTGCACACGCACCGTTGCACACTTGCAGCTTTGCATGCACGCAGGATTGCGTGCTTGCAGCCTTGCAGACGCGCAGCATCGCACACCCACAGCTCTCTGTACGTACAGGGCTGCACATTTGCAGCTTTGCACACCCGCAGCCCCGCGTGCTCACAGCATTGCACTTCGTCAGGTGTGCACGCTTGTGGCCTCCCCCGCTTGGTCTTGCACGCCCACAGCCTTGCACACGCGCAGCCTTGCACGCTCACAGCCCACGGCAGCTCCGTGCGAGCGCTCCCAGCAGTGGCAGAATGGGAAAGTCCAGCGCTTTCAAAGGAAATTTCATTCTGAATTTTTTTTTTTCCTTTTTAGCAAAATTAAATTCATCAAAGTCTAGACAGCTTCAGAGAGGATGTGGATTGTGTTGAGATGACTTTGCCCAAGGAAAAAAATAAAAATAAAACTATCTAAATGGCTTTTTCCACGTGCTGGAACAGCTCCTGCCTCCTTCCACCCATTCCCCAAAGTGGGAAGGGCCCCACGCGAGCTCTGCACCACTCAGGGGGCTCTGCCCGGAGCTGATTTTGGGGGGTCTTGGGGGGCTGCCAGCGCCCACCAGCAGGAGCAGGAGCAGATCCCAAAGTGGGCAAAGCTTGGGGTGGGTTTGGGAAGGAAATTGGGGTTTTCTTTGCCAAACTGAGGGCCTGGCTCCATTTCGGCAGCGTTCCTCAGCACACTTCAGTGCTGGGGGGCTGGGGGCGGCTTTGGCACTGCCCTGGGGACGGGCTCACGTCTGGTGTTCAGACCGGGGCCGTTCCTCGCTGGTGGGGCACCCCCAGCCTCCAAGGGCACCAGCCCTGCACCAGGCATCTCCGCAGGCACATCGGGAGCCACTCCAAAGCCTCTCCTGCTCGCATTTATGCGACTTTGAAAACATAAAATGCCCTTAAAAAAAATCAGCTAAGGCCCACGCTGAAGCTGGTGCTGCAGGAGGGAGGTCACCTCTGGGGGGGGGACAGCGGCTGGCGGAGACGCGGTGCCCCCGCTGTCCCTGGGGTGGGAGGGATGCGAGGTGGCTCAGCCCTCGGGGCTTGGTGCCCACCCAAAATCCACAAAATCCACCCGAAAAGGGGACGGGAGAGCCTTTGTCCCCCCCGGATCACCAGGGCTCCGTGGGGGCCCGAAGTGACGCTCAGGGTGGCCCCAAGGCGAGATCCCAGCGCTGCCGGAGCCGTCCCAGCAGCGAGGAGAGGTGCGTGGGGAAACTGAGCCCCGGAGGAGGGTTGCAGCGGCGTGTCCCCGTGTGCCCGTGTCCCCGGGGCTGCCCGCCCTGCGGGGCTCCCGTTTGGTATTCTGCCCTTGTCCTGCGCGGCGGCGAGGCAGCGCCCGGGGCCTGCAGCCATGCATTATTCATGGGCGCGCGGCGGCGAGGGCGACGCACCCCCAGGAGCTGCTCCTGCACCCCTGGGTGCTGAGCCCCAGCACCACGGAGCTGCCTCCTGCACCCTGCTGTGTGTGTGCACGCGCACAAGTGAAGGGCGTTTCCGCAGGGGTTTTGTGCACGAGGGAATTGCATTCGCACGAGGGGTGCAGTTGCGTGAAGCGGGTTGTGCACAAGGGGCGTGCGCTCGCACAAGGGCTGTTTGCATCCAAGTGCGTGCACAGGGAAGGAGTGTTGCACAGGAGACACATTTGCACCACTGTGTGCGTGCGTGCGCGCACAAGCAAAGGGCATTTCCATGGGGGCCGTGCGTTTGTGCACAGCCGCGCTCCGTTTGTGCAAGGGATTCTTTTGCACTACAGGTGTGTGCGCACGAGGGACGGGCCCTTGCACCAGGGACACACATTTGCACGCCCCAGGCGTGCCGGGAGCAGCGGGCACGCCGCGTTAGTCAGCGCCGGGCTCTGAGTCACCTCCCAGCCGATGCCGCCGGCAGCTGGCACGGCGGCGCCTGGCCGTGGCACCGGGGACCAGCAGAGGACACGGGGCGGTGGGACGCTGGGGAGCACCCACCGGGCAGGTCCGGGCCGCAGGGCACAGCCCCAAATCCCCCCCAGCCCCTCCGTGGGGACACCGCGGGGACGTGGGGGCCCCGTCTCTGCCTCCGCCAGCCCCCGCGCCGTCCGCAGTGGCTCCTCGCCCGTAGCCACCAGCTGGATCAGCCCCGGTCCCCCACCCTGTGGGGTGAGGTTCGGAGGGGAGCGGGGCAGAGGCATCGCCCCCGAATCCGCCCCCGTGTCCCAGCTGAGACCTGCTGAGCTCGGGGCGTCTCAGCGGAGCTTGGCTCGCTGCGGGCTGAGGGAACAAGGGCAGGAGGAGCTCTGGAGCTGGAGGAGCTGGAGGAGCGCTGGGATGGGTGCCGGGCCACGCCGTGGGGTGTCAGCATCACGCAGTGGGGTGCACACCTTGTGGTGGGGCTCAGGACCCTGCGGTGGGATGCAGGATGAGGTGGTTTGGTGCGGGACCACGTCACGGGGTGCAGGAGCATGCAGGGGGTGTGGGACCACAGGGTTGGTGCAGAACCACAAAGCACATTTGGGACCAGGCATTTCAATTTTCCCCGGTTTTCATAAATCTCCTCCCCATAGACCTTACAAGGGGCTCTTTTACCCCGCGGGTGCCCACGTCAGGCGCTGCTTTCCACACCTTTCCCCTTCTCCTTGCCCAGACCCTGCACCCGGAGGCTCTGCCCCATTATTCCCCCCTCACAGAGGCATTTTTGGGGGCTGGGGGACGGGTCCCCAGTGCCCCCCGCACGTTACTGCAGCCCCGGTTAACAGCGGGCGCCGCGAGCTGGCAGCAGCGGCAGGGACAGATAACCTTGTGCTGGGCACGGCGCAGCCATCCCTCTTCTTCCATCAAGCCTTCATTTAAGAAACATTTCGCTAAATGCCCAGCTGACACCGGCGGCCCGGGGAGATTGATGCCTCCGGCGCCTCGGCGGGCTCGGTGCCAGCGGGTGGCTTCAAAAGGACACGGCGGCCACGCGGGGCCACCACGTCCCCTCCCCGCAGGCGGTGCGGGCGATGCCGTGGCCGGAGGGATGCTCTGCAGCCCCCAGGGGAGCTGAGGGCACCCAGCCTGGGTCTGCACCTTCCCATCCCACCCCTGCGAGCTTTCCCAGCCCCTGACTGGCACTACCGGGTTTTCCCGCCCCATCCCAAGCTCTGTGAGCTTTCACATCCTATCTCCAGCTCTGTGAGGTTCTGCCATCCTATACTCACACATCCCCATCCCCATCCCCATCCCATCCCATCCCAATCCCATCCCATCCCCATCCCATCCCCATCCCCATCCCCATCCCCATCCCCATCCCCATCCCCATCCCCATCCCCATCCCCATCCCCATCCCCATCCCATCCCATCCCCATCCCCATCCCCATCCCCATCCCAATCCCATCCCATCCCCATCCCATCCCCATCCCCATCCCCATCCCATCCCATCCCATCCCAACCCATTCCATCCCCATCCCACCCCATCCGTGTGGGGTTTCCCCATCCCACCCCTGCCGGGTCCCCCTCTCCCCCGCAGGGACAGTCGGGAATCACGCCGAGCCCCCGCTCGCGGACGGCTCCAGCTGGGAGATAAGCTAAGGGCAAGGAGAACACGGGGCTGAGCGGGGCAGCGGGGACGCGAAGGGCACCCACAGCCACGCCAGGGCTGCTAATAAATGAGGAGACCATGAAATTAAAGATAAATCAGAAACATCTGACGGCCTGTGCATTTTAATTTCTTTTAGCACACACCCCCCCCCCCCCCCCAGTCCTCCTGAGACAAGGGGAAATGCAGGCGCTGGGTGCCCGGGGAAGAGCCAGGGGCAGCGGGGCCGGGGGGGGCACAGCACCCCTGGGTGCAGGGGGAGCAGTGGCGCCTGCCAACGCAATTAAATCGCTGTTAATTGACCCCCACCTGCCCTTCCCTGCCTGCCGAGGGGGGCAAGTGCATGGACGGGGGGGCTCAGGAGGAGGGAGCAGCGGGAAAGCAGCCCCGAGGTTTTTGGTGTTATTTCTTCTGGATTTGGGTGGCGAGAAATTAATGAGTTTCCACCCCTGGGCCTCCAGTGGGCAGGCGGAGAATTAATTGGGAGGGCGACTTCATTAATATTGAAGAGTGGATGGATCCACCAGGAAAGAGGAGGAGATTTTCAATTAGGCTGCTTTTCCTTTTCCTTTTTTTTTTTTTTTTTTTTTGGGGGGGGGGGGGGTGTTTCACCCCCGAGAGGCCCCACGGGGAGGCCACCAGGGGATTTCGGGCACTGCACGCCTCCGTTCCCCAGCCTCGCCACGTCGCTGCCACCGGGCTGTTTGGCAGCAGCAGCCGACAAAATTCAGGCTCCGGCGCTGCTTTTTCCTTCAGGGTGCATCAAGGGCCCGCAGAGGGCTCAAAGAAATGAATTCCCCCCAAGTTTTTAGCAGCTCGGATGTCGGGGAGGGCGAAAACCCCCAAATCGGCCTCACCTCCCCCAGGGGCTGTGCTGAGCTCAACCCCAGTACGAGACACCGGAGACTCCCCGTGGGGCGCGGGGAGGAGGGGGTCCACACGTCCTGGGGCCGGATGGGGCCGCGGGATTTGGGTTTTCCCATGGGAAGGGGGCTGCGGAGGAGGACATCGCTCCTGGCCGAAGCTCGGCGTGCAGGGACCCCAGGTGGCTGCGCAGGCAGAGCTGCCACGGCCGGGCAGGGAGGAGGAGGAGGAGGAGGAGGATGAAGGCAGTGCTGAAGCCCCTGGGCATCCCAAACCTGGGACAAATTAAAGAGGAGGATGAAGGAGAGGAAGGAGCGGGGAGGGTACGGGGAGGGTACTTCGCCTCCCGTTTGCCCAGGTTGATGAGGAAAGGCTAATCCTCGGGTTTGTTTTTTTAAAGAGCGGCTCGGTGCGAGGTGCGTGCAAAACCCAGCTGCGATCTGCCGAAAGCATCCCCTAAAACGCATCGTCGGGTCCCACGCGGCGCCTGGGGAGGCTGGGCGGGAGGCTGCGGGGAGCCGGGGGGGTTAAACGGCCCCACTGCAGCAGTGGCCGAGTCCCTAAATGTTGGGGCTGGTGGGGAAGCCTCAGTGCAGCACAAGCGGTGCAGGGAGAGCCCGTCCGGCCGTGCCTCGGTTTCCCCATCGCTTCCAGGCACCTGTGGGGTTCGGGTGCCACCGTCCCCGGCTCCTGCCCTTCTCCGTAACGGCTCGGGGCTCTCGTCCTCCCCGTGGGGACACGTGGCCCCGGCTCCCAGTGCTCCGCCGCGGACGCCCCAAACCTGAGGAGGAGGCCAGAGGCACCCGGGCTGTCGCGGATCCTCCGCGGGCTCCGTCCCCGAGCAGCGGCCGGGGCCAGCCCGGAGCAGGCGGCTGCCACGTCCCCGCCGCGTCCCCACGGCACGGCAGGGAGCTGGGCCGCGAGGAATCGGTGACCAAGTGAGAAATGAGTCGAAAATGTCGTCAGGGCTCGGGGGGAGGGAGAGGAGGATGGCGGGGAAGGGCTTGCAGCCCGGGGTGCTCCCCCTCTGCTCTGGGCCTCCGCCGCCCCGCGGCGTTGTGCCGGGGCAGCAGGATGGGGCCCGGCCGCGGGGACCCCGCCGCCCGCGGTGTGTCACGGCCGGGGTGCCCTGGGGACAGCGCGGTGACAACGGCACAGGCTCGGGGCGCCCTGGCTGCTCCGCGTGGGAGGGCGAGGGTGGCCCCGGCTGTGCTGCAGCTCCCACCACCAGGTGTCACCGTCCCTCCCATCCCATCCTACCCATCCCATCCCTCCTCCCCATCACCATCCCCATCCCCATCCCATCCCATCCCATCCCATCCCATCCCATCCCCATCCCCATCCCCATCCCATCCCATCCCATCCCATCCCATCCCATCCCCATCCCCATCCCCATCCCATCCCCATCCCATCCCATCCCATCCCATCCCCATCCCCATCCCATCCCATCCCATCCCCATCCCCATCATCCCCATCCCCATCCCCATCCCATCCCATCCCCATCCCCATCCCATCCCATCCCATCCCATCCCCATCCCCATCATCCCCATCCCCATCCCCATCCCATCCCCTCCCCTCCCCTCCCCATTCCTTCAGCAGATCCATTCCTCCCCCCATCCCCATCCCCATCCCATCCCTAACACATTCCCTTCCTCATTCCCATCCCATCCCAGTTACCACCTCAACCCCATCTCCACTCATCCCATCCCACCCCATTCCATCCCCATTCCATTCTCATCCCCATCCCCATCCCATCCCCTTCCCCATCCCATCATCATTTCACCCCATCCCCTTCTCCATCCCATCCCATCCCTAACACATCCTCTTCCCCATCCCCATCCCATCCCCATCCCATCCCCATCCCATCCCCATTCCATCCCCATCCCCATCCCCATCCCCATCCCCATCCTTTCTCCATCCCCATTCCATCAGCATCCTCATTCCCATCCCCATCCCCATCCCCATCCCATCCCCATCCCATCCCACCCCATCCCATCCCCATCCCATCCCTAACACATCCTCATCCCCATCCCATCCCCATTCCATTCTCATCCCCATCCCATCCCATCCCAACACCATTTCACCCCATCCCATCCCACCCCATCCCATCTCACCCCCATCCCACCCCACCCCTCCCCATCCCCATCCCCACCCCTGCTCCGTCCCCACCCCATCCCCACCCCACACCTACCACTTCCCCGTCCCCTCCCCGCCCCTCCCCGCCCCTCTCCCCCCCTCGCCCCCAGCCCGGTACCGGGAGGCGCGGCCGGGGGCGGGGGCTGGGCTGGGGGCGGGCAGCGGCCGCCGAGCCCCGGCTCCTGCCCGGCAAACTTGGCGGCGAGGCAGCGGCGAGGCCGGCGGGAGGAGGCTGCGGCGGAGGCCCCGCCATGCCGGGCCCCGCGGGGCAGCTCCCGGGGGGGCTCCGGGGGGGCTCCGGGGCCGGCCCCGGCCTTTAGGCGGCTCCTGGATGCTCGGCGCCGGCCCCGGCCCCCCCCCGCCCTGAGGCCGCGGGGACGGGTTGCTCGCCCCCGCCGCGGGGGGGGGGGGCTGGGGGCCGACCCCGTCCCGCTCCCCGTCCCCGGTCCCGGGGAGGGCGCGGATTTTTGCCGGCGAAACTTTGGGGTTTCGGCCCCGCGCTCCGAAGATGCCGTTCCACCCGGTGACCGCCGCGTTGATGTACCGGGGCATCTACAGCGTGCCCCCGCTGCTGGCCGAGCAGCACCCCGTGGACATCCCCGAGGACGAGCTGGAGGGTGAGGCCGTGGGGAGCCCCGCGCGGGGGGGGCGGGGGGGGGCCGGGGGTGAGCCGGGGGGGCCCGGCGGGAGGGACCCCCCCACCCGCACCGCGGCCCCGGGCGGCCCCGTGCCCCCCACGCGCGGCACGGTGCCCCCCCGCCCCTGCCGTCAGCCGGCTCCCCTGGGGGGGGGAGCCCACCCGTGGCACGCGTGGGTCTGGGCTGCCCACGAGAAGGGGGTCTTTCACCCCAAAAGTTTGGCCGCGGGACGGGGACACGGCCCCCGGGGAGCTGGCGTGGGGGCTGCGGCGTCACCCCCGTGCGCTGCTCGCGGCCCCCCGGCACCGCAGGGGAAACTGAGGCACGGGGCCACGCAGCCGGGGGTCCCCAAAGCCCAGCGTGCAGGGACGGGGGCTCCGCCACAGCTGCACGCCTGTGTGTGTGTGCGTGTGTGTGCGTGTGCTTGTTTGCAGCCCCCCCCCCCCGCACGTGGACGTGTGTGCACGTCTATGTGCACGCGCACGGCCCCGCTGCAGGGTGTGCGTGTGCATGCACATGGGCCGTGTCGCTGCAGCGTGTGCGTGTGCACATGCCCGGCCTCGCTGCAGTGTGTGCGCACGCACACGTGCAGCGCCGGGGAGAGATGGGTTCACGTGCACTGCCCTGCTGCAGGGGGTGCGTGTGTGCATGCACAAGTGCAGCGTGGCTGCCAGGTGGTTGTGTGTGCACGCACAAGCACAGCGTCACTGCAAGGTGTCTGTGTGCGTGCACAAGCACAGCGTCACTGCAAGGTGTTTGTGCGCACACAAGCACAGCATGGCTGTCAGGTGTTTGTGCGTGCATGTACAAGTACAACATTGCTGCAAGGTGTCTGTGTGTGCATGCACAAGCACAGCGTCACTGCAAGGTATTTGCATGCACGCACAAGTACAACATCGCTGCAAGGTGTCTGTGTGTGCACGCACAAGCACAGCGTCACTGCAAGGTATTTGCATGCACGCACAAGTACAACATCGCTGCAAGGTGTCTGTGTGTGCACGCACAAGCACAGCGTCGCTGCAAGGTGCCTGTGAGTGCACAAGTACAGCGTGGCTGCCAAGTGTTTGTGCACGCATGAGTACAGCACGGCTGTCAGGTGGTTGTGTGTGCATGCACGAGCACAGCGTCACTGCAAGCTGTTTGCATGCACGCACACGCACAGCATCACTGCAAGATGTGTGTGTGTGCGTCACAAGCACAGCACTGCTGCAAGGTGTACGTGTGTGCATGCACAAGCACAGCATCACCTCAAGGTGTGTGTGTGTGTGTGCACAAGCACGACATTGCTGCCAGGGGTGTGTGTGTGCATGCACAAGCACAACATCGCCGCCCGGTGTTTCGGGGTGCGTGCTTGCATGCACAAGCACGGCCTCACTGCCGCGTGCATCTCTGTGCGCACACAAGCACGGCATCGCTGCAAGGTGTGTGTGTGCATGCACAAGCACGGCGTCGCTGCAGCGTGTGTGTGCACAGCCCCGTTGCGGTGTTGCACGCACACACACACACACACACGCAGTGTGCGGTGCACCGACGGGGTGCTTCTGCCACGACCCGCGGCCCCTGAGACGCCCAAGGTGACCCCACGGGGGGGCCATGCGGGGGGGGGGGCACCCGCTGCCAGCTCCCCCTGAACCTTGGGGCGTCCCCTGGCCCCGAGCCCCCTGTGCCCGGCTTGGGGGGGCCGGCAGGGAGAAGCGTAGCTATCGAGCCAGCAGGCCAAAACCCACCAAATTCACCCCAAAACGCCTCGCAGGACAACTCTGACGGCACCCGGCTGGGCTGGGGGCTCAGAGCAGGGGGAAAACCACCTGACATGAGACTTCATGTTTTTAGCACCGCTCCCAAACATGGCATTTTAAATCCCGAGCCACGAGCGGTGACACTGGGGCACGCGGCTTTACCGGCTGCTGCGCTGGCGTGCTGCTCCCCGGGGACCCCAAAGGCCACCCCATCCCCGCGGCTTTGGGGCGCGATGTGGAGTTTGGGTTGATTTTAGCACAATTCCGCGTTTCCCCCCAGTGAAAGTCCTCGCTTGCCGCATGCGGAGCCCTGAACTTCCTCAGCCTGGCTCGGGCTCTGCTGGCTGGGGGAGATCCAAAAGGAAGGAGATCCCCTAAAAAGCAGCGATCGGGGCAAAACCGCATCACGATGCCCACCGGTGCCTCCGGGAAATGGGGCCGAGTTTGGCTTTAGGGCGGCCAGCACCCACCGAGCTGCCCCCGTCCTCCTGCAGCGCCCAGAGGCTGCGTTTTGGGCCAGAATCCCCAAATCTGCTCACTTTCTCCTTCCCCGTCTGCCCCACCAGGCGGCAGGGCGTCGAGTACTGCAGGTTTGGGATATTTGGGGCTCAGCACCCGTGCTGGCCCCGCGCTGGGTGCCCAGGAGCGGGACGCACCCGGCCCCGCCGTGCCTCAGTTTCCCCTCTGCAGGGGACGAGCGGCTGGCCTGGGGGGGCCGGGGGGGGCCGGGGGCGGCCGGGCTCAGCCCCGCTCCCCCCGCAGAGATCCGCGAAGCCTTCAAGGTGTTCGACCGGGACGGCAACGGCTTCATCTCCAAGCAGGAGCTGGGCACGGCCATGCGCTCGCTGGGCTACATGCCCAACGAGGTGGAGCTCGAGGTCATCATCCAGCGCCTCGACATGGACGGTAGGACCCCGGCACGGGACCCCCAGCGCCCCCCGGCTCCCTCCGGTGATGGTCCCCCTTTTCCCACGCTGCCGGACTCGGAGGGCCCGGTCCGGGTCCTGCCTCGTGCCCGGAGCTTCATCCATCCTCCTCCTCCTCCTCCTCCTCCCCCCTGCGGCTTCGTTGGGGAGGATTTAACGATGCTGGAACCTTTCCAGGGTGGGACGGGTGCGCATCCTCACCTGGCAAACCCACCGGGATTGGGGTGCCCAGCCCAGATCCCCCACCCCGGGGCCAGATCCCGCACCGCGGGGCCATGCGCCCACCGCTGGCTGCCACCAGCACCCTGTCCCCGTCACTCCCGTACTCACCGGGACCTTAAGGAGCGCGTTAATTTATTGGATTCCTTTTTTTTTCTTCTTTTTTTTTTTCCCCATTTAAAAGCCTTTCAGGCGAGGCTGCCAAGCCGCGGCTCCCTCCATTATTCATCGTTAGTGCCGCCGTGACAGCCCCGAGGGCCGGCGTCCTCCTCCCCAGCCGCGGGACGAGGGCAGCCCGGCCCCACCGCTGCGGGGTTTTGGGGGCCTGGGGGGGCCGGGGCACCCGGTGGGCATGGGGGTCGCGGCCGGAGCTGGGCTTCCACCTGGTTCTGGGGGTCCCCATCTGATGCGGGGGTCCCAGGCAGAGCTGGAGGTCCCAGCCAGTGTCGTGGTCCCCAGCTGGATTTAGGGGTCCCCGGCTGGCACCGGGGTCCCCCAGCAGTGTGGGGTCCCCGGTTGGTGAAGTCCCAGGGTCAGGGGGGTCTCTGGGTGCTGCCAGAGCCCCCAAAGTGCCAAGCCCTGGAGCGGGGTCCCACCAAATCCACCAAGCCCAGCGGTGTCCCCCCAAAATGGTGCCGTGGGGACACTTCTTAGGGTGCCCACCTGGGGGGGGACAGGGGACACGCTCGTCCCCGTGCCTGGGCCGGGGTGGCGGGGTGACGGCCAGCTCCGCGTCCCGCAGGTGACGGGCAGGTGGACTTCGAGGAGTTTGTGACGCTGCTGGGGCCCAAGCTGTCCACCTCGGGCATCCCGGAGAAGTTCCACGGCACGGACTTCGACACCGTCTTCTGGAAGGTAGGGGGGGTCCTGACCCCCCCCTTGCACCGGGGACACCGGGTCGGGGCTGGGTGGGGTCGGGGTCAGGGTTAGGACTGGGTCAGGTTTTAGGTTGGGGTCGGGGTCAAGGTAAGGCTTGGGGTCGGGGTTAGGGCTAGGGTCAGCATTAGGGTTGAGGTTAGGGTCAGGGTCAGGGTTGAGCTTGGGGTCAGGCTCAGGCTCTGGGTCAGAATCTGGCACTTGGTCAGGATCAGGGTCAGGGTTTGGTTGGGTTTAGGGCTCAGGTCAGGGTCAGGCTCGGGCTCTGGTTGGGGCTGGGTTTAGGATTAGGGTCAGGGTTGGGCCTGGGGTCTGGCTCAGGCTCTGGCTCCAGGTTAGGGCTGGGGTCGGGGTGAGGGCCAGGCTCAGGCTGGGGTTAGGATTGGGGTCAGGGTCAGGCTCTGGGTTAGGGTCACCTTTGGGGTCAGGATCGGTGTTAGGTTTGGGGTCAGGCTGCGCCCTGGGCACAGCGAGCTGAACCCCGGCCCGGGGCCAAGCACCCTGGGGTGCTGGAGCACCCGGCCCCGCTCCGCCGAGGCTCGGACGAGGCGAGCAGCCCCCCACAGGGGGGGGGACACCCCGGGGTGCCCGAGCCCTCCCGCCCGCCCCGCAGTGCGACATGCAGAAGCTGACGGTGGACGAGCTGAAGCGGCTGCTGTACGACACCTTCTGCGAGCACCTCTCCATGAAGGACATCGAGAACATCATCATGACGGAGGAGGAGAGCCACATGGGCACGGCCGAGGAGTGCCCCGTCGACGTGGAGAGTGAGCGGGGTGGGGGGGCCGGGGGGGGGGGGCGCAGGGCCGGCCGGGGCGCGGGGTGACGCCGGCTGTCCCCGCAGCCTGCTCCAGCCAGCAGATCCGGCAGACGTGCGTGCGGAAAAGCCTCATCTGCGCCTTCGCCATCGCCTTCATCATCAGCGTCATGCTCATCGCCGCCAACCAGGTGCTGCGCAGCGGCATGAAGTAGGACGCCCGCGCCGCGAGGAGGACGCCCACGTCCCGCAAGGGGACGCCCAAAAACCACCCCATCGGGAGGGGGACAGGGCCCCCCCCCCCAACCCCAGCGCGGGGTGAGCCCGCGGGGCTGCTCGCACGACGCCCGGACCGCGGCAGAGCCGCACGCGCACACGAAACCCCGCCAGCAAGTACCAAGTGCATGCACCGTGCATGGAGCCCACCCGCTGCCCCCCCCCCCAGCCGGGGCGAAACGTGCCCGCGGTGCCGGCCCCCCCCGCTGCACCACGTCCAGCCCCTGCAGCTCCCTATTTATGGCCAAGCCGACCGCCCCGTAAGCAATACACGCGTCTCAGATGTTTTTTTTTTCCTATTCGGAGAGGGGGGAGCGTTTGCATGGACCTCGCTGCCAAGGGCTGGATCTCCCCCCCCCCCGCCGTGCACCCCCCCAGCCCCGCGCCGTGCCTCAGTTTCCCCAGCTGCCAGAGGGGGCTGCCCGCGCCCACCGCCGCTTGGGGCACTCCGCGAGGACCCGCTGGGAAGAGCCGCACGTCCCGGCAGCCTGGGGACCCCCCCCCCCCTCCGACCCCCCCAGCCTGTATGTAGCACCCGCCCGGGCCCCGGACCGGTTTGGGTTTGGGTCCGTTTCTCATTCTTTGGAGTTCCGTTTTCATTTTATTTTATTTTATTTTTTCCTTCCTGGTCGGTCGTTTCCGATCTGAAATAAAACCGGGATTTCTGAACTGCTCGGGGACGCTCGGGCTCGGCTCGGGGGGCGCAGGGCCGCGGGAGCACCCATGGGTGCTGCGGCCCCGCTCTGCCGAGGCCACGCGGGACCTGTGCGAGCACCGGGAGCCGGCTTTGTCCCCCCCCCAGCCGGGCCCTGCTGTTTTACGCCTGCGTTTGGTTCATGTTTGGAGCCCCTTTGCCTTACAAAACGTGCAGAACACGCAGCGTAAGCGCGCGGTCGCCCAGCCTCGCGGCACAGCCGGGGGGGGCCAGGATCCGGCCGGCGGCACCGAGGGCCCCGGGGTCACCGTCAGGACCCCCCCAGCTCCTGGTTGATTTATGGCGGGGGTCTGCCCCCCGCGCCCAGCGACGCCGTCCCGCTAATGAGAACATCCCGCTAATGGAAGCACCCTGGAAATCACCTCGCCGTGCGCTCCGGGGGGGGCCCTGCACCCGCCTGATGGATAGCCCTCCCCGAGCCCCCAGACGATGCATTTTTAATGGCAAATAGATTAAAATAATAAATAAAAACATGGGGAGCTCTCGGTGCCGTTAGCATCACGGGCACGGCTGCTTCCCTGCAGGAGGTGGCCATCCCCGGGGCGCTGGGGCTGCGAGCCGCCCGCCCGCTCCCTGCTTGGGATGTTCCAAGCTGGGGACACCCCGCTTTGGGTGCAAAACTGCTGAAAATGGGAATTTCTGGGCAGGGAAAGTTGAGGCATGCAGGGACGGGTTCAAGGCATGGGGATCTCGCAGGAGATGCCGTGGCTCGGTGCGGCGCTGCCAGGAACCGGCTGCGTGTTACTGGGGGGGTGATGTGGGGCTGGCTGGGATTTTTTTTTTTTTTTGATCTCATATAATTTATCACGCAAATTGAACCGAACGTCCAAATGAGAAATGAAAATGGGAAGCGCTCCACGGCAGTGAAATCATCTCGGCTGCCTCGAAAAGAGGGGGAGGCTCCGCTCCCGTAATGAAATTTCATCCATCTCCCCGCAGAAACTTTTGCTTTTTTATGAACTGGCGTTTTCAGAGGAAACCACGTGCCCTCGGAGATGTATATACATACAGATATATTTAACCAGGTCTATTATAGATGCTGTGAATAAACATACGGAAGGCGAAAAAAAAAAAAAAGAAAAGAAAACGAGGACGATTTAATTTGCTAGAAAATACAGTAACATAAAAGAAAAATTAGCTAAAAGGAAGAACGCGGTCCCCAAAGCTCAGCTTTTCAAAGCTGCTTAATTAATCTTAATGGGAACTGAATGGGGCTTTCTCACGGCAGGTTTGGGGATCCGGGCTCCCGGCTCAGAAGCACCTGAGCGGCTCCGGGCCCCGGCGCTGGTCCCGGTGCTGGTGCCGCAGCCGGGGCTGCCTCACTGCGGCTGCGGCGAGACGCGACGCGCCCCGCTAATTTAATTAAACGCTCGCTGGGAAAAAAATCTCCCTCCGCGAGCGGTTTGATGGTGGCGCAGCGGGACGAGGGGCGGCCGCGGGGAGCGAGATGAACCCTGCCTGGGGGCTGCTGTCGGTCCCCGCTGGATGGTGCCGCGCCGGCAGGAAAACCACCTGGGTTTGGGGTTTCTGTAGCATCGTGAAGGGTTTTGGGGGAGGAAAGGGTATTTCTGTCTCTCTGGTCCTGCAAGCAGCGTGGGGTGGCCTCAGCCTTGTCCCTGAGCCTGTTCCCAGCCCCATCCCTGCTCCATCCCCATCCCATCCCCACCCCATCCCATCCCCACCCCATCCCATCACCATTCCCATCCCCATCCCATCCCATCCCCACCCCATCCCATCCCTATCCCCATCCCCGTCCCCCTCCTCTCCCAGCAAGAGCTGCCAGAGGACGCCGGGCAGAGCCCAGCGGGGCTGCGCCTTGGCAGGGTCCCAGGAGCGGCTCATTTCCCTAAAAGCTTCCCGATAAATGACTCCCGCTCCACAAAAGGCACTTTGGCTCGTGCCATCGCTCATGGGCTGCAGCGCCTCTGCCAGCCCCGGCACGGCCCGGCCGGGGACACCGAGTCCCGGGGGGGAACGTGCTGGGGAGGGGGCCTGTCCTGCAGCACCCCCGGGGGACAGCAGCTTGTTTCGGGGCGATGCGAGTGCGGGGTCCTCACCCCTGGAGCCGAGAGCCCCGTCCTGCTCCGGCCTGTTCCTCCCTGCCGTGCAGCTCCCTGCGAGCAGCCGGCTCGGGCAGCGACGCACGATGTTACCACGGCTCCGAGCTGCCAGGCACCCCCATACAGACCTGTGGTTTTGGGGCTCCTGCAGGAACACGGTGCCCGGCTAATCCCAATAGAAGGAGATCTTGGAAGCTTTTGTAAGAAAAAAAAAAAGAAAACTCTTTTAATTAACCCCCTTCTCTGCCCGCAGCCTCCCCAGCCAGGCGCTGCTGCAGGCGCAGGAACCGTTGTCGCCAGCGGCTTTCACACTTCGCTGGGAGCGGCTGCAGCCGGGCGCGTTTTACGCCGTGATTTTCATTTACATTTCATTTCTGCGGTTCGTCCGGCCCTGCCACACAGCTCCCTGCTGCTCCAGGCTGTGCGGCTGGAGACGTTTTCCTGCTGCGTGTGAGCCGGGTCCGGGGAGCAGCTTCGGAGCCGTGGGCATTTGGTAGAGCAGCACGGCCCAAAGCAGCTGCCCTTTTGGAGCAGGGATGCTCCAAAACACGCCCCGAGCGTGGCTGAGATATGGCCACTTGGTTTGCGGGTTGCAAACGTTTGCAACGCCAAATTCGTGTATGTTTTTGCAGGTTTGCAAATCTCCCTGCTTTGGGCACACGGGTGGCACCGAGCAGGGTGCAGGGCTGGCAGCAGGGAAAGCAAAGCAAGTCTCGAAAACCTGGGCTGGGAACGGCAGAATATTTTGATGGTGGATTGCAAAATATCGGTGCAGAGGCAGGCGCAGGCACACGCTTCCCGGCCACCCTCGGGATGTCTGCAGGAGAGAAGGGAGGCTTTGCTCTCTATTTTCCTCCGCCAGCAGCAGCTGTGGCCCCAGGAGGAAGGGACCCGTGCACGTGGCCGGCCTCTCGCTGGAGCCACTTGTCACCCTCTGAAGCTGGCGCCGCTGCAGGGGCGATGGGCTGAGCCCCCCCAGCCTCTCCCCGGGGGCTGCACCTCAAGGCGGGGTGGGGGAGCGGCCAAACCTGCTCCCGTGGGTGGCTGACAGTGGAGCCCACCTGCTCACGTCCCCGCTCTGGAGCATCACAGCCCCTTTGGGCTTATTTTTGCCTCATTTGGCCTCCTGAAGGCGAACAGCCTCCGCATTCAGGGCAGGGGGTTCCCGTCCTCCGGGGGGGCAGAGAGGTGCCAAATGGGTGCTGCACCCTCGGGTCCCAGCCCCTGGGCTCCCCCTTGCCGAAGCCTGCAGAGCACAGGGCGCAGCAGCCCAAGCCAGAACAACGCCGGGAAGGGTAAAACCACCCCTGAGCTCGGCTAAAAGCGCACCCAGCCTCCGGCCACGCTCACGTCCAGCCTCTGCTCGTGCCGAGGCGGGGGCAGCGCGGGTTGCCGCTGCTCCCGGGAGCCCCTGGCTGGGGCTGGCAGCTCCCGCTGCGCATCGCTGCCCGGAGGCAGCTGGCGGCCGCCGGCGCTCTCCATGAACCTGGAGCCGCCGCCCGCACGCGTGGCCAAGCCTGGAGTGCGCTGGCAGCGGCAGCGCGGCGCTGCTGGCAGGTCGCTGCTCTGGCACGCCGCGGCCACGAGCTCCGTGCCGGAGCCGGGCACCGAGCGGGGCGCACGGCCCTGAGCTCTGGGGGGTGGCGGCCAAGCCAAAGCTGCGCCCTGCGAGAACCCTCATCTGCTCCCAGAGGTAGGAGGAGAGGAAGGGCAGGCGCTGGGGCAGGCAGAGCGAGCCCCTTCCCCATTTACACTCCCCACGTTCACGCAGTCCCTTCGCGCCCGATACTTGACTTTTATTTGCCACTGGCCTGATCCCAACGCCCAGTCCTGGCCAGCCAGCTCCCACAGCAGGGAGTGACCCACAGATACCTGCCCCGTTGGCACTCACCCCTTACTTAATTTCCTGGAGCAGGAGGAGCCTCGGAATGTTTTTTCCTCCTTGCTTCTCGCCTCCAGCGTGGTGGGAGCAGGAGCACGGGGCTTTCGGGAGCTCCCCGAGCTCTTCATTAGGAGCTCCAGCACCTGAACCGAAGCAGCGTTACCCACTGCAGTTAACAGAAGCAAACGTAAGTCATCAACGCGGAGAGGAAATATTCAGCAGCAATTTTTAAAGGCCTGCTTACAGCTGCCTTCCCCAACCTGCACGGGCTGCGCAGGCGGCAGCCGTGCGAGCGGGGCCGCAGCTTCGCTCCCCGTTTGGGGAGCACGGCGACAACCCCCGGGGACCAGCTCGACCCACCGGAGGCTGCCAGGCGAGAAATAACACAAGGCTGCAATGGGGGGGGGGGGGAGAATTTTATTAAAATAAAAGCATATGTCAATAATTCAGAGCCTTTCTCAGGCGAGGGCGACGTCCAGCCCCAGCAGGGCGCCTCAGCCCCACTGCAGGTCGGGGGGCAGCGGCCACCCCCCGGCCGGGGGGGCCTGCAGGGACGGGGGCAGCTCCTGCGGCGGCGGCCAGCCCGGCGGGTACTGGAAGGGCACTGGTTTCTCAGGCAGGGCGCTGCGGAGATGGGAGAGGAAAAGGGCAGAGATGAGCCGTGGCTGACTCGGATCGAGAGCATGGTCCCGCTTGGGGACACAGCGGTGTCCCTGGGGGGTGAGCCCCCTCTGCTTGTCCCGAAAATAAAGCCTCGGAGGAGACGAAGGGGAGCAGCAGAGGAGGGGTTCGGCCATGGGCACGCAGGTGTGTTCCCCCCCTCTCAAACCAAGAGCAGAGCTGCCTGCCTGACCCCAAAATCCCACTAAATAGCTGCTGTTTGCCAGCCCCGCGCCCAGCAGCGAGACAAGGTGCGAGCACCACCTGCAGCTCTGCGGGGGCTGCAAAGCTGCTGGCGGGGGGCACGGCCCTGGAGCAGCGCTGACCCCAGCCCCTCCGTCCCCCAGCTGCCCACGGCTCCCTGCACAGCTGAGCTTTGAGTGAGCCACATCGGCAGATGTTTCCGTGATCTCTTCCCGAGCAGCCCTAATCCCAAGGCAGCTGCACACTTCCCAAAGGACAAGGACCCCTCGGAAGCGGAGGAGCTGCCAAAACGCCAGGGTGTTTTCACAGAAGCACCCTTCACCAGAGGGAAGAGGCTTTCTCCTCCGGCTCGCAGCCTGGGGAACACTTTTTCTCTCTCCCGCTCCTATTTATTAGGGGAGGCTGCTGCAAGCATCACGCGGGACAGAAGAGCAGAACGAGAAGCATCGCTCCCTTGTCTCCAGCCGGAGAAAGAGCTGGGCCGGGACAGGTTTAAACCCCCAGGAAACGTGCCCTTTCCTTAATTCCTCAGCACAGGAAACTCACTTGTCCTTCAGCACAAGCCCTGACAGCAGCCTCCCAGCTCCGATCATGATGGTTCCTTTTAATTGTGACGCCAGAAGAGATGTAATTGCGCTCCCTTACATAACGCTCCGGGGGAGCAGCACCCTCCTCTCCCTGCAGGGCCGGCGACGTGGCCGAACGCCAGCTCCCCAGGTCAAGCGCTGTGTTTTCTGAGCAGCCAGCGCAGAGCGAGGCCACCTGGCCTGAAGCTTCTCCCCTCGGAGGAGGCTTGGCTGCAGCGAGGCATCTCCCCGGTTACACGCGGGTCCCGCGGCAGCGGGCAGGGAGCAGGACAGGGCGCGCTGCGAGGCGGAGCGGCACGGCTCTCCCTTAGCGAGCTGCTCCGCGAGCCGCGGAGCTGATGGATAGGGAGGATGCTGTCTGGGCACTCCACTCCCCGGGGTCTCATCGGATGCGAGCGCTGTCGGAGGCTCACCTGCTGCTGCAGCGCTCAGACCGGCCGCCCCATGCGGGCTCTCCGGTGTTGGTAAGGGTCAGGGCTGTTCCCTTCCCCGAGGCACTACTGGGGTCCCCTCCCCTGCCCTCGCCCATTTCCACGACACCTCCCGGGGCCCCAAGCCCTTCCTGGCGGAGGCAGACAAGGGGGCTCCGTGGCCGTTAGGGCGGACACACGCGCTCCAAGCACAACGAGACCTCTGGCAGATGAAGCGAAGCGCACCGCTGCTCAGAAGGGCAATGGCGGGGCTGGAAAGGACACGAGGGGAGAAGAAAGGTGACGGCGACGGACACCGTCGAGGCCAGACACGGCAAGAGAAGCGCCGAAGAGCTGGTGTTGGTTTGCTGCAGCAGATGGTCTCGGGGCCTGTGGGGGCGGAGAGGCTGGGTGGAAAGCAACAACCCGAAAAACGCCGGGTCTGGTGCGTGCTTGGAGGCAGCAGGGACCAAATAACGATGGGAGGCTGGGAATTCTGCTGGGTACTGTCTGCAGGAGAGGCTCTGTCCCGAGATCGAGGGATCTTGGGCAGGACAAACAAAACAGGGCAAGCAAAACAGGGGAGGGAGCTTGCTGCTGCCGGTGAGCACGGCTGCAGGGCGAAGAGCAGCCAGGCTGATGGATGGAGGGAGCAGAGCGCAACGCGCCCAGACAAGCACCAGAAGGAAGATCCTGCCCAGACCAAACACGGAGAGGACAGGAGCAAACATTAAAAAAAAAAAAAAGAACAAAAGAGAGATTTGGCACCTGCCCAAATGTCATCCAATTAAGCCTGCGGCACAGTCAGGTGAGCGAGGGAACAGCAGGGACCCGCAGGCAGGCGTCCCGCTGCCGTGAGGAGGAGCTAATCCCACCCTCTGCCTGGCGAAGGAGAAGGCAGGGACGGGCAGAGATGCGCAGACAGGGCAGGCAGAGGATGGGGGAGCTGGCAACAGATGAGCCCAGCCTCCTGTCACCCACAGCAGGCATCAATAACTCAGCGCCGCCGCCGCCGCGGCCTCCCAGACACGTCCGTGTGCGCTGCCAAGGGCACAGGGGTACCCTCTGCCTGCCTTCCCCGGGGGAGCAGCCGCAGGCAGCGGGACCTGCCTCGCCCCCCACGCCGTGGGGACGCACGTGCACGTGTCCCCAAGGCAGGTGTGCCACGCTGGGTCTGCGTGCGGGTCCCCGCGGGTGCCAAGAGCACCGTGCGGCTCTGGTACCAAGCAGGGTGGCAGCCCTGGCCACCTGCATGGTCCCCAAGCCCTCTCGTGGGATCCCACCTCCCTGGGATGCCCCCAGCCCCCGGTACCTGTTGCTCTGAGCCGCGCTCAGCCTCTTTGCCCTCTTCTCCAGCCAGTCCTCGATGGTGCCAAGCGGGACATCCGCTCCCTCCTGCCGCAGCTCCTTCAGCCGCTGCTCCCCTGCTTGAGAGAGGGCTGTCAGACGCTCGCCCCGCACCCCTCTCGCTCCGTTACCCCCAGAGCTCATCACCCTGCAGAGTTTCTTGGAGTCGAGAGTTTGCAGCTTGCCCGCAGCACCCCCTCCTCCTCCGCTGCCTGCCTGCCGTCGGACGCTCGCCGCCTGGAGCGTTTGGCTGGGGGGCAGCTGGCATCTCCCCGGGGCTGATCGCTGCCTCCTCCTCCTCACCTCAAGCACTCCCAGGCAGCTCACAGGAGCTCCTGCATTTTCTCCTGCAGGCTGGAGCGAGCAGGGCAGTGCCAGCAGAAACCTCGGCTGCCCACCCAGAGGCAGGGCAGAGGCAGAGCAGCTGTCAAGCTTCAAACCCACCCCGTCACCCAGGGGGGCGAGTAGGGCAGCCCGGTGTTCACCAGCACCTCTCACGGCGCAGAGATCGGCCACGGAGCTCCCCGGTGCCCCCCGACAGCAGGGACGGAGCAGCGGCGGGTGCTCGCACGCCCTTGGCACAGTCCTACTCCAAACAGACACTCGGCGTCATCACACCTCCAGCCTAGTGGAAAGTTCCCAAGAGGGAACGTGATACTTCGGGAAAAATATATTAACAAAAAGGACGCCGAGGCAGCTGCGTGTCGTCCCCCTTTGCTCACCAAACCCTCCGGGGATAAGCGCTTTGGGGACCCCCGATCCCACCTGGAGATCCAGCAGTGCGCCCCTGGTGCCGGCCACCTGCAGCCGTGCCCAGCAGAAGCCGGCGCCGCGCCCCGCCGCTGTATGTCACGCCTTTTAGGAAAATATTATACGTTTCCAGACAGGGTGTGAAATTAATATCGCTTGGGCAGAGTGAAGGATCACTCCATCCCAGCAGTGGCACCCAATTATTCATCTGCCTGTTGAATATTCATGAGGACGGCCCCGACGACGTGCGACACAATGCGCAGCCCGAGATGGATAATTTGTCACCCGGCCTCTCCAGCCGCTGCGAGCAGGTGACGATGCGCTCGCCGCCACCACGAGGCGAGCCCGACGTCGGGGCGCTGCTCTGCAGCCCAGCGATAAGGACACCGGCTGGAAACGGGGCTGTTCAGGTCTCCCGGGGTTCTTCTGGAGGAGCAAAGTGCCAGCGGAGCCGCGCAGGGCCGACCCAGAGCCTGAGGGCAGCGCAGGACACGAGCTGTGCGGTAAGCTGGGCGCTTGGCTCCGGCTCGGACACGTCAGCCTTCCTCAGCAGCACCGACCGCGGCCACCTTGGGTCCCTTGGGTCCCAGTTTCTCCCCCTGCTGAGGACCAGGCACCTCCAGCACGGCGATGAGCGGTGCGGCCGGGCCGGGAGGCAGCGGGTGTGGGCACACGCCTGGCTCTGCTGCCAGGACACGTGTCCATCAGGGGCACAGCTCTGCCTCATCCTCCTCCGAGGTACGCACGTCCCATCTGAGGGCCGCCAAACCCTCCAGCAGATTGCAAACGCTCCCTGAGTGCCAACAGGTGCTGCAAGAGGAAATTCGGGACCACAATTAGCGGCCCTCGCTCCTCGTAAATGCCCGCGCGGCGAGGCAGGGGTGAGGGCCCTGCCTTCTCACCGGGGTGTTTGCCTCAAAGCCTAATTACAGCCAATTAAAAGAGCGGCTGAAGTCATTATGTGCCTCTCTAATGATGCCGGAGTAGAATTCCGGATTTACCTTTCTTCCCCGTGCACCTTTTAGCACGAGCTGCCCCCGCTCCGAAATAAAACCAAGGAACCCCCAGGCTTTGACTCGCGAGGAGCCCGAGGCGCACATCCAGCCCGGCTCAGCGGGCCGACGTGGATCCTCCCGGACCAGGCACCGCCACCAGCACCGAGCGGGCCGCCCAGCAGAGAGGCTGCCGTGTGATCCTTCAGCTCCCTGCCTGGACGGGACGCAGGGGCTGCCCGGACCCCCCCCCCGTGCACAGGACCAGCAGCAAACAGCGGCTGAGAGACGGGGATGGTGCCGCCCTCGACACGAGCACCTTTGCAGGTCGCCGCCTCGCAGCCAGCGATGAGAGCGCGCTCCTCGTCCTGCTCCTCATCGAGCTCAGCCCCCAGCAGCCTCGGCCGTGCTCTCCCAAGCACCGGGACGGGTCAGCAGCACTCACCCAGCCGTGCTCCTCCTCTCCCTCGCAGCTCCGGCTGGCCGGGGCTAACCCACGGGGCTGCCTCGTGGCGATGCCGCGAGCAGGAGCGACGCAGAGCAGCAGGGAGCCCGTAGCTCCGAGCAAGACGCCGCCGGTTTGACGGCGACTTTTCCTGACGTGAGTGTACTGAAGACGACATCCTGGAAGCGTCCCCGTGATGAATGATGCGGCAGATGCAGCAGGAGGAGGCTTTGATGCGGTAACAGCTGGGGATGTGCCTCTCTCCCCGCTGATGGTGGGAACTGTTGCTTCCCTGTGAGCGTATTCTACCGGGTGCGGAACTGCCAAAGCCCAACTAGGACATGCTCCGAGCTCTTATAAAGTGTCCAGAAACGTTCCCGTTTAAGCCACACGACTAACACAACCAACGGGGCGAGCTCCCCACGTTAAGAAGGCCAAACATCATAAACACGGTGACGTTTCCTTCGGCTGTTAACCAAACGCATCGTCAGCAAGAGAAACCTGCTGCCAGAGAAGCACCAACACCGCGCACCCCACAGGGACACGAGGACGTGCTGGACGAGCACCGAGCCTCCTGCAGACCAACCCACCATCACACACGCTTGCTTTAAACTCTCTCCTCAGCCTCACCACCTGAGACATTGATGCTTCGCCGCCTAAGGAGTGGTGTAATGCCCCCACGACACATCCGACGGCGGCTTGGCGCCCGCGGCCGTTCATTCTGTCCGGACTAGCAAGTTACGTACGGGCTCCACCGCTCCTCCCCGGTGTCCTGCTGAGCTCTGCCCTCCACCAAACCCCTTCAGGCTCTCTGCAGGCTCAGCTGGTCGGGTTGGGGGGGTCTGCGTGACCCTCAGCTTGGCTCACACGGGATTTCTGTGGGCCACCACCAGGAGAGAGGCGAGCAGGATTTCCACGGGAGAGGCAGGCAGGACTTCGCTCCGCAGCCCGGCGCTCGGCACGGAGCAGCACAGCCGAGGAGGAGGCACCCTGCCGGCCCCCGGCCATCGCTCCTCGAAGCCTAATTGTTTAATTAAATGTTTGACTTGGCAATACAAACGCAAGGTTTCCAAGTAATCTCCCAGGACTCGGCTCTCTCCTAGCCAATTCCCCGCTCCCACCTGACCCATCTGACACAAGCCAATGCTCGGGAACACGTGTAATTGGCAAGGAAGGCCGCCCGAGCGCAGGGCAGCTCGCCACACTTCCCCTGCAGCTCTGCTCATCTCCAGGGAGCTTTCTCTCCCCCTGCAACAAAGCCTTCGGTGCCTGGAAGTGCCGCGGGTTCCTGCGGGCAGGCTGATGTCCGAGGGCCAGCGGGGAGCCCCAGCCCTGCACGCACCCCAAACCCCGTAGGCACGCACACGCTTTCAACACTTCAGCCTGTTTTTGCCAGCCTTGTGGCAAAACAGCAGCTGGCTGCAGCTCGCAGGCTGAGCTCTGCTCGGAAGCTGGGCTGCGGCGGCCCCGCGCTGCTGCGCCCAGTCCTGGGCTCCCCAGTGCCACTGGGGCTTACTGGGGGGAGTCCAGCAAAGGGCCACGCTGATGACGAAAGGTCTGGAGCACCCGAAACACAACGGGAACGGGAAGGCTCAGGGGGATCTCACCCGTGGGGGCACATACCCAGGAGATACGATGATGGAACCAGACTGTGCTAAACGGTGTCCAGGGGAAGGGGAAGGGGCAATGGGCGCAAAGCGAAATACAGGAATTTCCCTTTAAACTTGAGAAAATACGTTTTTGCTGTAAAGGCGGTCAACCACTGACGCAGGTTGCCCACAGTGGAGCTCCAAGGTGGAGTCTCCATCCCTGGAGGTGCTCAGAGCACCCCCGGACACGGCCCTGAGCAGCCTGCTGCGTTCACCCTGCCTGCAGCAAGGGAGGGCCGGGCCTGGGTGGTCTCCCGAGAGGACCTCGGGCACTCAGTTCTCACCAACGCCTCACTCACATTTTCTCTCAGCACAGGAGCAATGAACATTACAGGAAAACAGAGCTGCATTGTTTTTAGGGCACGGAGGCAGTACTCTCGGCAAGATAAAGTTCTCTTGGTACAAAAAAATGCTTCTGCTCTCTTAGTACTGAAAAAAAAAAAAAGGAGCCCACTCCCAGCAGGGGAGCAGGTGCTATTTGCCTTCTGCCCAGGCTTCAGTTCCACCCTACACCACGTCAGCAGAGGCTGTTTCTGGATCCAGGACCCCGTATCCTCCGCTCAGAATAACGCACCTGATCGTAGCTAGCTTCTCACGAGAGTGGAAGCAGCGGGTCCTTGGTCATAGCAGAGAGTCAGGGGGAAGTCAAACCCATAAATTCAAGGGGAAGCGATGTACCAGTGCCCTCTGCTGCTGACAGTTTTTATTCCCTGACTGAACAAAACCCCAAGGGCTCGGAAAGCCCACCCTCAGCTTCAGATGCTCGCTGCTAAGCGGTAGCGGCACTGCTCAGCTCTTCAGGCTTGTGTCTGTGCCAGCAGACCAAGAGCGGCAAGCATCTGAAAAACGGCAGCGCTCACAGGCAGCCCACAGGCTGGCACAGCCAGCGCAGGCAGCCGGGAGGGACCCCCGTCCACACACAGCACAGGACCACGAGCTCTCGCTGCACAGCTCCTCGTGCGCCCCCCGGCAGCCCACGCTCCCCGCAGCAGCTCCCCCCTTCCTCAGAGACCGCTGGGCAGCTTCTGGTTCCAGGACTCACCCTGCACCTGGGCGCTCAGCTTCTCCAGGTCCTGCTCTGTCATGTGGGAAAATCTGCAGTTGGACCCGAAATCACACTGCCCTGCAACAGAAGCCGCGGGGAGCCCCGTGAGAGCCGCACGCACAAGGCCCTCCCACGGAAACGTGCCTGCAAACCCAGGATCCGCAGCACTCAGGACGCACAGACCCAAGCCCTTCGCTCCCTCCAGGGAGGACGCACACCCCGGGGCTCCCCTGAGCAGCCACGGCAGCTCACGAAGGAGCTGCGGTAGCTCGGGCAGGTATTGCCAGCTCCAGAGAACTCACCTGTTTGCAGAAACTTCCGACACGGTTTCTTGCTCTGCTCCTCTTGCAGGATGGCAGCAGCATCTGGGGGAGAGGAAAGACAGAACACGGGACAGGGTCAGACCTCCTGCACGGTGACACCCCGCCCGTCCCACCATGGTCCCATGCACGTCCGTTGACTAACGGGAAGACATTTTACGTGATAGTCGCGAACTCCAGCAAACAGACAGTCCCCATCTACACCCCAGGCTTCAGCTTTTCACCAGCTTGCTGATAACACCTTCCCTCCCCATCCAATTGGGGCAAAAGAAGCATGATGGAAAAGCAAGGACTCTGCAACACTTCTGTGGAGCACAGGCAGACCAGGCAGGTTAGCGGGGCTCTCAAAAACCCCATGGGCAGGCCCCATTGAACCCTGAGCTGAGCTGCGAGCAGACACCCCAGTGCCGTGGTCCTTCACCTCCCAGGGATGTGCTGGGGAAAGCCCCACGCTACGGCCGCCCCCATGGGCTGTGGAAGAACTTGCACCACCTGATGTGAATGTCTGGAGATGTCCAGAGGCAAGACGAGACAAACCGTCAGCGCCGGGACGAGGGATTTTACCAACCAGAGGAAAATCAAGTGCTGCAGCCGGGGGAGAAGAAACGCACGAGGCGAGCGCGTTCAAGTCCCCGACTCACTGCCACAGACCGGAGGGAACACAAAGGATCGGCGCTGGCTTGGTTTCACCCGATCCCCCAGCCCTGGGACGGAAGGGGCAGGCGGCACCCACCTCGGAACAAGTCGTACCAGGCCCTCTTAGCCCGGAGATGCTGCACTCCGTTGAGGTGTTTCTTCCTGTTGTGGAGGTTGTCCTGGAAGGAGCGGTCGCAGTAATCACAGAAGTACCTCTTTCCCATCTCTCTTCCAGCAGAGCAGCCTCAGCGCCGCCCGGGAGCCATCAGACATCCTCGCCCCGCGGACGGAGAAGGACGTGCCGGAGGTTCCGAGATTTACAGCGCCTGCTTCCGAAGGAGAACAACTCCAGTCATTTAGGGCTGGCAGGCGGAGGAGGGGGTGAGACCCGACAGCATATACCCCTGCCCATCAGGGGCCGGCAAGGCAGCGCCCGCTGTGTGTGCGCGGGGGAAGCCGGCTCCCGGCTCCCACTCCCACCTCCGTGGCTCTGCCGAGCGACCTCCCCGTGCCGCGGCACCGGGGGGCTCAGCCCGCAGCGGCCCCGCGAGCCCGGGGCTCCACGCGCAGGGAAGGCGGCCGCAGGGGCCACCCAGCTCCGGAGGCCGAGGCCGCCGCAGCAGCCGGGGCCCAGGATCCCAGCCCGGGGCCACAAATCACGGCACAGGCGAGAGGAAGGAACTTCCCCGTGCCCGGCCCTGCGAGGGGAGGCAGAAACCGAGGGATGCCGTGGGGACGGCAGGCCAGCTGAGCCTGCCCGTGCTGCAGGAGGGCTCCCAGGGGTGCCCTGCTCCCAGGGGTGCCCTCCTCATCCTCCCCAGCCTCGGGCAGCGAGGTGCCCCTGCTCTGCCAAGCGCAGCACCCGCAGGAGCCGAGCCCTCGGGCGCAGCGGTGAACCCGGCCCCGCGGGAGCCGCGAGCTCTCTCCTCGTGAAATCGTGGCACCTGATAAACGCCGAAGATGGACAGGCCGGCAGATGAGCTCCCAAAGCAAATCTCCGGCTTTAGACGCCTTGACAGCCAAACGCGCTTAACAAATGGCGTGGCGAGCAGCGCGAGAAATAAAGATTTTATGAATAAAACCCGGTCAGAATCAATCACAGCCTCCCTCAAGCCCTCAGGCCCGGCGGGCAGAGCAGCGCCAGGCGAGCCCTGAGCGCGGCCGAGAGCTGCTGCCTCGAAACCACGTCCCTGAAACCCCCGGCGCTCACCCCGGGGCACAGCCTCCTCCATCTGCACCCGGCCGTGGTGCGTCCCACAGACATCTCCGGAGTTTTTTGAGTCGGGCTGCAGGCCCTCACATCGCAGGTAAAGCGTTGGCAGAGTCAGCCCAAGCTGAAATCTCCTCACTGCAATTTCCTTGCTCCCTCCGCTACACCTCACCTTGCTCCAGCTGCACCGCGCCGACGCTTGGAGGTGCAACCCAGCCCGGTTTGGGGGCTGGAGGTCTGGAATTGGGCTTCTCCAGCCCGAGGAGCCCCAGCCGAACGCTGCTTAATGAACGTTATCCCGTAATTGCCCCCCAGTCCTCTACCAGACCAGCCCCAAGTTGTGCAGCCGGCTGTGGGGCTGCTGGCAGCCAGAGGGGCGGCTCCTGCCCTCGGTGCCTACCGGCGAGCTCTGCTGCGGCTTTTAGGAACCGAAAAACCTCCCTGCCACGGCCCGCCGAGGTTTCTGGTAACACGAAGGCTTCCTGCTTCAGCCCCGACTCCCGTGCTGCTCCTCAGCAGACGCAGCCGCTGTGAAGGAGGGAAAACCGAACCGGGCTGTGCAGCGGTCCCACACAAATCCCCACGGATCCTGATGGGAATTCTGCCCGCAGAAGCCCAGCAGCAGCCAGCCTCTGAATTCAGACTTACTTTCGTCGCTCTGACAGCGATAATCGCAGCGGAGAAAAGCCCCTACGGATTTCGGGCAGGCAGAGCCCACGCCCCAGGGGAGCTGGCTCCCAAACTCTCACAGCAATTCCCACTGCGGGGGACAAATGGAATAATAAATAGAAAACCATGCAGTTAGAGGAGCACCAGGTCCTGCCAGAGATCTCCCCTCCGCAGATTACGCCGAACACGTTATTTTCATCTTTTTAAGAATTCAATTGCGTGGATTATCCGGGCTGGGCCCTGGCAGCTCCCCGCAGTACCAGCACGCCGCAGCACTTCGCGCCGAGCGAGGACGTAAGGGGAAAAGCTGCTTCTTAGCAGCCCTGCCCTGCCTAACCTACTTCTGTTCTCCCAACTGGCTCCGACGGTAAGCAAAGAGCATTGTTCAGCTGAAAACAGTGCCGCTGTCTAACGGAATCCATCGCCGTCACTAGGAAATAAAGCGAACGTGGCTGCTTTATGGAGAACCGCCTCAGCTCGGCCCGTTTCCTTTTAACGTTTTTAGACCCCCTAATTTGCGATTGAATTCAGGCAAACAGACCCCTGCAGCCACACACAGCCACGAACGACTTCAGACGGGCTTTGTGCCAGATTAAGTGTCGTTCTGCCTAAATCCAATTACAAAAATCAGGGCTTTTGTCTTCTATCTCGACGCTTTAAAGTATTAACAGAAGAATCCTCCACCTTAAGCCCTTCGGAGCGATGTTTTATAAGAAATGCCACGTTCTGAGATGAAATGGAAAAAAATTGCCGTGTTCTGCGACACCCAGCAGGTGTTTCACTCGGTAAAACTCGAGGCACGAGCCCGCGTGCGTCGCCTCGTGTTTCCTCTCTTGGATTCCTGCTCTGCCAGCTGCAGACCTCGTTCAGGACTCTGAGGCTCCTCGCGCTGACCGCCCCGGGACGAAGGATCCCCCGATCGAGAGGGACGAAGGATCCCCCGAGCAGAGCACCCTGAGGCCTCGCTGTCCGGGCCGCGGCCCCAAGCTCCTGCGTTCTCAGCCCCGGCTCGGGGCCGCTCCAGCCACTTCGGGTCCCCGGGTGTGAAGCTGACGAAATCCCGGCGCCAGGCTCGGCTGCCAGTTTAAACGTGCCCGTACCTCTCTGGGGACGCGCAAAAAGCCCGCGGCACCTTCACAGCGACGGAGGGCCGGGTGAGTTTCCTTTACACCTGGCGTAAATCCGTACCGGCACCAAGCCGACGGTCACACGGACGCGGCACGGTGGTGCCAGGTGGGGCAGGTCCGTCAGAGCCAGCCCCGGCACCGAACTTTGCAGAACCGTCACCGAGCTGCCCGAGGGATCCCGACACCGAACTCGGTGCCAGGCGGGGCGAGGGCAGGGACGAGGCACCCGCCAGCCCCTGTGGGTCGCACCAAGGCGTTTCGCGGGCCCTGGCCCAGGGCCCCCCGTGCAGGCCAGCGACCGAGGAGCTGGGACAGGCGAGGCGACGGCGCCGGCCTCACCGGGACCTGCTGGGAACCTGTGCAGGTGCTCGCCCAGCAGCGGCCCTGCGGTGGGGCGGCTCCAGCATCGGGATCCTCGCCCTGAGCACGCGTCTACCGGGGGCCGGCACGGGCAGGGGCAAAAGCAGGGGCAGGAGTGGGGGCAAAAGGAGGGGCAGGAGCAGGGGCAGGGGGGCAGGAGGAGGAGCAGGGGCAGGGGCAAAAGCAGGGGCAGGAGTGGGGGCAAAAGCAAGGGGTTACGAGTGGGGGGCAGGAGGAGGAGGAGCAGGAACAGGGGCTAAAGTAGGGGCAGGAGCAGGAGGGGGGAGGCAAAAGGAGGGGCAGGGAGGAAAGAGGAGGAGAAGGAAAAAGAGGAGGAGGAGGAGGAGGAGGAGGAGCAGGGGCTAAAGTAGGGGCAGGAGCAGGAGTGGGGGCAAAAGCAGGGGCAGGGAAGGGGCGGGGGGAGGAAGAGGAGGAAGAGGAGGAAGAGGAGGAAGAGGAGGAAGAGGAGGAAGAGGAGGAAGAGGAGGAAGAGGAGGAAGAGGAGGAAGAGGAGGAAGAGGAGGAAGAGGAGGAAGAGGAGGAAGAGGAGGAAGAGGAGGAAGAGGAGGAAGAGGAGGGGCAGGAGGACGGGCACTGGGGCAGGAACAGGGGCAGGAGGAGGAGGAGGAGAAGGAGGGAGGGCGGAGGGCAGGGGGCAGGAGGAGCAGGAACAGGGGCAGGGGCTAAAGTAGGGGCAGGAGCGGGGACAAAAGGAGGGGCAGGGAGGAAAGAGGAGGAGGAAGAGGAGGAAGAGGAGAAGGGGGGCAGGAGGAGGAGGAGGGGCAGGACGAAGAGGAAGGGCAAGTGCCCGCCGGCAGCACCCCCCCGGCCTCCAGCCGCCCCCCCCCGGCTCCCCGCTCACCGCCCGCGGGGCCTCCGCGCCGCGCCGCCGGCCGGGAGCCGCGCCTACAACTCCCAGAACCCCCCTCCCACACCGACTCGCGCTGCGCCTACGCCTCCCAGCGTGCCCCGCGGCGGGGCGGCGCCTACACTTCCCAGCGTGCCCCGCGGCGAGGCGGCGGCGCAGGCGCAGGAGGCGCGGGCAAGATGGCGCTGCTGCGGCAGGCGTACAGCGCGCTGTTCCGCCGCACGTCCACGTTCGCGCTCAGCATCGTGCTGGGCGCCGTCCTCTTCGAGCGCGCCTTCGACCAGGGCGCCGACGCCATCTTCGAGCACCTCAACGAGGGGGTAAGGGCGGGCCCGGGGCCGCCCCGCCGCGGGGACGGGCCCTGAAGGTCAGCGCGGCCCTGCCCGCGCCTCGCGGGGCTGCGGGCCCGGGGCGGGCGGGGGGTGCGGGGCCCTCTCCAGAGCGCCTCGGGCGGCCGCGCCGTCCGCCGGTGCCGTGCCCTGGGGCGGCCTTCGGCCCTGTCAGCGCTCGGGGCCCGGTTTCAAGGGGAAGCCGAGGCGCCTCGCTGCTGGAAGGAGCTGCCCGGCGTCCTCCGCCCGCTGCTCGGCCTCGGGAGCGGCTCAGAAGTCAGCTGAGAGCCGCACGCAGAGCCGCGGTGTCGCCGCTGTCAGAGCTGGGAAAATTCAGCAAGAACAAGAGCAGGGGCCCCGGCCCCGGCTTCTTAGCAGCAGTCACTGCTGTAACGTTTGAACTTTGCGCTCAGCTCCTTCTTTAATTGTAGCTTTAAGCTTCTACGCGTTAACGTTTTCTTAAGCAGGGATTGAAAACAAAATTAACTTTAAAAAAATTTAAAGCGTTTTCTGGAACAAGCAGGAAAGCACCGCACGCACGGTGTTCCCGTTAGTCCCGATCACACCGCCAGATTTCCCAGCCGGGGTCGGGTCCCTTCGTGCGTCCTGCATCTCCCCAGGCAGAACGGCCTGCTCGTGGGGGGGGCGAGTCCTGGCGCTGAGCGGAGCGCTCCTGGCATCTCTGCTTTGTGGAGGCAGAGAGCAGGGAGGGCTCCAGCCCCTGCCCTGTCTGTTCTCAGGGCCTCTGGGTGCAGGACCAAAGGTTCCACCAGGTCTGTTCTGCGTGAGCTCTATGAACAAGGAGCAGGCTTGTGGCGCTCGGCTGCGTGTCCTGAAACCTTTGTGTTGCGCTGGTCACAGCGGGCACGGGGCACACATAGGACATGTGTCCCTACAGGTTCTTCTGTCCCCTAGTGTCTGTTAGCGATGTAGGTTTCATAACAACTTGTTTTAAAGTGAAGCTTTATCCTGGTACCACTGAAACACGAGCTAAGATAATTGTTTCCTTTTTTGTTGTTTGTTTTTGTACAGAAACTGTGGAAACACATCAAGCACAAGTATGAAACGAGTGACAACTGAAATGCTCAGCAGCAGGATCCAGTCTGGGGTGGCAAAAAACACTGCAGAGAAGGATTTGGTCTCCTGAAGCCAGCTGGATCAAAATGGGATTGGGTTCCTGACCGCCTCCGAGCCAGATTGTATCAGCCACCTCCTGATACGATGTAAACTGCGTTGGACTCAAGGAGTTCTGCTGCTGTGTTGAAACTTCCTGTGTTAAAATAAAAAGTTCTTGGCCCCTGTCTCAGGCTCGTGTGTTTACTTGATTTGTCCTTGGTTCTGCCTGTAACTTCTCTCTACCTAGGAGATGAAGAATGCTTAAGCACAGGCTCAGGTCATTGAGAAAGCTGTTCTCAGCACGGTGGGAAAGCGCTTACACCGCCAGGGTCTGTAACAGCAACCTGGGCTTCTGCCTGAGGAGAGCTGTAAGAGGGGCAAGGAGCTGTCCGCGTGCTTCCAGCCCTGTCCAAACAACAGGGGCTTAAATCAGTGGCTTGACCAGGCTCTTTCAAACAGTTTAGTTTCTCTGTGCAGGACTGTGCTGGTTCATGGCCCCTCATCATTTCACAGCTACAGCAGTGAAAGGGCAATGAGAAGCCTGTCCTGGGAGGACTCAGGGGGGTGGTGGGCAATCCTCATCCTGTCACCTGCTCTTTGCCCTGGTCCGAGCCTGCTGCCGCAGCACACGGAGACCACGTCTCTCCCTCCTTACTCTATTTTCACTAATAAGCAGCACTTTCTGCAATGGATGAGACAGAGCAGCTTACAGCCAGTGCTAATGAAAGAAGCTTTATTGTGTTTGTAAATAATGTGCCAGACAGGAGTAAAATGTTTGCTCCGAGAACATTAAGAGGACTTGAAAACATTGTGCTTGTTTTTGAGCAAAAAACAACTACAGCTTTCCGAGTCCCAGCTGTGCTTTTATAGAGCTGCTTAAGAGGAGCTGTTTAAGGTTTCCTGGGGTAATTTCGTACCATAAAGGAGTGCTGCTTTACTACAAGTTCTGGCTGCAGCGCTGATGGCTTCACGCTATGCTGAGCAGGTGATAGAGATTTGCAGCTTCTTAGAAGCCAGAACTGAGGCTGAATACAGTATTAGGAAGGGGAAAACAGCGTCGTACCACACTGGCAAGGAATAAATGAAGCTATTAGTCCAGAGAACAGTCGCTATAAAAGAAGAGAGAGTTAGTTATCCCAGCAGGTAATTTCCCTTGACAGGGAATTGCATTCACCAGCTTCTCAAAAACCCACTTCCTCCTGCGCCTCGTCAATATGAGGCTTGGGCAGTTCTGATGCGCAGAGGAGAATCTCGTCCTCGCAGCATTCAGGACTTCACCTGATTTCCGTAATGGTGACAGCCACTGCTACACTTCTGAAAACAGCCTGGCACAACCGGGTTTGGCAGCAGCACGAAACCCTACAGCCCTGGAGTCCCCGCCCTCTGCGTAAAACGAGGCAGCAAGCTCTGTGCCTCCAGCGCTACTGCGGCGCTGGGAAGGGGGAGGACAGCACTGATTTACCCTGGAGCAGAGCTGTAAGGCCACACGACCCCGGGGTAATCCATTCAGCACGTGGATGACCACGGGCAGCTTCGTCTGCTCTGCTGTGCACGGCAGCGCTAGGAAAAACCCAGCGCAGTGCTGGGGAGGGGGCTCGGAGCACATTAACCAAGCAAAAATAAAATCGTTTACCTGGAAGTGTGGACAAGCGCGCTCCAAAAAGCCACGCACGCTCTGTGACAAGAGCGACTGGAGCAGCTTTGCCACCAGCTGCTGGGACTCCAGGCTGGTCTAGGCACAGCGTAGCAGCCAGTGCCTTGGCATTCGAGCGCCTTACAGAGAGGTTACGGAGCAAACTCAGGGGCTTGCTGGTCTCCCTGCGCAGGGAGGGACTCCATCGCAAAAGACAGTCCTCAGGGGAGGTCCTTTCAGCAAGCAGAAAGCACTGTTTCCTAACAGCTCCCTGCCTACCAAGCAACAGGAGCATCGGGGCAGTTCTGCTTCACGGAGCGTGACAAGCAGTTATCGAGGAGGCAGCTCCCCGGGGACTCTGACCCTGCTATCTTCAACTCCCATTTCCATGCCGCTGCTACCTGACACAGGGTGCCGTGATCCTGATTTTCAAGCACCTCGAGTCTCAGCAGCCAGAGCTCATTTAACTGAACCAACACGAAACAGCAAGGGAATTTCACTGCCTGCAGATACAGCGCACTAGCGACGTTCCTTAAACACCAATACAGTTCGTGAGAGCCTAAAACACCAACTACAAGATTTAAATCATTTATTTGCGTGCTGTTTTCACACACCTCACTCGAGGGACAGAAATTTATGGTAAGAGCCTTATTCACCTGAACTCCCGGGTGTCAGCGATGGCAAGAGCCCGAGCGCCTTCCCGCCAGCCTTCCCGCTTTACCGCAGGATAAGGCACTGCGGGGGAGCGCGGAGCTGTGCGGGCTGCTCCGGGGAAGCCTTGCCACAAGCCACAGAGCTGCCCTCTGGGCAGCCAGCCACGTGGCCTGGAAGCCCCCTCGGGTTGCAGCGAGGGCGGGAGGAGCCAGTACGAAAATAAACCTCTCCGAATTATAAATAGTACAAAAGGAAACGAACGGCTGGTGCAGCCTGCCCGACGCACCAGGGTGAAGCTGTCACACCCCCCCCCTCCACAGACCAGAAATCAGCCAGGGTGTGCCTGGGGCGGGGGGGCAGCTCCTCTCCAAGATGCGCAGCCCTCCCACGGGGTGTGCAATTCCGCATCGAGCTGAAGTGCCAGGTGTTGGACCACGACATCCAGTCCCCTGAGCTAAGGGAGGGCCAGGGGAACGGAGCCCAGCTGCCTCCGAACCAGAGGACTGGGGATGATGCAACACCTGGGGAAGTCCTTCAGGAAGGAATCATGCCTTTATTCCGCTTTCTGTCAGCCATGACTCGCCGGTTGTGATTAGCTCTTGTGCTTTTATTTGCTTCCTTCTTCCTTCGTTCCTGCACCGTTTCCCGGTTCTGCCCGTGCCCCTTCACGTTGCCAACAACAGCAGAGCTGTCGTGCTTGTGCCTGCAGTGAACGGGGAGAAGGACGTCACGACAAGCACACTGCACGCGTGAAGAATAAAATGCACCATTTAAGGACAGACTTGGGAGCGAGGAGTTGGGCCGTCAGCCCCCGAGCCGTGGCTCACCTCAGCTCTGCAGGGTTTCTGCAGTGGCTGAGTATCCGTGTCAGCCACGCAGTGACTCCATCCTTTTACGCTCTGAGTTTGCCAGCTAACGCCAGCGATTACACTGCCCTGAAATCCCTGCGGGAGCTGTTCAGGCTCCGGGAAGCTGTGCTTTCCCAGATCCAATCTTGCACAGGGTTCTGCCGATCACATTAAAGGGACGTGCCACCCCATTTGATGAGACAGCACAACCAGCAGTGAAGTAAAAGCTGGGCAAGGACGTTAACACCAGCATGGTGGTGACCCTGAAGACAGGAATGCTAAGGAACAGGTACGTCCCCTCAGCCACTCAAGTCAGCGGCAAGATATCCACTAATGCCAGCAGAGCTGTGGTTCCACCCCACAGAGGGAGATGCTCACTTACCCGCCCTTCCTCGCAAGGAAAGCCAGCCGCCTGGCTTCAGCTCTCTCCCGCAGTACGGCTGGGTCCTGCACGAAGTGGTCCTACCGCGGGGAGGAAGGGAAGAGGTCAGTGCTGTGGTACACTCACCAGCACCACTCACAGAGCTAGAGCAGGAGCAGTTCTGTCGGACCACAGAACAGAGAATTCCTTATTCGTTATCTGCTCCGGCAGAACCCGCAGGGTTGCTGTCAGTGACACTAAACACAAAACCTGGCAGAAAACCTGAGAATTCTTCCCACATCCTACCTCTGCCAGCAACACCACTAACATCCCCATTTCCAGGATATCCATGACAACAGAGCCTCAGTGACCCTCACACCGTTCTGCTGGCATCGTCTGTCTACAGAATAAAGGAGATTAAACCTCTCCACGGAGTAAGTGTCATCACTCCAGTAAGGCTAGCCCAGGAAGCTGCAGATAGCTGTACTCAGGGGACATTTCACAGTCCAGCAGACCACAGAAGTAGCCTCTCTGGAAAGCAGCTCAGTCTCTGTGCTAATGTTAAAAGATTCCCTCTCTGAAAGAAGAAATCAATTCCCACCATCTCTGGCAAACACTAACAGGTGAAGCTGGTAAGACGTGTGATAAACCTTAATGTAATTCCAACAGCAAACTAAATGTCACCTTTGGTCTTTCCTTTTCAGCTTCTTCCTCTTCCTCTTCATCCTCTTCCTCCTCTTCCTGTCCTTCCTCCTGTCCTTTTGGTCTCAAGACTTGAGGAGTTGTGAATGGCCTGAGAATTAAGACACAAACAGTGAACAATGAAGAGAGCGCAGCCACGAGCGTTCACCAACAGCACGCCCTTTTCATCTCACGACATAGCTTTCAAAACCACAATGCACAAGTTTCATGGACTTGCTTCTTTTTCTGGAGAAAAAAAAAGACTCAGTAGCTATCAGTAGCTAATATTTACTATGGGCAATTAACACACATACAATAACAGTTATAAAAAAAAAAAGTCAGAAAAATCCTGAAACCTCACAAGGAATTTCTCCGAATGACTGCTGCCTTTGGGAGAGGGGGATCCAGGCAACCACATAAGGCACTAGTAAGGAGCAGTGGAGTTGTACTTTGCTTTAGCTCACCGCTTAGGGAGCATCTGTTGTACAAAGACGAACCCTCAAACCTCAAGCTCAAACTCAGCCAGAAACACGTTAATGCTCACAAAGCATTGTGCTCAGAAACCACTGACACTGCTCAGTGGTTATCCGGAGCCCCAGTTCCACTGCTGTGCCCCAGTTTCACACGGGGAAATGCTTGGAGAGGTCCGTCAGGCTTTGTGAATCACCCTGAACATGCAAAGCAGCACAAAGGGCCTGCAGGGGGGGTGAGTGGAAATCCACCACGTGCCTATAGCTCTTCTTTGATGTGTGCGGTTTTATTTTTATTTATTTAAATTCCATTGGGATTCAAATCCACCATTCCACTGTCAAAGAAATAAACGCAGAACTAGATGAGCCTCTGTTACTTCGAACCTACAGGTCTAATTTTCAGCAATAACATCCAATAATTGTTCCTGCTGCCTCTCTAGAAGCAGAGAGCACTGAGCACCTGAAAGGCAGGAAAAGACTTGAGGGCCACACCGTTATAGGCAAGCCACAAAAAGGATGTAAATTGGTTTCAACCTGCTATAGAAGGAGCTAAAAAAAGGCAAAAGGAACCAAATCGCCTGCCAGATGCATTTTGGCTTTAGGCTGGAAATAGTGACATACTCGTAACACACCAAAATTTAAAAGGTCACCTTCAGGAATCTTAAACCAGCTTTTAAAATGTCTTTTCTACCTCTAGCTCATATTTCTAAAACAAATATCCTACAAGACCCGTGCCAACCTAACCCTTTGCTCACTAAAAGCTGATTGCCTCCGGCTGCCAGTCGCTGTGTAGAGTGCTGCGCAGTCCGCCACAGGCTCAGTTCCAGGAGGCAGCACGAGAAGCCAGAGGGGACTGGCACAGAGTAAAACTCCAGTTGTACCATTTCCCAAATTTCGAGCTTTTGCTTTGCTAACCAGCCCTTTTACTTTACGCTGCCCAGCTACACTCAGTCATTATGCCAGATAGCCCCTTTCCCCCCGCTGCAGGACGGCTGTCCTATAAGCAGAAGCACTGCTGAGTGCAACTTCCAACGCGACGTCAAAGTCCCCTCTTAGATCTGGATGCAGAGCAGAGGCGATGGCCACAGAACAGCTCCCTACCAACAGGGGACAAGGAGACACCCAATATCCCTCCTCACACGTTACGGAGAAAGCACCAGCAACAAAAAACGGAGATAGTTTGAAGCACGCACGTGCTCATCAAGAAGCAGTACCCAAATCACTGCTGCAGAGCTTTGCCCAAGCCAGGCAAGTCTAGGTGGGAATTCCCCTCAATTTTGCCCTCACTGAAGCCCCAGCACCTACCTCCTGCTGATCAGCTCATCATCCGAGTCAGCATCATTTGCCCCCACTTGGTTTCCATCGTAGGTGTCATCGTACTCGTCCTCATAGTCCTCCCTGTAGAGCTGAGCTTCCCCTTGCTGCACAGGAACCTCTTCCACAACCACGCTGTACTGGCTGTAGCGCTCCTTCTGCTCAGCAATCAGGCGTTTGTCGTTCAGCAAACTCCTGGTCGTCTCCTTCTCCCTGCTGCACTCCACAGCGTGGAAAGGAAGGGGCGGACACAGAAAGGCAGCGTCAAGGTCTCTGTAAGTTACTTTTTCTCCTGCTATTAAGTAGAAGCTGAAGCAATACAGGTCCCACCCCAAACTTCACAAGCACTACTTCAGCCCCTCTATTCCCCCTCTGATTTGTAACGGGACTGCTTGTCTGGCTTCTAAAGTCGGCCCCTCCTGGCCTGGAACAAAGTCGTTTTTAAACAGAAGCCCAGCAAGATTACACAGTAGATAAGAATAGGAATGGGAGACTGCCACTGTCAGCTGGGACAGAAAGGAAGGTTTAACAGAAGGCCAAGTGCAATTATACTCGAGCTGGATTTTGGCCAAGACCCAAATAACACAAGAATCTTGAATGGCAGACTCTTAGGGCTGGGACACAGCTCTGCGAGGCCCAGAGTGCCCTCTAACACCACGCTGCGGCACTGCCTCACTGCAGCAGCACGCCTAGCTACAAACTGCAGACCAGGGCTGCCCGGACATACCTGTTCCCATAGTCTAGAACCTCAGCTTACAAAGCACGAGTTGCAAAATATGAATGTAGATGGGAAGACCCCCCAAAAATACCCATGCAGCAAATAAGGATTAGCACAACTAAGAGAAAAAAGGAACAGTAGACCTGTGCTGCTGATCTAACATTTCAAGGCATTGCATGCACACTTTTTTGAACATTTAGACGGCAAGTAAGCAGTAGTCATTTTAAAGAATGAAAGACCAAGAAACAGAAGTTTTGGCAGAAATATTAAAGAACAGCCACTGAGATGCTACGTCTCAAGCTGCACAAGGAAGCTCTTTGAAGTCCTGTTTTTCAGACCAACCAAGTATACACTTATAGCAAAGCAATAGGAAATCCACTTTCAAGTATTCGCAGGACAGTTTGCAGCCCCCAAAGTTTAGGAGGAACACGCATCAGCGATCTGTTTGGCATCTGGATATTGCCAGAGAAAGAATCTTTCCAAAGCAAACCTTTTGTGAATCAAGAACAGGTAGACTTGTGTGATATTCTAGCAAGAACTGGGGAAGCGATCCAAGAAGCCTGATTTTTCTTAAGAACCTCAAAATACAGTAACATTATAGATATATTGCTTCCCTTCTCTTCCATGACTCATTGTTAAATGCCTGAAATTTAGCTGCAAAATGCCCTACAGAGCATGTGGTTAGTTCACACATACCTAGGCGGGGATAACATCTTAGGTTGGTATTCAGCATGAGACTGAACTAAATATGCAATAATTGTTTCCTGCTGAGCTGGTCTGATGACTGCAGCAATGCTGCAATGAGATGTTTCAGGCAGCAATTCCAGGAAAAACAGTGGGAATTTTTTTTTCTGGTGTTCAAGACATGCTCTGACTTCAAGAGACAGATTCACCTGGTGATTATGGCTGGACATGCAGAAACAGCTGCGATCACCCTTCCAGATCAGCAAAGAATCACGTATCCGCTACTATATTCATTTCCTCATGTCTGTTCTTCTCCTCATCCTGGCGTGGCTTTCTCCTTCTATTAACAGTCCCTGCCCCAAACTGCTCACACGTATCCACACAGCAGCTAGCGCAACGGGGCCCAACCTGCTCTGGCTCTTTAAGCACTATTGCAACACCATGCGTAGCAGCAACGGCACTCTGAACAGAAGCAGAATTTGGAGAGGAAAGGATTTTAAGGAGAACAATACGGACAGATAGATACAATTAGAGTTGTGCGCAGGTCTCAAACTGGGTTAGGAAAACTCTATTACCCAGACACCTGGGTTTCTTGCTTGTAGAACAGAGACGCCTACTGAAAAAGTTCAGCTTTTCGTGCTGAAAGGACACACTCCTCATAGTTACGGAGTTCTGAGCGTTAAATCCCAGCGAGCAAGGTACCAGAGCTTACTCTTTGATTTAGAAAGATACAGTCAGCTTTAGGTGTAGGGCACACATTGCTGATCTCAGCTAGTTACCTTCAGGTTTTAAGAACCATTCAAAGCATAAATAATGAGGAGTCTGGAGTCCTGTGCAGAGTTCTCTCCATATAAGAATGGCTTTGAAATGAAGCCAGAGCCTGAGGGATGCCAGGCGACGCCTGGAACAGCAGCAGTAAGAGGTCACGTAACAGTATGGCAGAAGAGATGACAGCTTTTTCAAGGGGTAGTGTTACCCCCGGAGAGAAGACATGGCCTCCTTGGCAGCAGCCAGAGGGCAATGCCGTGGGAACAGGGTCCCATGACCCAGCTGAGGGATGACTTACAGCTCAGGAAGCTCTGCGAGTGATCTGCAGAGGGAGCTCCCCGCTGGGTTATTCCACAGACAGGGTGCACGGTGCTGAACCCGACCCGGGGAGCGCTCTCAGCAGCCACCCACACACGGAGCAAAACCCGGGGCAGCCGGGTGATATCTGAGCACGCCAGCGCATGACACTCCTGCAGATGAGGTGTCTGCCTGCACTCCAAGCTGGCCAACACGATGCGGAGGGCGAGACAATATTGTGCCCGGGAATTCTGAGCTACAGGCATTTCTCAAGTCTTTACCTTGTTCCGAGAAAAAAAAAATATTTCCTTGCCTAGTCACTGTAGCACTGTTGCTGAAGAACTGTTTGACTGGACTTTGGGACAAAAGCGGTTTTCTCCTGATAGTTGGATGCAGCTTTGTAACCAAAACTTTAACTGGGAGCTCCCAGGGTCATGTGGCTCAGTCTGCAGCCACTCTTGTTTAGATTCCTTGTTCATACATACCCACATAAAGATCATATTTAACTGATTAGAGGAAAAAGCGTTCAAAAAGAATCTGAAACAAATCAACCATATTACTGAGATATGGCTGACACTAGCGGGAGCCAAGAGGAAATGGGCAGGGAGCGTGGCACAGAACAAAATGCCAAACCAGGCAAAAAGTGAGGCAAACGCCCCTCTGCGGGGCTTAGAGCAGCAGGAACAAAGGGAGTCTAACCCCCCAGCGTTATCAGATTTGGAAGTGTATAGATATTGAAACTTCGCTTGTATCTAAAACAAATCATTGTGTTAGCTCTGAGTCACAACCTCAGGCTAGTAGAGATGGTTGCTTTTCAGGTTTGTTCTTCAGTGCAGGTTTAATATTAAGACCAAGAAGCGAGAACACAACATTACAAATGAGCTTGGCAGAGCAGTTGCCAGCAGCGTACAGAGGAAAGGCAATTAGGAAAAACACTGAACTGAAATCAACCCCTGGTAGTATTCAGTTTTACTTTCCCAGAGAAAAAGAGCAAACAAGTGGGAAACATTTTTGATAAGCCTTAGCCCTGCCAACAACTTCCTGCAGAAACAAATCTGTAGGTTCATTCCTCCTGACAGACAGGGTTGATTAAAGATGCACAACACTCACCGCTTGCCTTTTTGTATCCGAGAAACGTCCACTGAATCCCTACTGGAAATATCAAACTCATCGTTCTGGAATACATTATGGCGGGAAGTGAGTAGAGGTGTAGGGTCTGGCTTTGGCTGCCTGTAAAATGAATTAAAAGAGAGAGCGCAAACAGGTGAAGATGAGGAAGACCAAGTCCTCTCCTTCCTAAGACCTTGGTTTATCCTCTGTCATTCTCACAGGCATCCACTTCATGCCACGATCCTCACTGTGCTGCTGGCTGACTGGGACACAGACTGTAATCCCTTCACTTCCCTGCTGCAGTATGGTATGTGCACAACCACTACACGGCACTGGTTTCAGGTAAAAGCCACGGTTTTTGAAACTTACCTTGGTGGGGAAACCAAAAGCAATTTACAGAAAGCAAATTCTTTTGCTCATTAAAGGATAAGTTAAACTGTTCAAGAGCATGGATTACCTAAAAGACTGGTCTCAAAACGGCAATTCAGTAAAGTCAAATGTTAAATATGATGAATTACACAGCGGCAAACATTGCAACAGTGTGCTGCTGCTGAATTTGGGATATTTATCTCTCTGTGGCTCCTTTTTAGTTTTGTCTCAGAGTTCCAGGTTATGTTTGTTCAATTTGTAAGTTAAAAAACGATTGTCTTTACATTCATTTTGTTGGTGCTGCTAGCTCAGCTGGGCATCCGAAAATGCTGCTGTGTTCACTTCCAAAATCAGCAGTGATCAAAATTGTACATTTGCTACTGAACTGACAGTTTTGTTTCAAAATGCAAAAGGCAAGAAAAAACATCCAGCTATGTCTTCTGTAACTGCTGGCTTTGCAGTACTAGCAGAAAAAAAAAAGAACCTTCCAAAAACCCACCCCATGTCATTTGTGCCAGAGTCAGCAGATCTGACTCTAAGAGCACGAAGATTGTTGCAGAACGAAGATTTTTTTTACGTCACTTTTTTGATAAAGATGCTTTCCTTTTCTAATGCAACAATGAGACAGTCTGCCTATTCCTCCATGAAATGTGAACAAACAGCACATTCGCATCCTGACACTTAGTCAGAAACTGCTGCTGCAGCACAAACACGTGCTAGCAGCTGCAGACAACTAAAACAACTCAATTCCACTGCCAGTTACAAACCCTACAATCTCATGTACAACCCAGAGAAGCAAGCAAAAGCCTGGCAAGTTTGGAAATGGCAATTCAGATCCATTTTTATCTACCCTTTGACAACCTCCCTGGTTTAACTTCAACCACAGAACAGTAGCCTTTCAAACGCTGTATTTTGCCCTGCAAATTGAATTTCACCTCTATTAGTTCCTTTAAGATGCCCTTTTCTGCAGGGGAGCTAGCACCTGAACACCTACAACCTTGTCCTCTGCAGCAAAATAACTTTTGGAGACAACAACATACCATTGCCCAGCCCAGGCTAAGCCTATGTCCCCATAATGGAGTTTTAATATTTGAGAGTTTCATGGACAAGTATTTTCATCTCCCATCACAAAACATGACCCAGCATCTGCTGTGCTGAAATGCTGAACAGTGAATGTTCCCATCTTGTGTAAGGACACAACGAGGGTAGAAAGTCAGTGGCACGTGGCAAGGAGAAGCTCTCTCTGCAGCTACCTACCCCAAGAAAACACACACAACTTGGTAGAACGTTTCTGCTACAGGTGTCTAACCTTCAAAAGGAAGGATATTAGTTAATAACCACAGTCTAAAATCAAAAGGCATTAAAACAGCACCAAAGTCCCGTCCCACACCTTGGCATCGTTCGGTCCAACTTATCCAAGGATGGCACCAGCTTATCTTCAAGTATGTTGTTGATCACCTGCTCTGCGTTGTAACTGTACTCTTCCAGACAGGCCAGGATGAAGCCCTCACCAAGGTCTGGCAGCAGGTCTTTCACCTGAGAGATCAGGGAGTCCAGCTCCACCCCTGACACCTTGGTAGGGGGGGCAGCAGCTGCACCGGCACACTGCATAAACCAAACAGAATAGGTGGCATTACTGGAAAGCAGCAGCAATTGGGGCAAGGTAGGGGCACGTTAAAAAAGAGCAAGGAGCAGTCTTGGTTATCAGGATTTAAACAAAGCATTCAAAGACTGAAGTCAAAAGACGAGAAAGCAGCTAAGTTGCTTATACTGTACGAAGTCTATGATGGAGTTGGGCACACAACCACTTCTGTCTGTCCCTGAGTCAGCAAGAGTACTCCGGTAAATCCTTTCCTCAAATAACGTATGAAATACACATTTTAAAAATATGCACAAGACCTACAATGATTAAGCGCAGTATTTGAAAAAAACACAGCGACAGGAAACCCAAGCCAACAGGATTTTGAAGAAATTTACTTAAAGATAAAGCCAGGATTTAGGTGTAGTTGTACTTGGTCTGCACCAAAATTTAGCAAAGGTAAGAAACGGGATTAGATTTCAGACGACCCCAAAAGCTGAGCAAACCAATCCTCTCTTCACAGACAAACGAAGTGAGGACAGAGGTGCTCTACCCACCTCATCCTCTGAGGCATATGCAGCCCCAAGCTCTTCTCTGGCCTCAGCAGTGCTCTCCGCCATTGCCGATGCTCCATTAGATGCTGCTGCTGCTATTGGATCCTTAGTGACTTGTGCTTTTTTCCTGTCCACACCTTCCCATGCACTTTCCACGGCTTGGAGGATATAGGCTGTCCTGGTTTCATCTCTAAGAGGACAGCATTAAGGACATTTCTCACGTTTCAGATGCTCATATTCAGACCTCACCTTGAAGTAGCTATGCATTTTTCAGTAACTCCCGAGCCTGTGCCTACGTGGAGTTGAACCTGATGACCTCCAGAGGTCCCTTCCAACATTCACCATTCTGCGATACTGCGATTCCCCCCTCTCTTTTTTAAGAGAAAAGTTTTTTCAATCCTTTGTTGCAGGTCATTCAGCTTAACCAGAGGAAGTAACAGTGGAAATGCCACTGCCATGGAAGAATCTAAGAGGGTCCGGGTTTGCAAAACATGGTGAGAGCAAAGGATACAGTGTGGAGGATGCCTGCTGAAGCAGACTGACATCATCTTCAACAGGGAAGAGCTCATCATAGTCACGAAGAAATCTAACAATGCAGAAGCAAGTTTAATCAGTTGAACTAAAGAATTAATTAGCTGCAGACCTGCCACATGCCGGCATCCCTGCTATGCCACTCTGGCCTCCTCACTGCTCACGTAGCAAGAACGTGTACAGCCTCCCACCCGCTACGGAACTCCCGCACGTGCTGCCCTGTCTGGTTTTGCTCCCATTGCACTGCAGCGACACTTCCCAGTAACCCATGAGAGCCAGCTGTAAAACTCCTTCTGATGTTCAGAGCCGTGAGCCAGTGCTGCATTACAGAGAAAATATGGTTTATGATTTGAACGTGAGCAGAATGACAGCAGTGCCAGGAGGACAAGATCAAATTCCCTGTTCTGCCATTTACTTTGCATCTTCAGCATCAGCACTCAATAACTTTCTGGTCTGATCACCCCAGCTGAAAAGCACAGATTAGTAATAACAGCCTAGCTTGTCAAGGTAGCTAATGACTAAATTGCTATCCTCCACTTTGAAAGTCAGGATTAAAGAGAGTGAAGAATAACATTCTTCAGCGTCACACAACATCCTCCTCGTCTTTACAATAAAGTCTGTACCGCAGTCGGAAATCCTCTCACAGCAGCTCTCCCAGCTAGTTAGAATGATTTCTAACTCCCAGATGCATCGTAACCCCTCGTAATAATGTCTTGGGCAATTCTGGTGTAAAGAATGGAAGGGGAAGGCAAGCTGACCCTCGCCTTGGGCCTTTTTTTCAGCCAGACTCACCTCCTTTCCTGAAGCACTGATGTGAAGATTTGTAGAAATTCTTCAATAAAAGGCTGAATATTCTCACAGCTGCAGAAAACGATGGCACAGAGTGAAAAACTCAGCGGTAAGCCTACCACGTTGCCCAATCTCCACATTCTGCTCAAACTAGTAACGCTCATACATCAAGGCAAAAATCCATTTGAAAAGAGATTTCAGTTCACTTCTTGGCTTTCATTGATGCAAAGGGTCAAATGGAAACAAGCTTCTTTTATGGCTTCAGCAAACATTTCTGCCAGTTAGATCTAAAGCATTATCACAGTTACAATTACAAGGCTTGACAGACTTCACAAATCATTGTTTGATGCCTCAGACCTGCATTAAGCAGAAAAGGGTGTGTAGCACTTGTGCAATTGCACTGTATTATATGTCTTGGGATTACACCAGTGAACCTCCCAGAAAATATGTGCTCACTATGCAGGAACAGATGCCAAGCAAGCTCCTGCTGCAACCTTTCTGTTATAAAGCCTAAACCTTCCATTGCTGCTGATGCATCAAGCCTCGCAGCAGGACAGACTGCCCTTTGCATTGGATCAGTATTAACTATTAAGAAAGAGCAGAGCCACGGAGGCCAGCAATCTATGAAACCTGTAATGAGCACAAGCAAAGAGATCTGCCCAGTAGAGCACTGGGCTTGCAATCAAGATCCACGTTCTTGGTTCTCTCCCAAAATTTGCAGCATGGTTTTGGGTCATTTCAGTTCTTTCATTTATAAAATAAGGGTAGTTATACTTGCCTTCATTTTGAAATTACTCACAGAGCTATAGCTAGGAAGTATTTATTAGTTAACTATTTTCAAAAAAGGAAAAAAACAGGTAACTGGCTAGTACCACAAAGCCCAAAGGCCGATACCTGCTTTCTAAGATGGGCTGCAGACACACTTGGTTTATGAGGATGTGAAAAGCTTCCATCACTTTCTTTCTGGAATGTGAAATTCTCCTCCACAAATCAGCAAAAACACTTCAGAGAAAGTAAAGAACACATTGTTGGTGTCAGCACAAGAAATCCAAATCTTTAACGTTCCTCCAGAGTTATTCCTCTAGAGAAGGAATTTCATTAGCTGAATCATTTATTTGCTGCAAGGACCAGAGATTAGAGTCATTCCATACCCACTAAGAAAAATCCATGCTCTAAATAAAGTTGGTCTCAATCTCCAATTGTCCTGACAGCTAGGCTCATGATATATCAACTGGATCAGCGCAGCCTGTGCTTTGAATTGCAACGAGACCAGTCTGCACAAAGAGATATCATTCCCATTTTCACACTTTGTTACAATTTGGATGCATCTCCCATCAAGTTTCTTCTTAGACAGCAGTGAAAGAATCATTAGTCACCCCACTGCCCAGGAAAATATGGAATTAGAAAAGCTGCCTCTTCAGAGCTCTTTGAAACAGCATTAAAAAAAAAAAGAGATAGACTTTGCAGAGGTGGGCAAAGCAGCATGAAGTACATTTTTAACTAAGCCCTGAGAGGGTCTTACTGAAAAGAAAAGGCAAGTCTTCGCAGACATTTTCACCTGTTATCCTCATAATGCCTCTTCTTAATTGCAGACTCCAGCTCAGGAATGGCCAATTCATAAAATGATGCTAATCTGTAGAAAGGGGCAACAAAACGGTAACTATCAGCTGAGGTTTCCAAAATCATTTGCAACACTAAAAGACAAATCAAACGCTTAATTTCACTCCTCACTAGCAATACTCATTGGCATTACCCATTTTGCCATTTGTTTCCTGCAGCACAAGTAAGCAAATACACCATAGACAAAGAGCAGCAGCCTGAGGAAACAATCAACGTATCTTTAAAAATAAAGGCAAAGAAACGCATTTGAAAAGCATCGTGCTACTAAATAGAAAAACCAATCTGCTCAGCCGAGAAAAATCCCAAGCACAAATTTGCAGTCTGCGAAGAGCTGACTGAGTCTATCCCAAGATAACCTCTCCCACCCCAGTATTCTTGTAGCCCTACCCCACTCCACTCTAAAAACTGGTTATGAAACAGGGTGGGATTTCCAACAAAGTTTTATTGGTCTGGCTATTTGTCTCTGCTGTAAGTGAGCATTTGGATGAAGGTATCCAACATGCAGAAAGCCTAAGAGGATGTTTCAGTAGGATGGGCAGCGAGGAAACAAAGAAGGTTTGTCTGGTCTGGTTTCATGGTTTGTATCAGGCAGCCCACGCAGACCCTTTTCTTTGGGGACAGAGGATCAAGAGATGCGAAGAAGCGTGTCCTCACAGAACAATATCCAGTGCTGCTTCCTGAGTAGCTGGGTGTTACAAAAAAAAGGTTTACAGCATTTTGCACAAAAGCCAAGCCCGCTGAACTGATGAGCAGGGCCTCCATGGGAACATTACATCCGTGTTTCATATTAGGTGCCAAACGCGTTAAATGAATATCCTTGAGGCAAATGCAGCAGAAGCTGGCTGATACTTTTAGTCATGGAGAGAAATGAGCACGTGCCAACAGATTCAGACTCAGACTGACTCCAAACATATGACACGCAGATCAGTTTTCCCTCCCCATACTCCAAAGACCCGGTGACTAGTCCGTATTGAGAAGTAATGAAAATGTTGCTGTTGTCCCACTGCAGAGATCAAGAGTATTTTAGCACATCTCTGACATCAACAGCGGAATAAAAAGCAAAAGGCTTTCCTCCTCTGAGTAACCAAGCGTGCAAGCAGCACTGCTTGCCAACTCAAACAGCCACCAACAGCCCACCAATCTGCTCTTCTTTCAATAACTGACTCGACAACAACATCAGAGGATAGAAACCTACACACCCCGGAGCAGCATTACTCAACCTGCGGTCCATAAACCACTGACAGCTGCAAGACTTCAGAGGTCTGCAACATGATTGGAAACAAAAGTAAAAAGAAAAAAAAAAGCGTTCGTTCACACAAGTAAACAAAACAAGGGAATTAAGTATAATAAATTAGCATTTCAGCTGGTCCTAAACAAAGTGACGAGAATCTACCAGGTGATCAGGGGGCTTAAAACACCCGGAGCAAGCTGGGAAGGTGTCACTCAAGGACTTGCAGCCTCTGTGGGCACACTCTGCTGTCTGGTCCTTGTGACCATCCTGACTCACCGTCGCTGCAAACCAGAGCTGGGCAGGGAATTAGCTGTCAGCCCAGCTGTGACAGCGCTGGCTTGTCACCCTCTCCCAGGCACTCAGCTTTTGCCAAAGCTGTGACATTCTCTAGCATAAAACTTAGGCATAACAACAAACAAAAATGTTTCTTTTCAGACCCGGACGGACTGTTATTACTCCAAAAGACTTCCTATGTTTCAGGTCCTATGGCAGGAAACCATTTTCATCCACACAGCTTTTCTGCTTGTCCCTCCCCATCCTTTCCTTTCAAAAGCACGCTGGGTTTTGAAATTGTCATGGTTGCCTGACCCTAGGAGCGCTCATGGATATGATGAAGGTGAACATTTAACAGAAATTCTAGGCACCCCTATAATATTTTGTGTTATCTACCAAGAGCCTGCGTATTCCCACAAGTCTGAACCTAGCAGTCTCTAGGTGCATTTGATCTGTACACTCTTGTCAATAAAGGCACTGGGACAGGACACTGCTGCACATTCAGTATTTTTACTTCACCAAAATAAGCTCTGTCTGCAGCCCAAGACGTACCTGTAGCAAAACTCATGTTTTTGAAAGGTCTGGCAAGCCAATGGGAAGACATCAAGAAACGCCCAGAGCGTTGTGCAAGTGTCACACAAGTACAGCACAATATCCTTCAGCTCCTGAGAGAGAAAGAACAATTACTGAGAGAAAAAGCACGCAAGGCTTCCTAAGAACACAGTATAACCCACTCCACCAGGGCCACATCATGCTCAGGCCAAGCCTTTTTTCTTGGTTGCAGGAAGAGAGTCTGCTATCAACCGTAAGCACTTTGCTACTGGGCCTATAGGCACAGAGACGATGACACCTCTAGTAAAACTTCTGTCCTTTAAAGATCTACAGTGCAATCCCGACTGCTCGCTCTTGTTAAAGATTCTGTTAAATCACAAGAATCCTCGTCACTTCCTGTTTTGGACAGCGGCTTTGTCCTCTATATATCCTCCACATGCAGTATTTTTCCCCATCTAGCTGAAAACACTGCACAGCAATATTACAGGAATTCAAGAGGTGATTTCAGTGGTCCATTTCAGTGCAAGATGCATTCCCAGGATGGCTGTAACAACCCCCACAATACAGACCGCATGACCTGTCTCAGCACCCAGCACAAAAAAAGCCAACTATTAATTAACTGGAGTTAAGGTGTACCGTTGCTAAACAAACATTTCTGAAGAAAAGACCAATTCTGATCCCTACCAGGATCATTTAGAGATTTCTGTCAGATGCTGTTACACTGCTTATAAGCCAGTTAAGTGAAAAAAAATGCCACGTTTAAAAAGAACTCATGATACGACAGATATGCCTGAAGTGCACGATCAAAGCACCAAACTGGTGGTGGAAAGGCTTTACTATCAAATCATGTGACAAGCAGTGAAACAATGACACACTGACATGCTGCCCCAGCTACATGAGAACAGAATGACCCTCTGCGGTCTCAGTGCTTCACAGACCATTCACTCTGCAGGACCACAAACAGTAAAGGGCACAGAGCAGCAGTTCACCTGGAGGGGCATGTTCCCGGGAGTCACATTTACTCTTTCTTCCAATTTCTGGGGCTCAGCAGAGGCTCCTTCACATTGCAAGCCACACTTATGCAAAATATTGTTGAACACCTAGATCGAGAGAGCAGAAAGGTGTTAAAAAGGACTGGGGAAAGGAGTGGGACATGCCTTATCTTATTAACTACCACTTCTACCATCATCTATACAATATGTGACTACTTCCACACAGCACAGAGCTGTGTACAATGAAAGCTGCAACAGATTCTTGCAGGCTGCAGCAGGAGGGGCCATACCCCTTCTGAAACTCCATGGGAGTTGCAAGCAATTCAGCTGCAGCTCTGTATGTTGGTGGTGCTGAGACAGGGACTGTAGCTAACCCGAATCCTTAGCTACGTGAGAAAAATCAGCCAGCAAGGTCTGCCAAGACCAACACTGTGAAGTCAGCCGGAATGGGACTAGCCCGACTTGCAAGGGAGCGGTGGGACAACTTGGAAGTTGCCACCACTTCCTGCTTATGAGCTAGTCTCAAAGGCATTCCTGCCCTCTCCTTTGAGGTTAGCAGGACAAATTTTGTGGCTCTTGTTTATAAATAAGGACTCTGTGGGAAAGCTGACAGAATTAGGTTCAGGATTTCTAACAATCTCTGGTGTAGGACCAATTTAGAAGCCACTCTCTTCCAATCTCAACCACTCTGTGAACTCTTCTTCATTGGCACCTTTGGAGACTTGTCAAAGCCTCCTCCCAGAAGTAAGTGAAAGGGTGGCTAAAATACTTGAGTTACATACTTGGGGTTAGCATTACTATTCCACTGGGCACATACTCTCCTAAAACCTGCACAGGTATCAACCCCTTTCATTAAGGAGTGTAAGCACATCAGTAGTTTAATGGATTAGTAATGACACACCTTTGAGCTGCCGCATCCGTACATCTGAGATGCGCTTTTGCAAGGTTATCCCTTCCAAGAGATTTTTGTTTGCTCCTAAGAACTCGCAGCATTAATGCTAACTCCTTCTACTATGCCAAACCTTAGCTACCTCTCATCGTGTTATTTTAAGTTTTAATGCCTCCCCATTCAGGGGAGATAGGAAGAAGAGTTATTTACTGTTTGAAAAGCCTAGCAAAAATTCCTTGAGATTAACTGCCAAGAGAAGGCCTGGAGCTGAAAGAAGGTAACAGGAATCAGTGATCAAGTAATGGTTTCCGGTAAAGGGTCAAAAACTGACACACTTGAGCATAAATAAGAGGTAACAAATACAAATGAGAGCTATAACAAATACATTCTGCTTGCCTGTGACCACATTCACTCCCTCCCCCCATCCCCAAAACTACGCCACCGTGCTCAGCCCTGGGCTGAGCAACGAAGCAGTACCTGGAGGACAGTGGGCAGAGTTTCATCTAGGTCACCGAAGTAACTTGGCTGCTGAGTGAAGATATTTTCTGAGAAGAGAGGGTGAAGGAGACCACTTCCCATTAGTTCAGACAGTCATGTCAACAAGCAAAGCTACACCAGAAGATCGACTTTTACTACTGACACCCCCCATCCCTCCAGACGTGGGTAACCCCCATGTAGGACTTGGGCACGGTTTCACTTCTCGACTCATGCACAGTGCCTGCTCCTACAAAGCTGTCCCGTCAGCTCCTCAGTGAAACAGGAGGGCTGCTAACAAAAGTATGCGCAGCAGAGCAGAGCAAAGGAGATGTCAGAAGATTCACGCCTCAGGCAGAATCGATGAATAATGCAAATACTATCGTTAAACATTCCTAGCTCCTTTGTTTAACAAATGCAGTTGACTTTTAATTACTGATAACAGTTCAGCATACACTGGAAAATGTTCTGTAGAATATTTCTTAAAGGTAATGAGGCTTTAGTAATACCTGCTATTATATTACCAGGACTTCATTACCTTTACAAAATACTCTACTGAGTAATGGCACGCCATAAATCCTGACCAAGGAAGTACAGAGGCTGCCTCTTTTCCTGTGAATTACTGTTCAGACTATGAAAATTAACAGAGTTCTCCAGCAAGGACAGAGCACGGGTAGGAGTTATGAGACAGGTTTCAGAAAAATTTATTCCTAGAGAAGAACCTAAAGTTTATCAAGTTATGAATTACACTGCAGAACTGCTCACGCCATTACTCTTGACAATATAAAGCAAATAATCAGGTGAACAAATCATTGGTCACTTAACATGCAGCATTACTGCGTCGCACCCCAGAGGGTACGTAAAATTCAAATGAGGTTTCACACACTTGAGTCTTCTGAAGAATGTTTTAATACCCAGATAATTTATATTTCACATCTGAAAGAGAACTATCTATCTTGTCATGCTTCCTTCCCACCTCTGAAGCTTGACAGCTAAATTTAGAGTGAAAATTAGTGAAAAAGGACAAGGGGATTCAAAAACTCTAAGCTTCTAAGCTTTTCTGGTCTGGAAATGTGGCTCTGTCACACGATCTCTAGTGCTTCCTGTGCTAGTTTACTTGGAAACGAGACAGAAATAGCCACCAAAGAAAGGAAAATATTTCACGACATGAACTGCAGACAAATTGGGCTAGCATTTAGGAATACAGACTCGCTTAATTCAAGGTTAGGTACTCTTCCACCTGTTGCTCACGTGGATGTTAAAGATCACAAGTAGCTCTCTTGGGAAGAGAGCACGGGACAAACCCAGAAGCTAAACCAACACGCACTCGCTTCTTTACCAGACTCTAGCGTCCAAGGCTGAGCTGTTGCTTAACATGCACTTGCCACTGCGGGTGACTGCACAGATACAGAGATGTCTCGGGATAAGCACAGCTTGAGCAATGCTCTGAAGTGCTTTGCAGTCTGAAAGCACTACATAAATCAATGCCTGCATTGAAATTTCGGGTTCTCCCACTTCATCCACCAGTATGCTGCAGAGCCACACTGTCGGATTGTGCAGAGTATTCACAGTCCTCTCACACTGCGGCTAAGAACAACTACATATTCCAGTTGTTTTCAGAGCAGTGACATTAGTATAGAACCTCATTTGTTGCCTGCCATCCTAGGCAAGCAAAAGCCTAAACGCAACAAGCCATTCCTTGGCTTTAACTAACCGATCATCTTCTGGAGCAGGGGACCATTTCCCTTTCCGAAGAGCACACAGAGATCCAGAATCTTAGGGATGTCGAACAGGAAATTGTTGTAAATAATTTCTCCAAAGACTGAGGGAGTGATGAAGTGATCCTACAAAGAAAAAAAAATATCACATAAAGGATACTCCATATCTTACTTTACAAATGTCATTATAATGCTGCAGTTCTTGGTAAAACATCTCTAAGATGAGCATTGAAGGTTCTGCTTCACAGGAGGCAGCAACTCCGTTTACACCAGTTTCTGCAGACTTTTCTATCCCCACATTCCCAGCTGTTTGTCACTGCCACCACACCATGCCACTGGCCTTGCACCTCTGCTTACACAGCTAAGCTGCGCCCTGAACTGAAGCAATCGACCTAGAAGTTAAAACAAAAGGCAATTGGTTTACGGTTGGTTCAGTTCTCAGCCCTACCTCACTACATGGCCAAATAAACTGCTGGGCTGACACAAAAAAGGCTCAGCTCAGGAGTAGGAATAAGTAGCCAGGCATAGGAAGCGCTTAACTGGCATGGACGCTGAAAAAATCTACATGAAATCCCAGAGGGTATCCTGGAAAAGGAGAATCGAGGCAGCAAAGATGACTAGTGACAAGAAGTAGGAAGGAAACTCAGAAACTGCAGCTCTGTAACCTGACTGCTAAAATCTGTGTCCAGTACATGACTCACAGCACTCAAGGAATTTCTTTTAAAATTCTAGATGACAAAAATTCCATTGTCTGTGACACTGGAAAGCAAGCAAGCTAAAACGCAATTTTGGAGTCAGTGATTTTCAGGAGACAGATTTGCCTAGGATGGCAAACGTTTTCAATCACAGAGAAAGGCAGCACGCACATTTTCCCTGCCAGAGCAGAAGGCCTGGGCTTTATGCTGGCTAGGTTCAATTTCTAGAACTGCTGCAGACTGCCTGCGTGACAACAGACCATTCATTCTCTTCAAATTACTCAGCTATGAAATGGTTTCAGATGCTTGTCTGCCTCATTGGGGTGGTAAGATTTAATCAGATCCCGGAATGAAAGACACCACAGAGGTGTCGAGTATTTTTGCTGAAGCGGTGCCAGCTGCAGGCTCCAGCATTCCTTTCACCTGCTCCCTCCCTGCTCCAACTCCCACCCCAAAACCTTTCCTCCGTGTCCGAATGTCACCGCTGCGATAATCACACGAATCACCGCGCCGCCAAATAGCACCAAGTGAGCCAAGGAAGATAGCAAGGGAGCAATTGCCACAACACGAGGTGCCTCATCCTGCCCAGAGGCTTGTGAAAATTCCACGGCTGCTCATGGGAGTCGCACTCACACAATTAGGGATGAGTACGCCTCTCAATTATGATGCCAAGAAAACAGTAATTTAGAGCAATCTCCTTGTGCGTCCAAAACACGGAGAAAGTTCAAGCAGAGAGGAGCGTTAGCACAGCTGACGTGACGCTGCGCGGCACAGGCAAAGTGGGACCGAGGTGGCGAGTACTCCGCCACCGGCAGCCTGAAAAGCCTGTATTCCACACAGCCACAAAGGCCAGCTTGCTCTTTCTTCTCTCACCCCAACGTATCGCAGCATCACGTGTCGCTAACCTGCTATTACAGAGTCGTTTGCCTGGCTCTCCTTCCTAAGAAATCATCACATAGTTCGGATGCCTCAGCTCTGAGTGGTTATCACCTCCACACAGAGCAGCAGACTGATAAAAATAGACGGGGAGAGGAACGCAGCTAGGACACGCAAATAAGAAACACGATTAATTTCTCCAATTGCCTTTTTTCCTAAGCTATACAGTCTGGAGCGTCCGTACGGCAAAGAAATGTTTACCTTGGACTCCTTGTGAGTGGACATTCTCAGGAAAGTCAGAAAGACGCTCCGATGGAGGCGTTTCTGCATGTCGCTCACCTCCGGATGGCAATCCAACAACACATCAAACTTGCGAGGAGCGTGGCACAGGTAGGAATCCAGGCATTTCTGAAGCGTCTCATCAAATATCACCTTGCACAACAGGAGGCAGAGGGGCAAGGAGGGAACGGCACACAGTCAGAGGTTGCACTCGCGGGCAGCCCGGTTAAACCAAGAAGCCAAAACACTTAGGGTTCACCCATCCATGAAACACAATCAAACTCTTCAAATCAACAGTGAAGAACCTACAGGGAAATACTACTTTATCTGCAATCTAAGGTGCAGTAACTAAAATGCTTCATGAATCACATAACGAGGACGTGCAAGACTTTATGAAGATGATTTAAAACCCATGGCTTTTGCCAGCACCTAGACCATTCGCATTTTTCCTCCAGCATCCGCGAACAATTATTACCTGGCACCAAAACTTATCATGAGGCAAAGCCAGGAGCCAGTCCAGATCATCTGCAATGAATTTTGCTCGCTCCAGGAATTCTTCCACCAAGGCAGGATCTCTGACAACAGGTGGCGGTCTGTATAGCACAAAAGACCGATCTGCTTTTATTTCTGGGTGCTGCAGAAAGCCAAAAGACTGTATTAAAACCACAGGACAAGCGACAGGAATGCCCAGTTACCATCTGCGCTGCTCGCTGAATTTTTGGAAACTGACACAAAAGCCCCACTTTGATACAATTTGTCGCTCAGTTCCCTGACAACTTCTGGTTTGCTAATTTTCAGACCAGCAGGTTTGTGTCCTTACTTTTCAGCAATGTTTTCAGACCTCTAATTCAGCAGATGATGCTCCTTGCCCTCTATTACCCGACAGCCTTGCAAAGCAGCCCTCCCACACCTCCAAAACAAACAGCAGCAGCTTAGTGTCATGCCTTTGAAACGTTGTCTGTGCCCTCTCTTTTTCCTCCAAGCTGCTTCTCGAACAACATTCCACAGAGTCACCCCAATATGACCACCATATGCAAAGAAGAAACTTCTTCCTGCCCTTCCTGAGGGTTACCGAGCAGTTTGCCCAGATCCCCCCGGCCAGGAACGAGAGGCACTTTGATAACAAGCAGCAGCTTCGAGCTCTGCCTCAGCCCACGCGAATACCCAGGGTAAACTGAGCCAGCAGCGTTAGCAGCAGGCCCCACTTCTGCAACGCGCCTGGAAGAAGGCTCTGCCCAAGCCTCCATGGTTCTGGAAGAAAAGGCCAGCTATGGATGTCGTTTTGTGCATGACTTTGGATGTTCCTACTTGACAGCACAGGCAGGCCACTCTCGTGCTAGGCACGAGCACGAGGCAGAGCCTTCCGGTTCCACCCTGCGCTTCCCACCCGAAGCCACAGGGCGGGAGGACTCGGTAAGCACAGAGTTGTCCCGGCTCCGAGCTACGCTGCACGCAGTCTGCAAAAGCTCCCAAAGCATTCTCGCCACTGCAGCATTGCTAACCAGGCTGCTCCTTGAAAGGATGCGGAGTTTGAGGAGAACGCCATTTACTGTCGATGTTGAACACAGCTGAGAATTTTTGTTTTGACGGTGGTTAGATGAAAACTCGCTACCCGAATGTAGTAAAACAACGTCTCGAACAGGAAAGCTGTCCAAACTTCCCCATATCCCAGGCCAAAGACTAGTTTTACCCAGGCCTCAATACATGAGAGCAATTTGTTCAAGGCCTTGTTTGGCTTTCAAGAAAGAAGCGGCTCACCAGTGCCGGTAACGTTCTCAGCTTCCCCGTCTTGGGATCCTTTTCTGTCAGCTGGAGTTCATCCAGGGGCAGGGCTGGCATCGCGCTGACTTGTTCCTGTCCACGGCAAACAGAAAAACAAAAGCAGCACAGGAAGCGCGTTACAAGGTCAGTCAACCAAAGGCATAACCAAAGAGGTCACAGCACCCCCCGTAACACACACAGCAGCTGGAAACACACCTGCACAGAGCAATTTTTACACCCCTCAAATACCGAGCCTTTAAGGAATACCCAAGAGCCAGCTGCACATGCCTCAGAGGAAACTTGTAACACGGTGCTGTGCCTCCATCCCTGTTCCTAGCAGGGAGGCCACACGTATCCCCGGGGACAACAACGAGCTGGTTTACGGGGGCTTCACCTTTAAACCTGGTTCCTGAAGAGCTGTGCTCAACTGCCTGCGTGGCACTCTATTTTAATGCTTGCAGCCTGCCTCCTGACATCACGAGCTGGAGAGGCAACCAAAGGACAGCCTGCCCACAGACTACTGGAAGGAAGGTTTTGGTTCCTGCGTGGCAGCTTCCCTCAGTACTCATCCACATCAGGGACGCAGCGTGAGCTTGCAAGACACAGCCTCCCTTCCCCTGCCGGTTTCCTGCGTGTGCTCAGAGATCCACCTTCTAATTGTCAACAGCATTTGTGGACACAGAAGTGTTTTGATCAGTGCTCTGAAATTAACTCTAAGTCAAACCTCAGTTATCGGAAAGAAATTTGACGTGCCTTTTTTAAAAGCTTCAGAGAATAATAAAAAATGGAAATTGCCAGTTAACAAAGCTTGCCATCTCCTCTGTTCTACACCAGCGTGATGTCTGTTAAACGGCACTAAAACATTACGCTGCTGTTAAGGTCTCACATCACGCGTGCCCTTAGGTGCGCATTCAGCTCTGTTCCCACTGCCCGGACAAGGGGTGCGTCTGCACCCGGACAGCACCGAGCCCAGAGCAACTTTCTGAGTTCCAGGGAACGGGTTCGGCCCAAACTTGCAGCACCCAGCACTTCGGGGCCCGATGTTTTGACGAAAAGACCGACAAGAAACACCCGGGACCAGCGCGTTGCGCGGCTGCGGGAAGCGGAGAGCAGCGTTGACGCGGCTCTGGTCATTCGGGGGTTACTCCCGGCGCCCCGCGCACAAGCGAGGGCTCGCAGCGCGAAGCGCACCGCCCGTCCCCGGCCGCCCCCCTCGAGCCGCCTCAGGGCCGGCCCCGCGCTGCCCGCCCGCAGGCTCGGGCCGGACCTGGGAGGCCCCGAGCGCGGGGAGCCCTCCCCGGGAGCCCTGCGGCCCCCGGAGCGGTCCCCGAAGCGGCCCCTGCCGGGCCCCGCCGCCCGGGGCTCCCCGGGGCTCCCCCCGACACCCCCGGCCCCCGGTCCCCGCCCCGTCACCGTGCGGCCGCGGGCAGCCGGCACCGCGCTTCCGGAACCTCAGCGGCTCTTCCGGTGGCGGCCGGAAGTGCGTGAGAGGGGGCCTCCGAGAGGCCTCCGCGGGGAGAAGGGGAGGGGCCGGGTGCGGGAGCGGGCCTGGGGGTGAGGGGGCGGGGCCTCCGAAGGCCCCGCCCCTTGACCGGCGGGGGGGGCGGGGTCCTCCAGGCCCTCCGAGGGGGCGGGGGGGGGGCTCGCGGCTCGCTGCGGCTCCCTGAGGGGACGACGGGGGGGTCGGGCTCTTCTCGCAGATACCCGGTGACGGGGCTACAGGGGCCGGCCTCAGGCTGTGCCAGGGGAGGTTCGGGCTGGAAATGGGGAGACGTTTCCCTCAGAAAGAGCAGCCAGGCGCTGGGACGGGTCACGGTCCCTGGGGGTGTTCGGGGAAAGGCTGGACGCGGTGCCTGGGGACACGGGTCTGTGGGTGACATTGGGGGGGGGGGTGGTTGGACCAGACGGTCTCGGAGGGCTCTTCCAGCACTAATGACTCCGTGGTTCTGGGATTCCCTGTGCCCAGGCTGCTGGCCCTCTGAGGGACACGTCTGTAACCACGCGTCTGGCCCCGCACAGAACCGTGCAGCGGGCCCCAGGCAACCCGTAGGTACCGCATCCCGCCAAGAGCGGGAAAATAAATTAAAAATATGTATATATATGTTTGGGACTTGACTTGCACCCGCAGCATTGTCTTTCAGGGGGAGGGAAAGCACAGTGCAGTCCTTGGGAAGGAAACCAGCCGGGCCAGCTGGTCACCCCGTGCCCAGGTGGGTCTCAGTAATCCCAGAGCTAAACGAGAGCCCCGGGGTGAAGGGCCCGGGGAGGCGGCACGGGACGGGCAGCAGCCCCCATGGCCGCGACGCCCCTTTCTTCAGCTTTGTCTTCCCTGTGCTGCTGAGGGAGGTTACTGGATACCACCAGTTTGACGCTGCAGGACAAGCTGAATTCTTGTCAGTTAATGCAAGCTCTGTTGATCTTAACAAGAGATTACATTAGTCAAGCTTATAAACTCCCAAATCAGACATTGCTCAGCCTGCTTTAATCACCTCGGGGATGAAAGGGAGATAAAGTCTGGGACATAAAGCATCCGACTCTCACTGCCATACAGGTGCTCTCAGGCATCTCGTGTCTCTCCCCTGACTGCAGGGATTTCCTCCTAAACTTCACACGGAGTTGAGATGACCACATCATGCCCTCTGTCACATGGCTAATTAGGAATCAGATGGTAACGAGGTTCCAGCTCCCAGTCCCCCAATCCAACGCCCTCAGAAACACCGGACAGCCGGTATCTCGGTGTGTAATCACGTTACGGATGTCCCTGCTCCTGCATTTCACACACAGCAGCAGGAAGGAAGGGGGAGAACGCCCAAGGGGCCTCCATCAGCTCCACGGAGAAAGCTGGCTGCCAGCTTCTCCTTCCCAACACTGTCACATTTGGTATTTTCTTATTAGCATGCTGGCATTTTCTCTCTAGCAAGAACGCAGCATGGACAGGCTGTGTTGCGTTTCGCATTCCGTAGGGTACTATTGATTTGCACTTTAAATGTCACACCATGTTGTCGGGGAGCCTGCAATTTTAGCCAATCTTTAGCCATACCTTTTGAATTACTAATTTTTAAAGAATTATCTAGTATTTTTGTCTCTCAAACATCACGCAGACAAGTCAGGCCCTCAGACAGGACCCCGGCACCAACGTGCTGTGCGAAACACTTATCAGAACAAAACTCCAGTAATTATGTCAGATTCAAGGTTTGCTCTGAGTTTTTAGTGGAGGATAATATTTGGCAATTGAAGCATGATTCGTTTGCAAAGGCATCTGTTTATTTCCCCTTCTTTGCCAACCTTCCTCCAAAGCACTGGTGGAAAGATGCCAAGTGACTCAGTGGGCTTAGAGTCTGTCATCAGGCTGGTTTGAATCACTATTCCTCTTTTCAGGTTTTTTTTTTTGTTGTTTGTTTAATATTTTTTTTGTCCTTTTACCTTACTGATTGTGTATTATGTGCTTGATTTCCTAAAGCACTGTGAACTCTTGGAGCCTCTGCCCAAATTATTGGCGCTACTATGTGTGTATAACTGAGGTTTGTAATGATGTGTATACACGTTCCTGGTACAAATTAAATTTAACCTGGCAAATGAATAGAAATTAAACAAGTCAACAAAAAAAAGCTCCTCTGCTCACCTGTGTACCACATGCCAGAAACCGTTAATACTTCAGGACAGCAGAAGTCAAATATGTCATTTTAATGCAAATCAGAGGGAAAAGCTGCCTTCCACTTGCACAACGTCCCAGTTCCAGCAGCGCAGGGTAACTACTGGCCCTGGCTGCATGGAGAAGTAAAGCACTGAAGGAGCTCGTGGGCTGCTGAGGTCTGCAGGAAAATCCCTCCTCCCAGGTTTGCTCCAAAGCCACCTGAAGTTACTGGGCAAGTGGGCTTTGGATCAGATCCTCAGCGGAGAACTTGTCCAGACAAAAGCTCTCGGAAAAGAAGCTTTTTGTAAAAAGGTCCTTCTTTTAATATGATTAATGTCTGGGAGGAAGTTGTTCAGCGCTGAATGTAACCATGAAGATTATCAGATGTCACAAGTCAAAGCCTGGGAAGAATGCCCTGGTTCCGGTACCTCTGTCAGTATTTTGACGGATAGACACCAATAATCGCCTGGACTCTGTTTGCGTGGTAAGGACACTCCTGGCTTGGCTAGCGATAAGACACAAAAGCAGCCTTTTAATTTCAGGCAGTGTAAAAAGCACCGAGAGGACTGAGGTGCTGGAGCTCTCCCAGTAACGCAACTCTCTGAGGTCAGTGTTTTCTGTGTAGGTCTGTCATGAGCGCTGCAGTACGGCATCCTGTCTCTTGAGCGGTTTTTCAAGGTTCCTGCATTTTCTCAAATTCCGCCTGAAAGTCCCCAGTGACAGCCCGGGGGCTGGTTAGAATATCTGCTTCATTTGCGGTACAGTCATGAAAGATAGATGTTCTCCTCCTGCTCACACAGGAGTCTCGGCTCTTACGGGGCCAAGTGACCGGCTTCCTGGCATGCAAATGCAGCGAGGCACACCTGTTGTCCCTCTCTTCATCCAAAAGGAAATCACAGAGGGTTTAAGGACAGCAGCCCGCCCGTGCCGTGTTTACGTGCAGCTCTGAGGGCACAGGAAACCCCGGTGGACCATCGCTTCTCAGCACATATTGAAAATATAAGTAAAATGAAAGGGTTATGAAATGACCGGAGGAAAATGTCAGTGTGATCCGAAAAAGAGACATAACCACAGTACTCAATTGCAAAGCTGGGGAAATTGGTCGCTATATTTTCTAAGCAGCTGAAATGCAATTACAGTAATAATGATGAATCAGTTTAGCCCTGGGCTTTGCTCTTTTTCAGCCCAGCTCCACTTTCTCCTTTTTTTTTATTTTATATTTTATCATAATGATGTATACATCAGCTTATCAAGGACTGACAGAAGTTACAAGCCTTTGGCAGCGTGTTGTGGATAGTCATAAAGACAGAGGTGTTATCAGTAAGCTACTGACCTGATGGATGCTACAATACTTTATTTTTCAATTTTCCATCATTCTCCAACTAATCCCCTCTTAATATATTCTTAGCATAAAGTCTCACTGTTGGATATTTTTTATTTTTCTCTCAATGAAAGATGCTGTGGATGGCCCAAGACAATTCTTAGTCCGTTCCCTGCATGGAACTGCTTCTGCCCGGGGCAGGAGCACCGGTTCCCTCTGTTCTGAGAGGCTGCTGCTACAGCTATTGCCTGCCCAGCAGAGCAAGGGAGTTGCTCAACTTCTGCAAGTTTTAATGGTGCAAGTTCCTGTGGGTAGGAACTCCCTCCTCTCTGCCACCTGCTTACCGCAGTGGGCACAGACCCGAGAGTTTTATCACCATATCTTTACAGGATACAGATTTACCAGTTAAAATAATACCATTTTCTAATGACGCTCAAAGCAGCTCTTCTGATCAGACAACTCCTTAGCCCTTCTTTGCCCTATGTTTTTCTTTCGTATGATGGGATAATTACTAGCTTTAGAAGGAAGGACCTTTAGTGTGCTCATTAAGAAAAATATATATGCTTTATTATTAAAAGCATTTGTCAGGCTGCATTGTTGTAGCAACCTAACATGACACAGCTGAAAGTTGTCAGTTAAGTTTTCCAAGTAGCCATGCTCTGTATAAAATATTTTGAACATTTTACTTTTAGCTTGCTTGGCTTTAAGCAAGCCTTGGATCTTAAGAATCTTTGTCTTTTAAGAATGAGAAAATAATGTAAGCAGACATAAAAGAAGACTTCCAAACATTCTGCCTACACTGGTATATCTTCAATATTGATGTCCTCAGCTTTTACTTCCAGGTACAGAAATGCCTTGCACAAACACAGCGTCATTCATCATCTGCAGAGGAATGCTCTGTGCTCGAAAACCCAAGCAGAACTAGTATGTTCAGTGCAAATTCTATACTCAAGTGCTGTCTGTCATTTCACAGTTGGGCGCAGTATGTCTTCAGCTGGTCTGCTGGACAAATCTGGGTTCTCACGAGTCAACTAGCTCGCACATCAGTGCTGAGCCAGGCTCGGACTGTTGTGCTCCTACCTGGAAACACTGTCCCCAAGGCCATTTTCAGTATTTCCTCAAAAGTGCTGTAGCTGTTCCATTGGAGCTGAAGTTCTTGGAGCCCCCTCAAACTTCATCTTTGGTTAGTCCTCTGATAATCATCTTGGTGAGCAGCCTTCGCCAAGACAACTTCTTCATGCTATGTTCCCTTCAACAAAGTGTCACTAGCAGTGCCTCCTGTTAACACAGGGATACTGTGAGACAGAAAATCTTAAGATTGTTGGAAATGTTCCGACAAAACAAAACAAAACAAAACAAAAAAATATGTAATAAAAATTTCATTATTTTCAAATGATTCATCTACCTTTCAAAGGGATCAGTCATTCAGAGCATCCGTGTTTCAAGTCCCATCGGGATGATTGGGAGCCTCTCAGCTGGCAGATTTTAATCAGGGGAGCCTCACACCGTGCTGCTCATGTTGTCCTCAGCGCCTGCTGTTTGGATTAAAATGAACAAAGAAATAGCTGCATGGGGGAAGTGGAAAGAATGGAAGCACCTGCACAAAGAGGAGCACAGTATGAAAACAATGGTCAGAGACATGTTTGAGCACAGCGTTCTGTTCGGGCATTGGTTAAAAACAACCAAAGGAAAAAGGGAACCAGAGAGTAAAAGGAGTAAAATGTCACGGTGAAGGATGGAAAAAATGGGAGAGAGAGGATGAAGAGAGCTGTTTTTGGATAGAAAGCTGGCTGAATGAGCCGGTTCGGAGTCCTGAAACTACCCTGTGTTTCATGATCCTCCTGTTCTTATGGGATTGGGACTTGTTTTGTTTTGTTTAAGTAATATCTGACCTTACCATCAGTTTTTCATCATAACAGAAACAACCCACAAAGTCTGAGTTTGGCTGTTTGGATCACAAGAATGACGTGTATTAAAGGTTACTTGATGGTAACAGGGGCAGGAAAGTGCCTAGAACAAGTATGTTTTTGCCACTTCCACTGTGCCAGGTGCAGGATTGCACCTCAAATACATGATGGGCAAAGGAACCAGCAGCCGTGGGAAGATGATCGGAGGGACTGGGGTGGGATGACCCAGAACAGGGTGCTGACAGCCTGCACCCTGACCACATGTGCATTTTAAATATGCCCTTACCAAATACAGCCAATAACTGAAATGACATTTGGGTTGTGACTGCACCCCAAAGAGTATCTTTCCACATCAGGTATCCCTTTTCTCTTCTTCAGAGGCCAACCAGTAGCTCAGTGACTGTGTCTCAAACAGCAAGGGAAGTCTGGAAAGGACTTTTTGGGTCCTCAGGGTCAGTTCTCAGCTGTCGGTGGCAACTGCATCAAGGTAAGGCAGCTCTGGAAGGAAGATCCAGAGCCTCTGGACTTGAGCTGTTGGAAGCTCCGACGTTCTCATGTTTCAGCCCAGACTCTTCATGGCCACCGGATACTTGTTTGCTCTTACGCTAACATCACCCTTGCTCTTAAGGGAGATGTGTTTACTTCTGTGTTTACTCCCTAAAGTTTCATAGAGAGTGACTGTATCCCTTCTCAGCATTCATTTTTTTGGCTAAAGAAATTATGTCAAAATCTTTACATAAGAAAAACTCTGGATTACCCTGTAATTATCCTCCAGTCACATTTTAAGTTTGTCTCCCTTGATTGAAAGTGACCAGAGCTGCACGCATAGTTCCAGAGAAGGCTGCAGCAAAGCTTTGTATAATGGTACTAACATTTTCCCCTTCTCCTGGAAATATCTCAGTTGATACATGCTTTTTGTCAGAGCTGCTTCCTATTGGGAGTTCTCGGTCATTTTGAGATCAACAAATACACCCAGATTTTTTTCTTCTTCTGTCATTTCCAACTGATGAGCTCCCAGCTCACAGCAGAGATTCTTGTTCGCAATTCCCAAGTGCATGACCTTGTACTTTCCACTATTAAATTTCATCCCATTTCTAATGTGCCAGCACTCAATGTTATCCAACTCATCTGGCAATACAGATATTCCCTCTGTACTGCTGCTGCCTCCCAACTTTGTGCCATCAGCAAATGCTGTCAGCTCGCTCCTACCTTTTGTTCCAAAACCTGCCTGAAATATATTGTGCAAGATGAAAAGACTGTAAGAAAAGGTTTGCTGGGTCAGCCTGATGGTCCCCGCTGTCCAGTACTCCATCTCTGAGAGGCAATCAGAGCTGGGCACAGGAGCCCAGCCACTTTCTCCTATTGCTTCCCTCGGCACTCCTCATGAATTTATTTAATACATTTTTGAGCCTGCTGACAGTCTCAGTCCAAATCATTTCTTAAAGAGCACAGCTCCACCTTCACAGTCTACTTTTCCACCCAAACTATTGTCATCTCTGTCACTAACTTCTTACCTACGGAATAGCTCCCCAGATAAACAATTGGCCATGTGGCGTTGTATCTGATATCCTACTAAATCCAGCTAGATCACATCTATTGCATATCCATTGCCTAGAAAACAATTATCAGAGAAAGGTGTCAGTTTAATGTTATCTATCTTCGGTACAGACATGTTGCATTTTATTTATCACTTACATGTCTGTCCCCAACTACTTGTTTCCTTTACTTTCATTTTAAAGCTTCTAATGTTCCTGAGGTCAGACAAACAGGTGTGTAATGACTGAATTGCTTTTCTTCCTCCTGGTTAAGAACAGATAGTGCTTTGGTGGTTCCTCAGTAAGTCATTAGTACCCTGACAAATTAAAAACTTTGTACGGATGAGTGAGGATATGTTCCAGGTTTGTCAGAACTATAGGCTTGGGAACACCTTGTTCCCTGAGCTGCGCGTCAGGTTCTCATGGGCCTCCCTCTCCCTTTGGGTACAGAAACTTTTACTTCCATAAAGTAATTCTCTTTAGCTATCATCCTTTGCCCCAGTTGTCATAGAAAATAGTGGCAAAAGTCGTTTAACATGGGGCCATACCAAATATTTATTAAAAAATAAATTGGAACACAAGAAGTGGAGATAGAGCACAAGACGTAGACACTCTGCCTGCAATCTGTTTAAGCATATTGGTAAAGATAACACCAAAGAAGACAATTTGTGTCACTGAAATAAGCAACTGGAAGCTGTTCCTCAGTCCTTGCTGTCACAGTGATGGCACTCCAGCTTGTTCCCTTTCTTTAAAAAACAGAAGGAGCAACCAGCAGGTTATGCTGTACGGAAGCCCTGGGTCTCCGGGATTCAGTTTCCTGAAGTAGGTGACATTTGATCTCCTTCCGGGCATGCTGCAGAAGCAAACAATTAACAAGGAGTTTTCAAAATTCGCATTCTGCCCTAATGCTGTCAACACATGTCCTTTTGAAATACAGCTATACTGGCAGAACTTTTTTCATTGCTTTTGGGTATAAACAGGCCAGGGATCCTGTTTTTCCCTTCAGTTACCTGTATTTCTTCCAAAGTTTCTCTGAAGGTACATATTGACTTTTAGATCACATTTGCATTCAGACGATGGTTTGTTGTTGGAAAAAATCCCTTCAGAGGGGCTCATTAACTTCCTTTCAAATGTTTACTGTTCTCAACCAAGGGAACTAAACTAGAAAACAACTCACCATGTGGCTTATATCTGAGTTTAAAGACACTGGGATCCTGTATTTTGTATTGTTCTCTCCAAACATTAATGCCATTTCCAGCTTAAATATGACTTAATGACAGACTGAAGTCCATCTGTTACAATGACTAGCCTTGGACTCAGAGGGAGAGTCCTGTGGATAATTTAGGAGTACATTTTATAGTTACTTGCAAGCATTTCATTTCAGATCAAGGCAACCATGAGCAGGTGGAACTATCTCTCAGAAGTACAACCTGACCTACATACTGTATTGTAAATTAAAGATATGTATAAAAATAAAGCATTAACGATCCACCACATTTGCAACAAGACCCAGATACGATTTCTGCAGCTGAAAAGGAGCAAGCACAAGGCTTCGCTAAGGCTTCATTTTGGAAGCTGCGATGCTTCCTGCTGACCCGTCCCTGCTATCTGCGCTCTGACAGGGTGGCCGCTCGCCTCTCAAGCTCTGTGGTGCCCTTCTGCTGCTTAGCACTCGTATCCCTTTTGCTTTATCGCTTTTCTCCCAACTTCCATGTGTTTTTTGGCTCCTGCAGCTCTTGTTGGCTCCCTGCTCTCCATTACCTCATGCCGTAGGAGCTGCAGGCTGCTCGGGGTGGCTTGGACAGCGCGTCTACCCATGGCAAGGGGCCACACATGTCCCTGCAGCTGAGCTGAATGTCACAGAAGCAAAGGAAGGCATCGACCTGCGCGTAAGAGTGGCGTTTAGCCAGGTTTGCTGTTTCTCCAAAGGTTTTAGGAGAGCTCCTGAGGAAGGCCCCGCTGCTGCAGACTGACCCAGGCTCACTGAGCCCCCCAGCCTCACACCTCGGCCACCACATCACCCTGCCGCCTCAGCGGGGCTGCCGAGGACAGACTGGGCTGGCTGTGCCTAGTGAAACGCTGTGAGGAAAGGATGAGCATCCCCCCATACACACATCGAGGGGAAGGGGTGAGCATCTCCCTATACACACACCGGGAGCAAGGGGCAAGCCCCCCACACGCCGTGAGGGAGACCTTATTGCTCTCTCCAGCTACCTGAAAGGAAGTGGTGAGGAGCTGGGGGTCGGCCTCTTCTCACAGGTAACTAGTGATAGGACTAGAGGGAATGTTTAGGGGAGGTTTAGGTTGGAAATGAGGAGACATTTCTCTCGGAAAGAGCAGTCAGGCATTGGGTCGGGTTGCCCAGTGAGGTGGTGGAGTTACCGTCCCTGGGGGTGTTCAGGGAAAGGCTGGACGTGGTGCTTGGGGACACGGATTAGTGGGTGACATTGGCGGTAGAGGGATGGTTGGGCCAGATGATCTCGGAGCTCCTTTCCAACCTTAACGACCCCACGACCCCACGATAAGGCCGAGCCTCCCACCTCACCCCCCCCCAGCGCCTCCCCTCACAGAGCTGCGGGAGGGCGGTGGCGCGGCGCACCCGGCCCCGCCCCGCGGGGGCCGGGCTGGGCGGGGGGGGGGGGGGGGCGGAGGCGGAGGCGCGCTCCCGCTGCCGCTCCCGCCCGGTCGTGCCCGCGCCGTGCCCGCGCCGCGCGGCCGCCATGTTGTTGTGGCGGTGAGAAGGCGGCGGCGGCGGCAGCCGGAGCCCAGCGAGCCGGGCCCAGGCAGGCGGCCGAGCCCCGGGGACCGGCTGTGGGGGCCCCGCGCCATGCCCGGCCCTGCCCCGCGGTAAGGAGCCGCCGGGGCCCTCCGAGGCCGCGGTTCGGGGGCGGGCGGAGGGCCGGGGCCTGGCGGGGGGCGGCCGGGCGGGCAGCTGGGGGCCGCGGCACGGCTGGGCCCGGCACGCCCCCCGGCCTCCGCCTCCTCCTTCTCTTCTTCCCCTTCCTCCTCTTCTTCCTCGGGGGGCTCGGGCTGCCGGGGGGGGGGGAAGATCCTGCCTGGCCCCGCCGTGTGGGCCTCACCCGGCTCCGGCCGCCGCCTCCACGGCCCTGTCGCGGCGGCTGCCGCCCGGCCTCCTTCCCGGCCTCCCTCCTTGCCTCTCGGCCTCCTTCCCCGCCTCCTTCCCTCCCTCGCTGCCCGCCGAGGCCTCGCCCCCAGCCGCTGGCAGCGGGGGTCCCCTGCGTGGCTTCTTCTGCCGCCGCCTTCAGGCCCCCCCCGGGGTGCTGGGGGCTGAAATTCTCGTGTGCCCCCCCCCGTGGCAGGACCTGGTGCGGCTTTGGGTGTCCGTTTGTGGGGTGCGGGGGCTCTAACTGTGCCTCTTCCCCGTCTTCTTCTCAACAGCTCTGTTCTGTTGATGGGATCCGAGCAGATGTTGCCCTTCTCTGGTAAGTGGTGGTTTGCGCTGCCCCCCCCCCCGGCCCCAGATGTGGAGTCTTTGCATTTTGTTTAAGTGGAGTTTCAGCTTTGGCGCGTAGTTGTTCCCTTTTCTGCCCTTTCTTTCAGGGAACGTTGTTTTATCAACAGGTGAGCTCTCGTGTTCCCTCACGTCTCTCTGTACAGGAAACTGATTCTCTCGTCCTACGTGCTTCCCTCGCTGGGGGAAGGCTGGTTATGAGCTCCTAACCCCGGCAGACTTTACGTATGAGAACTGCTTTTCTCCTGTCTGAGTCCTCCACCTGTTTGTTTTCTTGTGCCATGAGCCCACGTAGTCACGTGCAATAAGGGTTTCTTTTAGAGGAAAAGAGCTCGGCTAGGGGATCACATAAAGCAGTGCTGAGTGTAGCGCGTAGCTTTACGGTGAAAATAAAGGGATATCTGAAATTCCTAGGCTAGTTCATTGGGAAGGGATGGTAGTGTAGCTGAAGGAACTACGGCAGGCTTTCTTCAATACCTGTCGTGCTTGAAGCTTTAGGTAGAGGGCCGAGGTGCTTCTTGCCTGTTCCTAAAGAAAGGCTCCTAGTATTTGAAAATCGTTTGGTGGCAGAGAATGGGAGCTCCTATGAAGGAGCGCTTGTAGATAACTCGAAGGGAGGAGCCTTGACATCTGATACACACATCGCTTCAGCTGTGGTTTTAGAGGATAGAAAAAATGCTTTCTTTCGTAGTGCAGGAAATACTGTGGACTGTAAGTGTTGAAACTTTCTGCAGATAAGTAAAGGCGGGGCATGGGATTCTGAAATGCTTCACGGAGAAGTTTGGGTGCCTGCTTCGGAGTCTGGGGAGGGGCAGACGTGCGGAAACAACAGTAACGTTGAGCAGTGGTGGTTTTTGGCAGTAACTCCAAAAGGTGCTTGTCCTACTTCAGATTATAGGCTTCCAGGAGTGATACATTGAGTCAGGCTGGTTCTCTTGCTAGCAGTGCTATAGGTACCTGTCCAGGTTGTCGCTGATGTCCATGGCTGGTAGCTGTCTGCACTAGAAACTGGTAAAATGTTAGCCAGCTTCAGAAATAATGTGCAACCTACAGATGATCCCTGTGGGTGGAATAGGCCATCTTGATAAGCTCGTTTTCCCATAAAAATGGCCATCCGCAGCTGAACGAGGTGCGAGTGCCGCGTGCCCGAGCTTCTGAAGGCAGAGGATACAGTACTTTATCTTCGATCTTCTTCCACCTACATGCCACACAGGGTGGTGGAGAGAAGTATGTTGTCAGCCCTTCAAGAGTAGGAGGACTGAGCAGTGCTCTGCTGGCAATTAATGTGTACACGTGGAGTAACGTAAGGAGGAGGGTGGCGTTAGGCTGCTGGAGCGATGGGATGAGCCCGACAAGGCTGCTGGAGCAAGGGAGAAGGAATTGTCCCTGCGGAGTGAACGGGAGGAACTGGGTTAGCATCCAGCACGAGGTCTGGGATGTGCTCGCCTGTGGAGAGCAGAGGGAGGCGATGGCTGTTCCTGGCCTGGTCGCTTCCTGCGGGACAGGGCTGGCCACCAGGGACCGGCCTCTTCTGCCTGACGGCGGTGGTGTCTTTGAGCCCGTGCCTGCAGGTGGTCCAGTAGCGCTCAGCGAGCGTTGTAAACCAGAGTGAGAATCCCAGGTACTCGAACGTGCCTTTGTTTCATAGTTGCTTTCGTTGGCTGAATCAACTAACATAACTTGTAAATGGTTCTTTCAAAAGAAGCTCCCAAGCGCTGAATTGTCTAATCCTGTTCTTTGCTGGGATGGACCACTGTTCTGCGTTCGTCTCCAGCTAGAGTGGCCGGTGGTGTAAAGGGCTGCCTTGTAGGTCCCATACGGGTTCTACATCTCCAAGAGAAGAGCTTCCCGACTTCCAGTTCCACCCCTTTTGTGGATGTTGGTGCCATAACTTTCCAACGCTTTTAAGAAAGCTTTGGGAATATGCGTAGCACTCAAATAATGTTGTAATTGTTGTAATTAACCACGTTTTTAAGACAGTTATTCCTTTATCTTTGTGAAGTTTGATGATTAAAGGGCGATTGAGTGGCTTGTGTGACAGACTTAAAAGCGAAGTTCGTGCTAGTTTAGGAATTGAAATACTGACCTTTTCATAAGGCTCGCTCTGCCCAGTGAAGAACTGAAGACCCCAACTTGCAATGCGCTATAACTTCTACCTTGGATGCACTAATCCTGAGTGGTGCAGGATCCCCGTAGCCAGATGGGTGTATTGACTTGCATGTGTGACGATTTCTCGTCTGCTTCTTGTGGGATGGGCAAAAGTCGCAGACCGTGGCGTCATTTGGTGTCGACTTCTTCAGAACGTAGCTGGGAACGGAAACAGCCGAGACTTTCTCAACTATCCACCCCAAAGGCAGGGGACGCCAGCTGGCAATGTGCTGGTTATTGCAGGACATGTGTTGTAAGCTAGAGGGAGAATAGCCTAGACCTGGCCTTCCCCTCCTGCTTACCGGCTTCCGGTGGTGGTGTAAAGGAGGCGAACGCCGGGTGGCCGGGGTGATTCTAGGAGGTAATGTTGTGGGCCATAAGGCAATCCTCAGCTCAGACTGCTGAGCAGAACGAGGGGGCAAAACGCCCTGCGGCAGTGGGGAAGGAGAAGAGTGCAGCGTTATCTTGTAGAAAGCAGCGGTACCTTTGCCTTTAGTGCGTTACTAAGTGCAGCGGGGTTGTGTCGGTGATGGGGGCTGGAGGTGCTTTGGTCGCCTGCAGTGAGCAGCAGTGTATGCCTGGAAGGGAAACGTTGGAGCTGCAGTATGCGCCATGCAACGTGAGCCAGGGAAGAAGAGCAAAGGCTTTCCGGAATGTTGATTGAAATCGGTAAGTTATTTCTGAAGCCATTGTCCATGGAAAAATAACTGGTTTTAAAGGATTAACCCAAAATACAGTTGCCGATACCTAGCATTGGTTTGTCATCGGAAATACCTCTGACTGAGAACTGTAATCTAAGGTGTGGGAAGAAGCAGTCGGGTTGACGTGTGTCTGGTTGCTGGTTCAGCTGGTGGCTGGAAATGTGCCCTGCAGGTCTCGCAGGGGGCCGCTGGCTGCCTGCAGGTGTTGCTCCCCATGGGTGTGAATGCTGCAAAGAGCTGCAGCACCGTGGGCTTGGCATGGTTCAAAGTTTAAGACCTGTGTGTGCATGACTGGGGTGCGTGTAAGGGAGGCAGCTGATAGTGAGATGTTGTAACAGTGGTCCTGTAGCTGGGGGAACCCTTCCCAGCTCTGAGCAGAAGCAACAGCCTCTGAACAGGACTGCCCAAATGGGGCCTTCGTGCCCGGCCTCGGGGCAGCTGGGTCTGGGGAGGCTGGAAGATAGGTGGCCCTCGGTCATGATGAAGCTAAACTCGTACAAGCTGCGCTGCTGAAGTGTTACCAGGCTTCCAAATCGAACATTTTGAGCAAATTTCGAGTAACTTTTGACTTCAGTTCTCCATCAAATCGTTCTCCGGCTTAGGAAGAGCAGGGCAGGGGCCAACGCTAGGGCTTGTAGCAGTCGGGGGTCTCGTGCAGCGTTAGGACTGGTCCTAGCTGCGAGCCCTGAGCCTGGCCTGGAAAACGGTCCTGGCAGCTGCGGAATTGGCTTGAAGCTAGAACAAAATTAGAAACTTGGTGCGAGCCCTCCTCTCCTTTGGAATAGCTGGGTGTTTGAAGGGCAGCTGGAACAGCCCGTCGCCCTGACGGGTGCCTTCGTTACAGCGAGGGCTGTTACAGGGCACGTTCAAGTGCTTGATCTCGGGAGATCAAGAGGCAAGGTGCCTCTGAATTCCAGAACGTGGCCTAGAGGATGGTTAATATGTGCAGGAAAGATGATGCATTTGTGCTCTGATAGCTGAATTTGATTTCTTTTTTTCCCTTGTCCTCATTCCCGTTGTTCCTCTTGACCTCAGACTGTTCTGTGCTCACCTGTTTGCTTCGTGGTCCAATTACTCCTGCGCTTTCTGCAGAGTGACAGTTTCCGTAGGGTTGGGCAGGGTTTCTGCACAGCATCTCCTCTCACGTGGCGGCTGCTACCAGCTTCTGGGGAGAAGTTAAAGGCTCCAGTGTGAGGAGAGCTCGGCAGCTCTTCTGCTTTGTGGGCGAGCACGTGAACGTCAAAGGTCTCTGAGTACCCTCCTCTTCGTCTTCCTGTGGCTGAGCTTTAAAATAGGATGGTGTGGTTGTGTTGTTAACCTGGTTACAGGACGTATCCATTTAAATGTTCCCTTCCTGCTGGATTAGGGCTGATCAATGTCCCTGCTGGGTCCTGCGGGGCTGGAGCAGGGCTTGGGTACTTGGTGTCTTGACTGGGACGGTTTTGCAGCTGGAGGCACGTCGTAAACTCGAGGCTGAGCATACTCAGGGAACATTGAATATCTTGGTTTTTTTGGATCGCTTTAATTTCAGAACTGAAGTTACTCTTTTCCGGCGCTGTCTCTAGCAGATGTGCAAGGTCTACCCTATCAGGTCCTACTTTCTGTAGCCATTACTGGGAAAAGAATTGGAAAAGATACTTTTTAACTTCAGTGTCAGCTTCCTACTTCTCAAGGAAGCAACATTGTCAAAGTAACGTGCTGCTTATGTCCAATTTTCCCATGCTATGAGTACAGTATCTACTTGGCTAAGACTTCCAGAGAAAGCTCTCTTGTTTGTAGTATTTCTTAGCCTGTTTTACAGGTGTGGAAAGGTTTTCCTTCAGGAAGACTGGTGGAAAACTATATATCAGGGTTTAGCTGAGATTTCTGAAAACAAAATAGCTTGAAATAGAGATCTCTAGCTAAGGTGCCTGTCTGCAGGATGAAGTGTCTTGTGCGTATGAGTCTAAATAGTTTCTTTAAGTGTTTCTGCCTGTTCTGGTGCAGTACAAGGTTAGTTCATAGAACGCAGTCAGTATGGGGGGAGGTAATGCACTTCAGGTTGAATTTGTGGAGGAAGACTGTTGCATTGCCATAATTAAGCCTTTGTAGCTTTCCTTTCTGATCCCAGAGGCGTATGCCCTGGTGCAGGCACTACAGAAATGCCGTTAGCACTGGTTTCTGTTGCCCTTCTGGGGGCCTCATTTGCTTCTCCTGCTTTGGGACTAGAAACTAGGGCTATAGTCAAAGCATTCATTCTGTAGCACTACCTGAGAGAACAGAGCTTCAGGAAGAAATAAAAATAGTTTCTCTTTGCCTGTGCATTTAAGAGAAGGTTTTCACTCAGGCTCCACAGAACAGAACTTTTCTCTGGTGCTGCTTTCTGTCCTGGAAGTGCCTCGGGGAAGCTGCTCGGCGCTGCCTGCGTGAGAGGACAGAAATGCCTGTCTGCTGCAAAGCGCAGCTGCAAATGGAGTCTGAAGACAAGATACATTTGGCTAGCTTTCCGAACCTCTCTCGCATGATGGAGCAGAAGAGAGGACTCCCTCCTGTGAGCAGTGCTTTAGGTAGGGGCGATGTGGGTCTTAAGCCTTCCAGTCCTTTGAGCGTGACTCCTCCGTTTCAGTCCAGTGTGACTGTTCCGTGCAAGTAGGCTTACTTTTTTGTGTTTTGGTACAGCTGCTGGCAGGGTTTCAGAAAATAGGTGGAAAATCTGATCTTTCCTTGAGTCTTCATATCCTGTAGGGTTTGGATCCTGAGAAGACAAAGGCAGACTGCTAGATTTGTGATTTCAGTAAGTTAAAAATGTAGCCGAAAGTATCGGAAGGGGCCTGTGTGAAACTGAAGGCGGAGTTGAAGAAGTGGTAACAAAAAGAAGGAGGAACCCAAGGTTAGAGACAACTCACTTGCACCTACGGTGCCTTCGGGGTCTCAGCGTCTCACCAGCCTACAGCAGACGTTATGTGGGGAAGTCCGGTCGGTGCTTCTGGGGGGAAGCCCAGGTTTTGGTGTGGAGCAGCTCCCAGAATGGTCCTGTTCACTTCCTGGGGCGGTGTTGGTCTGCTGCGACTGGGATGCTGTCAACGTGAGTGTTAGCAGCTCCTGGAAGTGGTTGTGGCAAGGTTTGAAATTGGAAAGCGTTCCCTTGGCATTTCCTATCTGGTTTTTAGGCAGGAGCCCAGCAGCCTGACTCCTTGTTTTCTCTGCAAGTGGATCACAAAAGGGAGTGAGCTTGTTGCTGTGGCTGGCTGATTTCATCTCTTGTAGCCATAATTGACCTAAATGTGTACCTGGGAAAGCTCTACCCACTGCATTGCTCTCTGTAAGCTTGTAATTGCTATCATTGAAACTCAAAGCGGAGATAAAACGAGATGAAGTTCTGTCACCCCTAATTACACCGTGCGCGTCCCTGACGGGATGCTCGCTTTGAGACCTCTCCAGACCCAGTTCTGGGCCTGTTGAGCTGAACTCTCTTTGGGTTTGCTTGCCTCCCACCTTCGTGTGGCCTCTGACTTTCAGAACTACTGTTATTAAAGCTCACTTCGACTGTTCCGTGGGTTCTGTAAGCTCAGTCTCTTAAAATATTTGTCTGTGTACTGACAAAGAACCGATGATCAAAAGGGGAAGCTACAAGATCAAAGCTCACCTGTGTATCCCGGAGGCAGATTTGCTTGTAAATTAATGAGAGGACATTGCTCCAGCCCTCCTGTAGTCAGTTTGCTGTGGTTTGAATAGAGCAGAAACACTTTCCTGAGTCCTGTGAGTTGGTAGCTTTGCTTTTATTCTATTTGAGTTTCTTTACTTTCCTCATGACAGTAGCTGTGGCTGTTGTACGGTACCTGCAAGCTCTCCTTGAATCTTCATGGTGTCTGACGGACTGCGCTGATCAGTCCAACCCTGCTTCCCACCTCTGGGAACGTGGCTAGTGGACGGAGGCATTGCTAAACTTCTGATCCAAGAGACTTGACTGAAGTGCCTGGACGTACTGCGTTCCTAGGTTCTTTTTATTTGCCTTTAAATGGAAGCAGAAAGCAAGCGAAGCCTATTTAATGTAAGCTTGTAGGTTTATTGCCTCTGCCTGCAGACCTTGCTCCCATCTGAGCGCTGTGCATGTTTTTCCTGAGTGGATAAACTTTGCATCAAATGAATGACTAATCCTTATCACACAAGCGTTCATCTTTACAATTAAGAGTTCCTGCTCTTTAATTGCACGGTGATTGGACATACTAGTCATGAGTGCATTTGAGAGCTCAGATTCTTCATTTTCTCTCACTGCTGGTAGCAGGAATTTGCTGTGAACGGGGCATTATATTCTGGTTGGATACCCATTATAATTACATTCTCATCTTTGTGTATGTTCAGTGAACCTTTCTTCGAGCAACCTCCAAAAGAATGTACCTTTTTGCACTTTGGGAAAATCTGAACTCTGGGGAAAAAGGGGGAAGATGGGAGCAAGGTCAGTGTTTTGAGGTCTGCTAGGCTTTCCTTATAGGTTTGGCTAATGGACTATGGTCGAGGCATGGTTGTTTTCTAATGCAGAATACAATAGCTTGCTTGTTTTCTTTTACTTCGGACTGGAATCTCTTAATCCCTTCAGGCTCAAGTGTGAGTATCACATGATTTGGAGGTGTTTGGTTAGTGTGCTCCACTGCTGCAGAGCATCCCTGTGCGTAACGGATGAGTAAATCGGGACAGCAGGGAGAAGCAACATGGGCATGTTCAGTTTTGGAGACTCATGTCGAAGCTGTTAATGCTTTGCGGGTGTGTGTTCTGGCAGAAATAAGGGCCAGTGGCTGGTCAGCAAGGCTTTTTGCTGTGCAGAGATCAGCTTTCTGCTCTAAAAGTCCTAGCTCATAAAGAGCGCTCCAGCTTTCAAATATACTGATAGCGTCCTCATACCTTCAGCGTACCTACAGGTTCTCAAACCATGTTTTAGGGGATTTGGATGGAAACTTCCTTGCAGGAGAGCATGGTCCTTCTCTGAGAACCTGACTGTACGGGACATTGGAGGATACCTTGCTGAGTGATCTCTCATAAAGGCTCCTTGAAGTAAAAGTATTCTAAGTGTTCACAAGCAGCTCATCTCAGGCAGGAGCTTCTTACAGAGCTTCAGGACAGTAGCAACACACCTGGTCACTGTGATGTTGCTTTTTCTTCACTTCCAGCTTTAGTAGCTAGACCTAAAATGTTTTCCACACGTCTGAAAGCGGAATTTTAGCTTTTAAATTGTAGAAATAATGCTGATACTTGAAGTAACTGCCAAACACTGATCTCTAGTGAAAGGACTAGATGAGTATATCACTGGGGTTTTCTAAAACTGCTCAGTTTGCAGCATTTTAGGGAATTTACTATTCAACAGTGTGATGCTGACCTGAGGATGGAAACAAACTCCATTGATTTAGAAGATAGTGGTCTTGACTGTTGGTGCTGCTTTTGCCAAATTCGGTGCGTTAAGCACCAGGTCACTGTTGCTCTGCTTGGAGTAGCTGCAGTAAGGGATTGTACCAGCAGCTGAAGCCTGCTTCTTCCCAAGCTGTTTTGCATTTCTTTCAACCCAAGCGAAAATATTCGGGGAGCTCTAGTCCTGGAGGTTCTGCTCATCAGGAAAGCAAAAGGCCACTTGTCTGGGCTGAGGCGTTGACATGCAAGCTGGTTTAAGAGCTGTCTGGCTTTCAGTTGCTCGGCCCCTCTAAGTCCTCTGCAGTTTTTCTGCCACCTAAACGCTTCTGTGAGCTCTTGGAAGGCCAGTGACAGCCTGCCAGGAGAAGGGACTGAGGATGGGAATGGCTCAGTAATTCACTGAGATAAGAGCAATGCCAAACCTGCTGTTAGGAGTGATTCACCGCGGAGTGGGAAGCAACCCTGAAACCTGCCTGATGCGATGCCTACCTGCAGAGGGTGGTTACGTTCGTTAGTGTCACTGCTGGCTGCTGCCTGAAGTGGCTGGGTGCGGGTTCGTCTGGAGTGCGTGGCCAGAGGAAGAAGTGCTTTTGCTTGATTGTATGAGACTGGTGTAACAGGGACACGGAGCTATTTCTCACTTTCTTGTCTCAAGTCTAGCCCTTGTTAAGCTGTTTGTATAAGGTACGAGTTCAGGTGCTCCTGGCCTTTGAGGGTCACGCCCAGAGAGCAGTCCTATTAAAATTAATAGCGTTCTTGCATCATTCCTTAGACGGTGAGCTCTCATTCAGCGCTAAGGTATGAAGACTTTTCCTCTTGCATAAGAAGACTTGATTTGTTCTGGTTGAGGAAGAAACAGTTCGGCAGCTCACTAAAGGGTAAGTTGTGTGCTGTTGTGCCCTGTAGCTTATTTTTCTAAGCATTACAATTTCAAGTTACTATCCGGCTTTCTAAACTGTCTGCGTACGTCCGACTACCTGATACTAGACCAGTGATTAAGCAGCTGCAGTGATTATCAGGTCAGCCCTTGCTGAATGCGGTCCCTTTACTGCTTGTAGCATACGTCTTGCTTTTAGATGCAACTTGTTTGGCATTCAAATTAGAGACCTAGTAGGGCTAAGCCTAAACTGCTTGAACTTACTTCAGGGGCCCCAAAATTATAATATGGCTTAATTTCTAAATACCTATAGCTGTTCTTGCTTTTCCTAGTTCCTAAATTTCCTAGATCCTAAAATTCAGAACTTTTCCTAGTTCTAAAATTCAGCAGTAATTCCCTAGGAACTAAAATTCAGTTTTTAGTCTAATCAGAAACACATGCTACCATGTTAAACCCAGTAGAACAAGTAATGTGCTAGTTTTTTTTTAAAAAAAAGAACTTCAAAAAACCCTGCAGATTCAGTAATATTTTTTGAGCTAAGTGACTTATCGTAGGCAAGGAGTGATAAGTTACAACACGCCTTGTCAAAAGAAGTCAGTCTCAAATGTAACTCTTCCCATGAAAAGAGCAAGAAGGGATTTAAGGTTTTGTGCAAGAATTGTTGTGTTGGAAGTAAGCACATGGGCTGAGGAGAATCTAGTTAAGTTACAGTTTAAAAAAAGGCATAATGCCAAAAAACCTTTCAAAAATTTGTGTTTTAAGCTCTACAATTCTTACAGTGAATCTTGCTCTACGAATTCTTAACTGTCTCGGCTAGTGTGAATTTCCAAGCTGGGTGTGGAGACCAGTACGCTTCTGCAGGTGGAGAGAATGCTCAAGTCTGTTCAGGTAGATTGTCAGTCCCAGTGGTTTTGGTGCTGGAGAGTTGTGGGATTTTTTTAAAGTGGTCTGAAGATGAGGCTGTAAAGCGTGTGTGCTTGTGGTGCAGAGGCACGTGGAGCCAGGTGCGCGCTCCACTGCTTGTAAAAGGTTGGCTTTTGAACTTTCATGAATCAATGAACAGGAAACTTTGAACTGGCGTTCTAGCTCCTGTTTCCTAGAACTTCAAGCCTCCTAGCTGATTCTGGAAAACTCAGGAGGAAGAGTAGGGTCCCTGTGAATGCTTGGTTTTCTTAAGATCTGCTTGGTTATTTGTGGCTTATTAAAATGCAAAAGGTGAAGAATTCCCTAGGCTCAATTTAAGGATGGCTTGCTGAGCTGAAGGGTGGTAAAACAACTTAGTGCATCATGTTTGCAAAAGAAAACAATCAGAATTGTATTTCAATGGAAGGGAGTCAAGTTCTGCGATTCTGTTCTCCCCTAGGTGACTTTATGCTAAGTATTGCTGAAAGACTTGACAGATTCTGCATGTTGAAACAGATATGATGGATTAAAACTTGTCTGAGGAACCTCCTGCTTACTAGCTGGCTTCTGAGCAGCCGCTTTACCTGTAACCCCTCAAAAATCAATGCTGATGACTTAGATACTTTGATTTTAATAACATCTTAACCAGAATTCTTAGAGTTTAAACAACACACGGATATTTTTATGGCATGAGAATGTGGAAGAGAAAGTTGTGAATCTTTTCTGTGAAGCTGAGAATCCATAATCGTGCTGTGAGTGACAGCTCAGCCTCTAAATGGAATTCAGAGCATCTTTGCCATGTTATAAAAAGCTTGTTGCCTGGTGCTGATCTGTTCCTTCAACATAAAGCTTTTTGTAACCTTTAAACTCTGCAAGTATAGAATAGGAATTTATCCTGTTAAAACCTGCATTTGTTTAAAGAGCCACCTCCTATGTATTCAGCGATGTCCCACATCTCTAGATTTCAGTCATTTAAATACCAAGGTGTGTGTCACTCCAAACTTACTAGGTAAGCTTTTTTTTAAACAAAGAAATGAACTTGAGCTGTAGCAAACAAAACTCTGCCTATTCTGCTAAGCCGTCTCCATTCTTCAGTTTTATTATAGTGTTGAACTTCTGAATTAGTATTTAGGAGCTGATCTGCAGGTGACTTTTGTCTGAGAAATTCAAGAGATTCTTCCAAGTGCTTCTTGGATGAGGAGCATCTGACTTCAGCATGATCTTTCAAGTGATGTGTTTTACAGCATTTGATGTCATTTTACAGGTTTTCTGTTTGGGAAGAAAGGGGAAAAGTCCTTACTAGTACCCACTCTGCCAGTTCTGTTTCGGTGAGATACTCTAGCATGTACTGGGAAAGAGGATCTTAAAAATGAAGTGTTTGAAGTAGGTTGACTGGAAGGGTCCAAAGGCTCCAATTCTGAAGTAAGAATTAAGTGTAGTTTGCCTAGATAGGTTTGTCCTACTTACAAACCTTACTGAATTTTGGAAGGGAGAAGCAGAAGTTTTTTGTGCAAACCAGCACACTTGCGTTAGGTCCTTTCTTAGTCTTCTGTGGTAGTTCGTAAAGCTTTCACTGAAACGCCGCCGATATTCCCACCACCTGCTCGGTCAAGGTAAGTTCGTACGTTCATCACAGCTCACACGCGGCTTTTCTTCCTTCCAGTGTTCTGTCATAAGTGACACAGCCTGCTTGCAGGGAGATTTGGGGTAGAAACCTGCATCTTAACCTTTTTTTTTTCCCAGTTGTTTCAGTCCCATGCATCTTCAGTTTAACATGCTGTGTTCAGCATGACTGGCCTTACGTACTCCGAGGGGGGTTTTTTGATGCAATGCTTCTAGACAAAGAACGCTGCAAGAAAAGCATTTACCAAGTGCTTCTGCAGTGCTTTATCCTGCCTCTGTAGCAAGAATGGCCTCTCTCCTGAAGTGAAATTGCTGGCTCACAGCAGTCTTCCCTGGGTAGAGTGCTGCTAGCTTGGTGTCGTCGAGGCTAGGTACCAAGCGCAAGGGCTGCTGTGCAGATCATGCGACTGGGAGCTAAGAGTACTGGGTGCCTGAGGGTGCTGGAATGCTGGCCTGAACTTCTGGGGCAGGAAGGCCTGGCTATTGAAAGGGAAGGCCTTGCTACTGATTTCAAGCTACCCCTCAGAAATACAACTCCTGCAACAGTTCCGTATCTCGGGCAAACTGCGCTGAAAAGCGTCACCTGCAGCACAGGCAGCTCTGAGGGTTTGCTTCTGCTGCCTGGCGCTGAGGTTACATACCTGTGGCACCACTTGGGCTCCGCTGGAGATTTATGCAGGAAGTGGAAGCAGATGCATTCCTTTTCGGAGACCTGTTTTATTAATTGTTAACTGAAACAGTTGAATTGCTGGTTTTTGGTATTTGTGGTACCGTTTGATATCTTAGTCGATAACGTTCATGTTTTCCACAGATAAGATGTGCTGACTCCTTGTGGGTTGGGGAGTAGTGAGTTACTGGATTTGTAGATGTTAAGATGGCAATGTGCACAATTCAGTCGCTAGAGCTAGTGCACTGAAACTTCATGCTGGGAAGTTACTCAGTAACTTGGTTTTGGTCAGTGAGCTGCAAATAATAATGCTGGTGAACTTAGCAAGCTTAAATGAAAAATGTACAAACAACAAATGTCTATTTTGGAGCTTGTTCCTAGGGGTAACAAAGCCTTCCTTGGTAACAGTACTTGTGCAGATACTCGTGGCTCTGACAAGACTAGGGATTTTGTTGTTCGTGTTTAATATCTGTGCAGTTAGGACCTTATTTCTTCTGAAGCTTTATTATACCTTACCTGTAAGCGACGTGGTTACCTGTGAGCTTGCTGTAATGCTGAAGGCATGATTCCCTTCAAACTTCTGGCAAGGGAAATTGAACGTATGCATTGCTGTGTTTGCTCTGGTGTAAGTTACTGCAGAGCATTGGCAGATCCTCCTCTGTGGGATCGTGTATCAGTTTGAGGGAGAAGCTAGTCTGCTAGCACACTTAATCTATTTTTGATTTGTCAGGATCTCAAAGGTAGAAACAAAAAGCACTTTGTCCTGTCTGGTCTCATGAAGACTGACACTTGAATCCCTCTTTCTAGTCATCTATTCAGTTATTTCCTTAGCATGTTGTTATACTTGCTGAGTGAAGCTCATTGTTTAGTAGAAGAAAACTAAAATCAGGTCGCTTCCATACAAAGGCTTTCATCTATAGGTTGAACATCTCATACTGACAATTTCAGTTCTGTTTGAACAGCTTCAGGTTCAATCTTGTCAGTGGAAGTCAGTGAAACTTCTCTTGCAACTCGAGTAACCCATCTGAGAAACGAAGCCGTGCCGGGCTGAGCCTTCCTGCTGTCTTCCATCAAATCCCTCCTGCGTCCTCTTCCTTAGTTGGGCGAGAGAGGAGTAGCGTGACTGAAGATACCTCCTGGTGGGCACCACGTAGTAGGGCTGCTCAGCAGGTCGTGCGGCTCTTCAGCTGAGCTTTAATGAACAAACAGCCCCCCTTCACTTTTGGTGACCTCTCTGGAGAATCACGCATGCTTGCTTATACTTAGGAGAGAATGAAAGTCTGACAAAATATCTTGGAAATATTGCACGCAGGTTTTAGTTCTTGCTTTTTGTGTTATCGTACACCTTTCTTGCTCGTTGCTAACCCCAACCGGCTAGATACAGTAAGCGGTCTGAGTCTTTACCTTGCTATTTAAGCTTTTTGACAACTTCCTGGAGCTCTAAACATCAGGGCTTGAAACTTTTGATGCATATTAGAGCTGTGTCAGAATTTCCATGACCCTTGCAGGTGATCATAATGTGTTCAGTCTATCTGTGAGCAGCTGAGCTTGGTTTTCTGCTGCTTGCTTTATGCTTTTCAGGCCTCTGTTTGCTTTTGCCTTAGTTAAGCAATAATAATTGTTAACTCAAAGCATTAAACTGAGCTATCATATTGGGAGAACAAACCAACCAAATAAGCATTATTGCAACTTCCTGATAATGAAAATTCCAGTAGTGAAGTATTTGATTTAATCTTTAAGGTTGGAGAAAATGGAGGTGGTGATAGAAGAGCTGCCTTATAACTGACTCTCACTTCGGCAAAGCTTGACCTGTGTAGGGAGGGTTTCAGTGGCCTCACAACTACTGAGGGTAACAGCTATTTGTTATGTTAATACAGGGAACGTCTGGTGAGCTGCTTGTTCTTTGAGCATTTGAACACCAAAGGACGTGGTGTCCGCTTAAATTCTTTACTTACTGATGCTTCCTCAGCTGGAGTCTGGATGACATTGTCTGCTTCCTTCTAGCAATTCTGTCTAGATGTACTTAAGCTGGAAACTGCAGCGTTAAGAACACTGGAATATTGCTGTCTTCCCTCTGAATCAGACTGAGTCAAGCAGGGTGCCCAGAGTAGGTAAGAACCGCTCACTGAGTGGTAGAATGCGGGCCTTCTAAAAAGGAGGCTAGGTGGGACACAAGCATCTAGCTGGAGGTGAGAAGAATCTTATTTATGGTCTCCAAGGCAGTTTCTGTATACAGCTAATATGAACAGAGCGCTAAAGATGCTTCTAGTAAAGCTGGATCTTCTGACTGCAGGTGGCTTTGGCAGTTTTCTTGGCACAAAAAACTTGGTTAACAAACATTGCTGTAGAAATAGCATAGGCACAGCCTGGCGAGATCCAACTGAAGAGCTCTGAGCTTTGACGACTCACTTTATGTTCTATGTAAGAACAGCTCTGACTCACTGGAGGATGTAAGCACGTGATTAAACCAAGCAGTATCACTGTACAAGTCAGAATTGTTGAGGCTTCCAGCCTCCCAAGTTAGGGCACCAGTTCTGTCTCATTACCCTCTAAAACTGCATGCTCAGACCCGTTTTTGAACTTGCTCTGTATTCCTCTGCTTACCTTTAGGCGCTCGGTTCCAGCTCTGTAGGCTGAAGCACAGCTCTGTGCTCGGCTGGCTGGCTGATGGCTGTGTGGACACTGCTGGGTAGGCTGCTCAGCACTGCCGCTGCTTGACAGCAGGTGCCTGCCTGGAGGTGATTGCCACGGGGCTCAGACAGGGCTCGCACACGGGTGCTCTTCACACTCAGATGCTGGCTGCTGGCAGAGCTGGGTGTTGAAGCTGTTCCCTACCAGTTCAGAGATTTCTACTGTAATAAAACTTGCCCCAAAGCCGGCTTTTGATAACGTACCCTACTGAATTTTTCTGTTTTACGGATGCTGCTGTGGAATTAGCATTATTTCTTAAATACGGTATTTTAAGCATTCCACTTATTCTGCAATAATTGCTCATAGAACAATAGTGGGTTTATAGCCTTGGATACCTTTAACAGCGTTATGGAAGCTAGCTATCACGTTAACAGAACCATTCTAAATATACTTCAGCATTGCATTCTTGGTGGAGTAATTGTGACGCAAGAACTTGATTCCTGATTATGAATCCATCTTACGTATGCACACGTGACAATGACAGAGCAGCACATGCTGGATTTGAAGATAGGGTTTCCTTCACTATGACTTGAAGTATGGTACCAAGTATCCATTGCTTTTGAAGCATTATGTGAGCTCAGCAGTGTGGGGCTGTTCAAAAGTGGCTGCAAGCTACAGGTCGTGGGAAAATCGTAGTCCTTCAACAGAGAATGCATCTTCATTTCTGCAGTCTGTAGGAAAACTGTGTGCAAAGCTTGCTTTGGGCTATTTCATTTGGGGTGACTTGTCAGGGGGACACATCTGGTGTTGCCATCTGCATGAGAAGTCTATCTTCCAGTTCTGGTTTCCCAGGCTCTCTGGCTTTTCCTCTTATTTAGGTTTTCCAAAGCATACTTCTGTGCTAGTTTATTCCTCAACAGTCAAGTGGTTAGAGGGAAGTACCTGGCACATAATACTTCCAGGCTTCTCTAACGGGTTGGTCTGAACTGTTCAGATGCCTGCTGCTGTCTCTAGGCTTGCTCCTGACTGCTCTCTTAATTCAAAGGAAACGCAGGGGTGTTCTGGACAGGAGGGAACTCCTGTCCCAAGAGTCAGACTGTCTGAAAGACACTGTCCTAGCATAGCTACCTGATCTCAGTGAGGGTGGATTTTCATGATTGGGAAATCGGTAAAAATATCTCTAAATGCTGTCTTAACCTGCCTGGCCTACCTGGAAGAACTAGACGGTCTTTTGACTAGCACTGACAGCATTAGTTGACCTGAAAGTAGAAAGGAACCAGCCTTGAGTGCTGGGAGACACGACTGTCAATGGCTGAAGGAGCCATACCTTGCGTCAAACCTCCCTTAAGTGTCTTGAGTTTCTGGCAGTGACAGGCTGACTTCAGTACAAGAGACAGGTGGTAGGTTGGGGCAGGGAGTTTAAACTCTCGAAAACTGGAGGTAAGGGAAGAAAATGTGAAGAAATGACAAGCTATTACTGCACTGATTCCGTACCTGTGCAAGATCTACACATTAAACTTATGCTGACGTGCTGCTAAAAACATCCTCTCATCCTCCTGCCTTCTGTGGAAGCAAAATGGCAGGCTTCAGTTCCTCCCTGTCTGGCTGCTTTAATTCTTCCTAAGGCTGCCATCAGAGTAGCTCTGCTTCATGCCCTGGCAGTCTTGCTTGAACTGTCAGTGCAGTCTGCAAGCCCCTTTCACTGTGAATACCGCTGGCGTAGCAGTTGATTGAGCAGTGGAAGCATGAGTAAGTCTCTCACTGGCTGGTTCTCAAGTCTGACATCATATCCAAGAATTAGATGGCTCTCTTTCACCATGAGGATAATGAAATAATTCCTACTGCGTTATTCATTAACTCACATTTCATTCAGTGGCTCCTAAGAGGATAACAAGTATGTTAGAGGTGAACTTGCACAAGACTTCTGACATCCTTTTGATAAGATGAGGTTAAAGCTGTGGCAGACGAAGTTTAAACATGACAGCGGTGCCTCGCTGAGGCAAGTGGCATGTGGTGGATTACACTCACTGACTTTAAAACTAATTGAATCGATTTGGCTTAAAGAAAATAGCCTGCATCTGAAGTTGTTTGAGAAGTAGCTAATGCACAAAGCCAGGTGAAGTACTTCCTTAATTTTCCTAGTATGAGTGACGGTAGAGAAGGGTGATGTTCAACCTAGTTCAATCCAGGTGCTTCAGGGCAGGTAGGGGAGCCCAGCAAATAAAGCGGGGGACCTGCAGCAAAGGAAGCATGTGCAGAGAAAAGCATTGTGGTGAAGGTCAGTTTCTCCTGACCTGTATAAGCCTGGTACAAGAGTCTGGTAAAGCATGTTGGGTTTTGAGTGTTAACACTAACGTATATCGAGCGCGTATAAGATTTGAGTACCCTTTACGTGTCAGTGCCGTGTCTTCCCATGTGCATGCAGTTTTGTCAGCTTAAACCGCCATATCCTACTCTGCAAGGAAACCTTAAAGGAAAGAAAGATTACCTGCCCTGAGGGTTTTCATTAACATTATGTTCAGAAGTTGTCTAGTTTTATACTACACAACCCTACCCCTAGCTTTAGGGCTGAGTGTTTTAGAGGGGGCTGTGAGGATTGGCCACCTGAGTCATTTCAGCTCTAACGCAAGTCCTGGATGACCTGAGCTTCCTAATGAATGGCTGTGGCTGTTGTTCAAGCTCCTATACCAAATGTGAGCACTGTTTAATTCTTAAGGCTTGCCAAGAAGTCCGTCTCTCCGAAAGAAGTTTATACAATTACTGTACAATTGAGCCAATAAACTAATATAATCAGATTAAGCTGTTGGTGGGAGGAATGCTGACTGGAATATTCAAATGCCTATCCGGTCCCTCAAGTGTCAGCGTGCACCAGCATCAGTAGTTTATCCACACAGGTAATAACAGATCTCTGAGGAGAGACTGCGAAGGTCTTGTACATCCGAAAATATCCAGAACTGCCCGGCAGCCCAGTAACATCTTAACTTGTCTGGTTTTTGTAGAAGCAGTGGATGAGGGAGTAGCAGCTTCATCTGGGAAGAGCAGCTAGGTGGTGGTCTGGTGAGTCAGGTGGCTGCCATCCTGGAGATTTAGATGTGTCCCTGCCCTGCTTTGGATCGTGGCGCTGGGCGGTAAGTTACTGGAACTCTTACAGTAGTTATGCTATTTTACAGCATGTGTAGTTAAGCTTTTGGTGCTGGGTATACATCTCCAGGCCTGAGTGCTCATCCCTGCAACTCCAACTCCCCCAGCTAGTGGAGCTGGATTCCCTGAGTACAGAGCAGAGTAGTATAGAACATGGAAACCTTGGAAAAACTAGACTTCAGACATCTGTTTTGGGTACCGAAACAAAACCTTTCTGATACCTTGAATTCTTACCATGCTTAGTTTTCAGCCTTTTAAGTGCAGTAGTGCTACCTAACTGTATGGGACAGCGTGAAAATACCTAAAGCATGGTGAGCGCCATGGAGCTTTGCCAGGAGATGTGCTGTAAATTGAGCAGTGTGGAAAAGTGACTTTATTCAGAATACCATGCTGACTACAAGGGTTAGTAAAATGCATATAATAAAATAAAAGTCTGTGTTCAGAGAATGCAGAGCTCCTCTTCCTCAGGAAGTTGTAGAGAGCAATGAGGCTGCCTCTGAGCCTTCTCTTCTCCAGCCCAGACAGCGCAAGTGTCCTCAGCCTTTCTCATAGGACAAGCCTTCCAGCCCTTTTACCAGCTTCATTGCCCTCCTCTGGTTGTTTTCAAGGACCTTAACATCCTACTTGTATTGTGGAGCCCAGAACTGCACACAATATTGAAGGTGGCACTGTATCAACACTAAATATAGCGTGAGAGTCACCTCAGAGTGGGAGAATTAGTGTGTGGATCTCTTCTGTCAGCCTTGTGTCCCTTATTTACTTTATTGTGCAACTGCCTGTAACAACCTTAATTCCTAGTCCAAGAATCCATCACCAAAGCATGCCTGTCCTGTCAAGGATCTCTTTCCTTGCAGCAGCATCTACACGCCAGTGCTTGGACTTCTCAAGCTGTTGTATGTGAAATAGTGAGAAGAAGAAATACTGGCCTGTTTGTTTTATTTTGGGAGATCTGGTTTTAGCACTCATGTTAATGGTAACTGGAAAAAAAATGATTATCTTCATGTCAAATTTTAAATTGTTCAGACTGAACATAATTTGCAGCAGCTCTAAGTGCTGCTTCACGGATTTCACTGCTTATTCTGGAAACCTCTACCAGCCAAAGACTACTCTCAGGACAGTTCTGTCAGCTGGGCCTGAAAGTGATGCAGAGAGATTTTATTTCCCAGCTCATGACACAGATATGGTACTGCTATTAAAACATACCATGGGATTTTCTTATAATTTGCTTCACAGATCAGCTTAAACTTGTCAAGTAAGCTTTGCTACATAAGGATGTAATCTTTCACCCAGGTAAGGCAGTTTAGTTATATATATATATATATATATATGGCATTTGAATCTAGATGTACAAAATTGTATGCAAGCTCTTTGAAAAATAAGGCCTGGATGCTGAGCTGGATCTTACGGTGAGCTGTTATTTATCTAAATGTCAGATGCTTTTCATCACAACTCTGAGCGTTTGCTTCTAGAAGTTGATTTCACATCTAGATTTGTGTATTATACCAAATGTATAACATCTTGAAACGTTTGAAATAAAAGTGAAGTAGGCTTGAGTATTCTGAACATTGTTCCTATCCTCGTCTTTCCTATCTGCTCGGTGTGAAGGCTTCATTTATCTTAGAGTATTTTTCCTCACTTAAAATTTTCTAAAGAATCCAGCTTTAATATGGAACAGGTTTTCTGGAGGAGTTCTTGGAGATGCGCAAACCTTGGCTGGACGAGTCTGTGATCCACTTGATCTAATTGGGACTGTGTCAAATAATGGCTTGGACTCAGCAATGTCCGCATGTCCCACTTAACCCATAAAACTACTTCTGTGCATCTATCCTGGTTCTTCATGCTCCACCACTGGGCTTGAAGAGGCAGAATTAACTTCTGCTTTTTTGTAATTGAATGTTAAATCTTGTTCCTGTGACTGTCAGCAGCACAGACCTCTGGTGTTGAATCGGAGCCTTTCAGAAGGAAGGCTTTATGGAATCATTCAGGTTGGAAAAGCCCTCGGAGATCATCTAGCCCGGCCTTTAGCCTAATACTGATGAGCACCACTAAACCGTGCTACGAAGTTCTACATCTACACGTTTCTTGAAGACCTCTAGAGATGGCAACCAAACCACTTCCCTGGGCAGCCTATTCCAATGCCACACAACCCTTTCAGTAAAGAATTTTCTCCTAATATCCCACCTAAACCTCCCCGGCGCAGTTTGAGGCCGTTTCCCCTCATCTTATCACTTGGTGCTTGGGAGAAGAGCCTGATCCCCACCTCGCTACAGCCTCCCTTAAGGTCATTGTAAAACATAGTAAGGTCTCCCCTGAGCTTTCAAGTTAATCAATCCCAGCTCCCTCAGCCACTCCCCCTAAGACTTGTCCTCCAGACACCTCACCAGCTTCGCAGCCCCTCTCTGGACCTGCTCCAGCACCTTGATGCCCTTCTTGTAGTGAGGGGTCCAAAACTGAACACAGTACTCAAGGCGCAGCCTCACCAGAACTGAGTACAGGGGGACAGTCAGTTCACAGAAGTGAGTCGGGGATTGAACCATATTTAAAATGGAAATTCCTCCCCGATGCATCAGTAACAGAATTACCTGTTGAACTTCTGTAATGCCTGTGGGGAAGATGTGTGGATGTGTTCTACTCAGGTAACATGCTGAAGAGCCCAAGCTTTTTGTTTCCTTAAATTGATGGCTTCTCTCTTAATTACAAGCGAGCCTTTCTTAGTTAACTAGGTTTGCTTTGAGTCACATTAGGAAGGAGTGAATGTTCTTTTAAGGATAAAACACTTAAAAATGTGTTGTTATTGTTAGTGTTCTTCCTGCTCAGCCTTCTCAGAGTTCAGTGTATCTGCCAATAAGAATGAGTTTCTCCAGGGAAAACAAGTGAGAAGCCAGGGTTTGTTTGGCTTGGATGAATCCATACTAAGTCAAGTTTTGGGGAGAAGCGTTCTGGATATTCCCATCAGAGTTCCCCGGGGTGTAAATGACTGTATATGCAGACAAATACATTCCTACAGCAACTCAACACTAGAAACAAAGGTTGCTGTAGACCGTGTGCTTCTAGTGATGAGTTGGAGGAATACTTGCGTACAAGCACATATTATCCTGTGTTACTAATTTGCTGTGCCTTTTTTTTAAAGGGCCCTTAGTGTAAAATATCATACTGGGGCCATATCTGTTTCTAGCTTAAAAAACAAAAACAAATCAACTCTACAGAACATAACGTTGATGTAAGCGAGCAGGTAGGAAAACCTGACTTAAATCTTTAGTTTCTGTAGAGAAACTCTTTCCTGTTGGTTGACGTAGCCATTGAAATGCCGATTTGGAAGGGGCTGTAGTTACCATATGGGATTGAGTCCTTTTCCAAATAACGCAGATCCCTGCTCCTGCCCTCCTAAGGAAGCTTGAACATCTAGGTTAATTGGTTTTTAACTTGAAACATGGAGCAGGGAGGGAGTCAGAGCCTGACGGGTAAATATTGACTGGGGATGTGTCAAAGCTTGCCCGGTAGCAGAGTTGTGTTCTGTGGCAGAACTTAATTTCAACTCTTAACTGAAGCATAGGATTTTGTACATATGTACCTTAAATCCTTCGCTGCCTCTCTGGAGTGCCTAAATATATTTAACTTTGGTTTCATTCTGTTTAGTTTTTTTTAGAGTAAACATTTTGTTAATCCAAGTAAATTTTTTCTTGGCTCTGAACATTCCTGCAAATTCGGTGTGAACTAATAAGCTTGTGGACTTGCCATACTATGGAAGCTGTGATAAGAAGAGATTTTTAGGGTGTTGTCATGACTGAAGCCAGCCTCCCTGGCTGGTCTGTGCACATGACTTTAGAAGCTGCATTTCTTTGTTTTGACATGTTGAGGATTTGAGTAGGATGGTCGCAGAGCGTGCTGCCTCCGTTCAGTAGCTAGAAGGTTACTGGGACTGGAAGAAGAAAGGCAATCTGTTCTAAAACACCGCCCTTGTGCCTTCAGAGGACGGAGGTTTGATTTGACAAAATGACCCTGCCTGAAGACCTCTGTACGTAATAGCAGACACCCAGTGCATGTAACTAACCTTCAGAACTGGTTACAGGAATTGAAGCACGTTAAGACTTGCTTCAGTTCTCTAGGCTGTCTTAAGAGATGCGAGACGGGTTATTTTGCCCCATGCCTCCCCCGTCAGAAGTACAAATGCTGGTTAAATCCTTGCTGTTAGGTTAGTCTCTCAAGTGAGATACAGCCTCGACTGTTCACAGCTCCTCACGTTTGGTATGCAGCAGTCTGTCCTTTTTCTGCATTTATTTGTAGGACCTGTTGAACGCTGACCCCCCTCTGCTTGCCTTTTACTTCAGTCCCGTCCCCAGGCCTTAGCTGAGTGCTACTTGCACACACGAAGCAGCACTTTGCCAGATACGCTTCCTGCTTCTGACAGTCACTGTGGCTTTCCGTGAATGGAAAGGGGTGGAACGAGCTGTCTTAATATTTGGAAGATATTGAAGCTGTTTAATGATACGAGGAAAGTTGTTTGCTATTTTTTTCTCTCGTGGCTTTACTGAATTGAATCAGCTGACCAAAGAAAGGACATGGAGCAGCAGGTTTCTCCGAGGCAGTGTGCTGCTAGATTAGCCAAACCAGTTTGTTTGTCCCTTATGATCTAAATATAGGAAGCCTCCTTAATTAGGGAAGGCATCTGAGCTCTGTGTCCCTCTTAATGCACGTAGGGAGCCTCGGTTCTGCGCTTCTGTGCGCAGCTGAAGGGCAGTGCTAGTGCAAGCCTGCTCTCCCTCTGCACAAGGCTGGGCTGTTACCAGAGCACAGCGCTGGAAGTTCAGGGAAGTTGAAACTGGCAGTGGATTGCTGTGATAAGCTGTTTGTGCTGATCGGGAGGAGGTTGGCAGCTCAAACGTAAGGAGAACAGGGACCTGTTCTGGTAAATCATGTGTCTGGCTTTAAACTGAAACTAGCTATGGAAATGCCAGCTAGCAGAGAAGGCCTTACACTTGAGCCGCTAGCATTCCCTTGCTCAGCTTTTTCTGGTGTTACACACAAGCATACGTGGCTTTATTTCTTCAGCACTTGACGTCTGCCTTTACTGTACCTCCACATAAAGTGGCTGAATAGTGAGCCTTGTGGGTGATGCGCAAACAAGTATTTGGACTGCTTTCTAGCAAACAGCTCCTCGTGGTCCTGGAAAAGCAAACCTGATCTTTGAATAACTCCTGAAATGTGATTTGAGGTGGTCAGTTCATATGAAAGGGTCTTTTGATTAAATAAAGCTGGCTCTCTACCTAGGTTAGCTCTTTGAGTATGATTACTTGGTTCAATTGTGTTAATCAGCCTTGTTTTGCAGGTGCTAATAAATAATTACTTGAACTTATGCTTTTCCTGTGTTGAACTTACTATGTCTATACCACGAAGAAACAGTGCTAATGCTGTAGTCCAACATTCTCATCCCCTGCCGTGGCTGCTTGGGAGACACTAAGCCTTAGTGCTGAGGTGGTTGCTGCTGCCCAAGTGTCACTGCTGCGCGTTACAGCCAGAGACAGCTTCAGTTCCTGCTGGCACGGAGGAGCTTTTTGCTTAACAGCTCTAATGCACGTGGGGTCTTCTGAGTGTCTTTGAACTGTAAACTCTGCTATTTAAGCAACCTACTTGGTGCTTTGAGGACTACGTGAATAACAGCTTAAGAGACGAGCAAGTTAAGTGACTAGTTTTGGGAAGAAAGTGTCAGCACTCCTGCAGGAATTAAAGTGATCCTTGAGCTGCCTAAACTCCCACAACTGCCATGCAGTTGCTGCGGGCTTTGCTTTTTATCAGCATCTGGTCCGGAAGCACAATGGTGTAGAGTAGTGCTAAACTTGGTGTTTTTTGGACCACATCCTTGTCTGGCCCTCTGGACTCCTTTCTGCATTGGCTTGTGCCTGGATGAAGTCCTGAAGGGGCTGAGATGTCAGAGTTTGTGTAAGGCAAGGAAGAGGAGCGCTTTGGGAAGAACTGTGGCATCAGTACCCTTTTCTTTTTCACTGCTCAACCTGCTTCAGAGAGTTGAACATAGTCTTTTTTTTTAAATAAATAAATAAATAAATAAATATGAACAAACAAACAGTCACACTTGAAAAGGGGGGGGGAGATTTAGCGAGTGCCAGTACTTGGGCTGAAATGATCATTGAACACTCACTGAGCCTCTCCAGGGCCTTTCCTTCCTGGATGAAGATGGTGATGGTGTGTGTGCATTGTACCCAAAAGCCTTGCCTGACAGAGCAGGGTGTTTTGACCTAATTACGAATTAGTGGATTAAAATGCCAGTCCATAAGTGAGCGAGTGGCCCCGAGGTGCAGATAAGAGCCCAGGCTCCTCGTGGCCCGGCCGTGCAGCTGCTTGGTGCTGAGGCCCTGAGCAGCCCCGGAGGACCGAGTCTCAGACACCTTGTAATAACTTCACCTACTCAGTGCTTTCAGGAATAAATGTTTATTCATAGCTGGTATTTGGTATTTAAATAAAGTCTTATGACAAGCATGGAGTGGTCTCTTGTTACAGAGGTTTTAAAAGATTTGTGCCAGACGAAGCACGGTGAAAGTGAGGTCAGTGTACGCACGCAGGACCTAGTGGATGTAGCTCTGTGTACTGTGTCCTGGAGTAGCTCAATGGGACAAGATCTTCGGAGTTTCAAGTTGCTCATGAGGAGTCTTCAAATCAAAGTGGCGTAGTTCATCCCACTTCCAGAACTTTCTTTTTGCATTGCTTGTGGTATTATATACTATAGACTTGGGGAAATACAGCCTGTAAGGATGCCTTGGTAGGTGTTGTGTCATGCCACTCTCCTAGAACTGTAGCTTCCTCTGCTTTGGTGTTCGTCTGGGTACAGAAAGGATTGAGGGAAAGAAAAACATTCTTAGAGGTGGGGAGAAAGATGAACACGAGTTGGGAAGGATGCATATAACCTTTGGGGCTTTGATTAGCAGCCTCTTCTCCCTGTTCCTCTTCTTCGTTTGCAGCCTTTGTTTTAGAAAGGTAGAAGAAAGGGAGGGAGAGCTGCCTCGGGAGGTGGCCGGTGAGGATGCTGTTGGGAAAATGGGGAGCACGAGGAGCGAGCTGCTCCCTCATGCTCTTCTGCCACTTCAAATGAAAACTCTTGCCATCTGAACTCAGTCTTGCTCACTTGCTTTTTGTCATCACTTCCAGTCTATCATTGCCACAAAAAGTCATGAAGATGACTTTTTGGTTACTTTTTGATGTAATTTTCCTTTCCCAACACAACAGATTACACTTCTAGCCAGGAATTTACACAAAACTATTCCAGTTCCCACCAGCTCAGGCCCCAGGTCAGGATTCTGCGTCCTGTGAGCTTTTGGAATGAGGACCACTGGATCCACATCCATCCCTGCGAACCTCTCTCCAGTTTGGTCCTTCTAGATAGATGTTACGTGCCTGTCATGCAAGTAAAATTAAGGAATACAAAACTGAAAGAAAAGGAAAATAAGAATAGGCTGTTAATTGAGCTTTAGGCTTCTTGGTGGTTCATCAGAAGATGTGGCAGGTAAGTTACATACTGGCTTATATGCGAACACAATTGCAGCGTGTGAATCTCAGGGCTTTATGAAAAAGGAATTCAAAGACAAATCTGAAATTTTATAAGACAAAGCAAAGCTGTCTTCAGATTTTGGTTTCAAGCTTGCCACGGTGTTTTGGCCTAGGTTGGTTTGAGATCAGTGAAGAATAATACAGAACTAATTATTCAGAAATGCTTGCTCCTAATGGAGAATACTGTAGTCCCACTGAAGGGTCTGTTGATGTTTATTCTTTCCATCCAGTTGGGAAAAATGGGCCTTTCTTAATGCAAAGCCAGTTTTTTTCTGAATTACTGTTAGCTATTAGGGTGCCGCAGTCTTGGCAGTGCTTTTACTGCTTTCATTCTACTTCATTCGTCCATCGCTTCCATCTTTCATCACATCCCACTGCTCTCCAACCCGGCACTGGTTACTTAGCTTAATCCGGAAAAGTGTGTGATAGAGAAGACGTGTGGCCACAGAACTGGAAAGTACCTCCTTGAAGGCCGGCATTTCTCTTCCGGGCATGTGTTAACGCTTTCTGTAAGTCGCAGCCTTGCAATACCCAGCCTCAGGAGCGGCTGCGCTCGGTTGGGTCCCGGCGCTCTCGGCTCCGTGGCTTTGGCTTGGCTGCGAGACACCCGCGTCGCCCCGGTGGCCGGCCGCTGCTAGCAGGCTGGGGAACAGGAGCAAGGTGCTTCTGAGAACAGCGTGAAAACAGTTTTAGCGGGAAGCAAGCTCAAATCCGCTGGGCAGAACAGGAAAAAGAAGGAGAAGAACGATCTAAGACAAAATGCAAGCGCAAAGGGAACAACCGAAAAGGCAACGAAGTGGTAAGTGGGAGATGTGTGGTGCAAGAGGAGGCTGAGTCATTGCGCAGCCAGGTTATGTGGGAACCGGCAGCATTGCAAAGCATTAGAAATGTAAACAGAAATAGAGAACTTTCAGTCAGAAGCCAGCCTTGCATAATGTTACGGTTGTGACATGGTGTGGCATAACCCGTGCAGAAATGCAATGTTTCAGCAAAGGGAGAGGGAGAAAAACCTTTAGAATTGTCAGCTTCCAGAAGAGAAGACTGGGATTTGTTTTTTTCAAAAGCTCTTCTCTTGTTGTTTCGCTTTATGAACATAGTCATACTTTTTCTGTTCTTGCTGGATGCATCCTTTCGGTGAAGAAACTAAAGCAATAGCTTTTTGGACTTTAATAAACATTTCTTAAAACTTAAGAGATTTTTTAATGCCCGTCTGCCACTGTTCCATTTAAATAAATGTCCAGAAGAACCCTGTTGCAGACTCGTGGTGTGACTGGCGGTGGAGGTCAGGTAGTCCAGCACCCTGCTGCGAGCAGGGCCAACTTTGGAGCTGGATGGGGTTGCTGGAGGGTCAGTAAGTTGGGAATAGCTCTGGGGCGGCGGATCTACAACTTGAAAATCTTGCAGTGCTCAGCAACTGTTATTTAGATTTTTTCCCCTTAATTATATTTCTTGTTTTTCACCACTACAGCACGATTGCTCTGTCGTTCCCTTTCTCTGCTTCTTCATAGCGTCTTCCAAGACAAGACAAGGGAGGCAAGGCCTGTGTGTTCACATGGCCTGTTTCGTTTGCCTGATGGCTAAGATTATGAAACAGGCAACAGAGAGAAAGCTCCCGGGAGGCTGCTTCAAAGCAAAGGCTCCGTGTAGGTGTTGCTGTTCAGATCACCGTAAGCACTAGAGCCATATAGCTGAATGGCTTCTTACATAATTAAAACTGGACAGGGTTAGTGTGTCCTTCAGCACCCCCGTGTCTGTGCTTAAACAAAATATCCCAAACAAACCACCCAGCTGTGAGTGCGTGTGGCAGCCTAAGAAGAAAGCTGGTACGGAGCCTCTTCTGTTACTAGACGCGTTTGCCTTCGTAGGGTGTACTGAAGGAAACGGAGCTGCTCCTTTTTCCATCTTCTAGCCTTTGCTTTCCGTTGTGGATCAGACAGGCAGAGGAGCTGACACGGTGCAGAGGGTGGGGACGTGGAGCTGGGGGCTGCAGCTCCCTTTTTGGGGGGGCGAACTTAGATTTGCTTAGCCGTGATAATGAGGCAGTTGCACAGCAGTGCCTGGGCCTGCTCCTCCCTGCCCTAATTAGTGTTTGTGAGCTGGTGGTGACTTGGTGGTGAGGTTCCTTCCTACAGCCCGCTTTTTTTCACTTTGGCACATGTTGTTGACTTAGGAAGCGATAACGTTTGAGGTGCTTATCTGCGAGCAGCAGCCTTGCGAGAGGAATGCTAACGAGCGCGCCACGGAGTGTTTGCTGAATGCTGGCAGAAATAAAGCAGAATTATTAACGCTGGGCTTGGAACAGTTTCTCCTGTTTTTAAAGCTTCTCTACAAAGCTCTTGAGACACGGTGGTTTCTTCCAAACCTCATTAAATTCAATAAAAAGTTTGTTGCAGATTTTGTGGAGGTTTTTGCTTGGACCCAAAACACACAAAATAAGTCCACATCCTGCTACCCTAAAAATGTGCCTTGCCTTTTTGAAAGCATGGACGTGGCCAGAGAAGTTTCTCTGAAGAGACATTCATGAGTTGCGTAGTCTGCCTTCATAGCTTTTTTTTTGTTTGTTTAATAAGCTTGCTAAGTATTCCCGTCAAAGGTGACTTTGTCCAGCCAAGCAGTGGAACTTGTTGCACGATCAACCTGGTACCTCAAGCCGAAATGGTGTTCGTTTTGCTTCGTGTGCCATGTTTAATTATCAGGCCACAAAGCTTTTGGGACTGGAATTTAGCTTGCTGGTTGTGAGCTACAGGAGACTTAAAAAAAACAAAAACAAAACAAAAAAAACCACTTGACCTCTTTTGCAGGTAACCAAATGATGCTTTCAGGAACTGTTGTGTAAAATCGGAATTCATGATGGACAACCAACTTTTCCACAGCTGTGGTCATCTGCAGCATATCCTCTTATTTTCTTTGTGAAGGCAGATTATGGCACCATTTCTTTAATGCTAGATTAATGCATGAGATTTCCCTAAAGCATATGCTGAAATGCCTGAAAGGTTAGAGTTCCTTTTGCTTGATGTGTCTAAGTTTGTCCTCTGTAACTATCCCTTCTTACTACGTCAGTCCTAAAATTATGTATCCCTTTTTTGAGTACTGAAAGAACTTTTTATCCTTTTTCTGTCGCAAACCACAAACAACAATGTGATAAATGCAAAATAAAGATTTTGGAAATGGACCTTGATGTGAAAACTATCACAAGTTGTGGCACATCCGCGTACAAGGAAGCTATTTCTAGCAGCAGGATTGTATGGGTTTGTAAGTTTGACTTTCTAGGCACATACACGTGCAGCATGGGATTGGAATAGTTTCCAAGTTATTGTGAAAAACAAGTTTTTGGGATGCAAGGGAGTGGTATTCCATCATTTTGGCTGCTTGCATGCTTTAGGAATGGTTGGTTTTAGTCTGGAACTTTAATTTTAGGGTTTGAGTATTTTGGTAGAGAACGCTGCATCCCGCGTGACTCACGCTGTTGAGCACTCATTCCGATGCTATGGAAGAGCCCTTTGAATGCCTGCTGAAGTGACTGTGTAGGAATGAGGCAAATTAGATGTTTAATACTTTTTTTTGGGGGGGGGGGGGGGGGGGAATACATATTTGCCATGGAATACTTAAATTTATTTTTTGAAAGTAGCCGTTCACCTGGAAAGTGAAAAAGATGGGGCTTGTAAAAAATGGCATCGTGAGCATTGCTGGTTGCTGGGGCATTTTTGCAGCTTTGTCCAAAAGTACTGAGACAATAACCACTGTGGGGAGGGGAAACTAACTTTAGTGTAAAATTAAAAATCACTTTTAAAAATTGATAAAAAAAACAGTTGGATATTTTACAGCAGAGCTTTTCAGTACTTCGTATTGCCAAGTAATTTGTTATCTTGTGTGTGTTTCTTGTTTGTTTGTTTTTAATTTCCATGTGCAAAGGAATTTTGAAAAATATTTGACTTGCTTGGTGGTTATGATTTCTGAACCATTCCCTACCAGAAATCAGGCCTTAGCCAGAGCGTGTGTACCTGCTGAATTCCCTCTTCAGGGGTTATGACTTGCATGCTAGTTAGTACTTTTTACTTTCCTCTTTAATTAGGACAAACCAGCATAGCAGCTGAGTTTCTTGTACAAGTAAGTGTCTGGCTATTTGAAAAGTGTTTTTTCAATTGGAGGTTCATGTTTTAAAGAACTGACCTTTTATTTGCAGTTGCCAATGTGAAATATTGGAAGAGTATCGTCTGAAACTTTCTGGGACAAAGAGGACTGTTTTATTCTCTCTCATATTTTGGTAAGCTTAACGTATTATTTTGATAAGACAAGCTACCTGTTGAATGTGGGCTCTACAGTTATTATTGATTATTACTGATTATTTTCTTAATTAAAGCATTTTCCAAGACGTTAGACAAAAATATATACATTTTACTGAGTTGGTATTTGCAACCTGTAATTAAGGAAAAAACAAAACAAAACACCAAGATATCTGTACTTTCCGTACAACTCTTCTAGTTCTCCTGAAAATCTTCAAACAATTCTTTGTCTGTCCTCTTCAGAATAATGTGTAAATGCCCATATTTTTAACTACTTCACCAGTAAATACCTTTGAAAGCTATTCAGTTATTTCTACACTCAGTGCCAGGAAAGAGAGGAAACCTTGCTGTTAGGGATTGAAACATGGCAAACTAAGCGTTTATCCTTATCTCAGAATAATTTCCTTCCTCCTGTGAAAAGGAAGAAGTGTTTTCACTTTGTAACAGAAGCATCTTTTGTTAAAGCCAGATCGCATTCTTGAATATTTCATGCTCAAATTTTCTAACGCTCCTTTGTCAAAATCTTGGATTCCTATCTGAAACTAAGAAGACAACTGTGACACAGCAAGTAAACAGCTATGTTTTGAGTTTGAGGGGCAACTCAATTTGATTATCACTAAACTAAATGGAAGTCAGTAGCTGGAAGGGGATGGCATGGGAAGAAAGCTAAATGCATTGGTACTTCATTTTTCTTCTACCTCCAATTTTTCTTTTCTTTGCTGTAATTTATAGGTCCAATTATATGTAAATATGTGAATTTAAGTCATCCTTTTTTATTTCCTCTTTTTTGTTTAGAATTGCTGGCAAACACATGGCTATTATGTCTCAATTATGTACATAGTTTAAAACAGAAGGTGCATCTTAAGTGAGAGGTAATTAAGATGTTCCCATTCTGGCTGAATAGTCTGAGGTTACAAGCTTTACTAAGCATTTATCCTTTCAAGAAGAATATAAGGATGGAGAATTAACACCACCAATCTTTTTTTGGTGTAATATACAGCTGTATAATACAGTTGAAAGGACAGCACTGAAAATCGATACCATAATAAACCTTTCGGCTGCAGTCGTAAAAGTTATTTCCGAGAATAAAAACAAGTTTCACTATACTATTTATAAGCTGTCTACTATTTATATGTGATCCTATGTGTAAGTGTAAGCTTGAATTTGAGGCTGGTTTTTATGAAGGTGTTTTCTTGGTCAGTTATAATCTAAGCTGTATTTGAACATTTCCATTTCATTTCTGGGAAGTGCTTTAAGTGTTATGGAAGTGCTGCTCATTTGCCAGCTGCAGTCAAACAGAACTGGAATTCTGATTTCATTCTGCCACTGATCAACAAAAGATGGGATGGGTCAACATGAGATTGGCATGAACCGACTGAAGAAATCTAATTTCATGTGAAGCTGACCTTGAAAGTAGCACGGTGTGTTAATTACGTGTAAAATTCAACAGAGTGGCTTCTTGGAGTTTACAATATGAAGAATGTCCTCGCGCTCACCTCCAGGGCAGGGCTCTCAAAATGAGGGTCAGAAATCCCCTTGCTCTAGGTGTCACGCGATTGCAGTCATCCTTCTATTCACTTGACTAACCTGGAAGAGTTTGGTACGTGTATAGATAGCAATGGGTTAGAAAGCTTTGGTAATGGAAGGAAATTGAGATTGAAAGTGTGGTTTCGGAATTAATTCACCCAGTGTCAATACGGGCTGCCACTGAAAACCGCATGTGGTCCATGTCCCTGCTCCCCAGGGGTGTATTTCTGTTCCCTTGTGCTCAGTCCTGTGATCACGAGATCATGAACTACTGGGATCAGTATTTTTTTAACATGATGGGAAACGAATTATTTCTTTGGGTATATTCATTTTCCATCAGATCACTGAACTTCATTCTAAAAAGTCAATGTTCCTTACTGGTCTTGTCAGCAATTTTTTTATAAATACTTTTGTGCTACAGCAGTTAGCTTGATGAAGCATCGCACTAATACCTAGTAGCAACGTGAATGCGTAGTCATCTTAGAAACAGTTTTAGAAGTTCATGTACCATTTGTCTTGGCAATATCACAGTTTATATCTGATAACCCTGATTAAAGCTGAAACCAGCATATTTTTCTTCCACACGGCTTTCCCTTTTGGGAAAAAAGGTATGATTCCCCTAAAAAGGTATGATTCTACTCATGCGTGTAAAAAGCCACGGTAGTATAGGAGAAGTTGTTTTGCAGCTGAGTGCAGTCATTAGAATAAGAAACTTACTCTGTGGTTATTTGAATAGTCTCTGCTGGATTTTGGGATAACAACTGTATTAAAGAGTTTGTTCATAAGCTAGTATCGACATGTACGTGGTTATACAGTAAACTCTTGAAATAAATGCATCTAATCAAACCGAAGTGTAAAGAACAGTTTTGTTTACATCACAGTGCCTACTAAAACTCTTCATCAGTGCTACTAAGCATGCTTTAAATTTGTAATGAAGCTTATTTTTTTAATTAGCTCTGTGTTTCTTTGCTAAGGTAGGTGGCTGCAGAAGCCAACAGCCAGCCTCTGGCAGCCTGCAGAAATGGTGACGGAGGTGTTTAGGGAAACAGCGCTGAGGAGGACGTGCCCTAACTCCTCATCGTCCTTTTGGTGGCTGTAGAGCTGACGATTGAGTGTGGAAGCTTGTCATTATTGTGAGGCTGGAGAAGGAGATTTGTGTAAATCTTCCTTTTTAAAGCCACCTTCTCTTAAGTCGTTGGTCTTCATGGTAGCAGGATACACTGCAAAGTTAATCCAGTCTGCACCTGTTGCTTAGCCAGCCATCATTTTAAATTTGCTTGAGCACGAGGCTCTTTTTTAACATCTTGCAGATCAAGGACAGTGGTGCATCCCATAACCTGAGAAACACGGAGTGAGAACCAAGGGCTAGAAGATGAAACCAAATGTGGTTGAGGGAGCGGCTGAACCCCTCCTTCCTGGTATCTTCAAGTCAAGAGCAGATGTTTTTTTACAAGATAAGCTTAACTGAGTACAACATGCATAAAGTACTGCGTCATGCTGGAATCGAGCATGAGCTCGTGTTTTGAATACGAGGGCTGCAATTTTATGGTCCATATGTAGTTGTAAAAAGCTCACCATTTTTAAGCCCAAGACAAACAAACTTTTGCAGTTGACTGAATAATTAATCTTTTAAAATTTATTATTAAATATAATCTCTTATCTTTTTTAACTCTTCTGATATTTTATTGTGGAGTGTGTTTGCTGTTGAAATTTCCTATAATAATACTGCTTTATTTGCCCTATACTATAGGGAATGCTTAATGGATTTCGCTGTTTGTTAGCATGGTGTTTAACGGACTCCCCTCAGGACCCACCCTGGGGTTTGTTCATTAGGACCCGGAGCCCTGCAGTTTGCATGGTGTCATTTAAAATGCGGGGCTCGGGAGTTCCAGCTTTTTCTGCCTAGCCTGAACCTGTTTGCTTTGTTTTGAGTTTATATTTATTGTTTGTATTTACTGAAGTAGAAATAATGGCTGAAGGAGTAGATAATACAGGCTTAGCATCATGCCGTAGCCCTGTTCCAGCTCAGAAACATCCCTCTGCACGCTGCGGGATTTTGGGCCCATATGCCAGCCTTTGCAGGCCATTCCTTCCCTGCTCTGGGGACATAAAGGCACTCGCTTTGTGGGCGTACTTCCTATTTAACCGAGGTGTCAGACCACTTGCTTCTCATTGTTCTTTTTTCCGCAGCAGGCCGGTTTAGTTTCAGAAGGTGTGTACCTGCTGCTCCTTTGCTCTCGGGAGCGCTGTGTGGAATAGGCAGTGCATCAGCGCTTCCTGCTGTGTGCTTGTGCTGTGTTCAGAGTGATAGGTTTAACTTTGTATCTTCTATGTGATGTAAGTAGCCCTGAAATACCTATATTCATTCTTAAAAACAAACAAAAAAACAAAAACAAAACAGAAAAACGCCTATCTCCACTAAAATAAATAAAAGACATCTCAAAAACAAATTATAACTCCTGTATTCATCAAGTTCCTACCAGGGTCAATTACATAAACTTCAGGACTGTATGCTCTGCAATATTTTCAGGAAATTTGCAGGTGATAAAAGACAGGGGATTGGCTAGATAGTGGTGAGAGCAAGGCGCTAGTACATGGTGATCAGAGCTTTTGGAAGGAAAGGTGCAAAAATATAAGTAGATTGATTCATCCATGGATGTAAAAAGTAAGTCAAAAAATGAGGAGTTCTACTCTTATGTGAATCCATATATGAATTCTAATTCATATGCCGTAGTTGAAACAAAATTAAGTAAGGAGAGTCTAACAGCCTGTGTCAGAGATCAGAATAAATGATCACAACGATCCCTTGGCTTTTATAACCGAAGTATTTGTGCATCACCATCTGCAAATGGCTTGGGAGAAATTTAGGATGATCTAGAAAGATAAACACGTTTTAATTTAATTGATATAAATAGAATGGTGTAACTGCTGCATTTAGACTGGTGCTGTCCCAGCAGTACATTCAGAGATATTTTTTTCAGTATGAATAGAAGGAGGCTGACACGTTTTGAAATAATTTTGTCTTGCAGGAGAATTAGTTGATATGAATTTCCTCTTTTCATAATTACTGTTTGCTTGAGGTTTTCTAATAGCTAAATTCTTATATTTTAAAAGTTCATTTGTGTTTATTTGCCAAAAGGAAATGAATTCGTCTTCATCGCTATACTTTTCTGTTTTTTCAGATTTTAATAAAAAGTGAAGAAGAGCCTCAACATACTGCAAGTAAAGACGAGGATTCCTCCTCCTGTCCAGGGCCTGTCATGGTAAGCAAAAATCTTTTACAGAGACTCTTACAGAGCAGGATAGGCTAAAATCTAAAAAGCATTAGTGAATTAACGCTTGTGTGTGAGTTGTTGAGCCTGAAGTGTAGTGTTAGAGTAAGCTAAGCTAACGCTTTTTTTTTTCTTAATGTTCATTCAAGGCATTCTTTTTTATGACTTCATTAACCAGGCTGCAGGAAGATCTGTTTCTAATATATTTAGTTGTTTGAGTGCTTGTCTTTGTAAGTTTAGTAACTTCCATGAGTTACTATCTGAATTCTCTGAACAGTCCATCCTGTTTGAACTTTTCATTGGTCATTGATAACTTGCTACGTTGTGAAGAAGGCAGTAAGTGACAGTGCTGAAGTTAACTGTCAAGCTTTGTTTCTCAGGATGAAGAGACTCAGCACAGCCTTGAATGCATCCAGGCTAATCAGATTTTTCCCAGGAAGCAGCTTATCCGAGAGGATGAGAACCTTCAGGTAATCACCACAGTGCTTCTTGCCAGTTGAGATCATGGTGTCACTTGTTGAGCTGTGTATTTTCTGGTCTCTCCTGCAGAATTTTCATTTGTGAGTCAGTACAGTAATTGGAGAAACACTTTCTGTTCAAAGACTCGTGTACATTTGGACAGGACAGAGAGCTTGTGCAGTATGTTGCAGGAGTTTCCTCAGTGTCTGAAAAATATAACCATATACCCACGTCGTAATTTCAAGTGCTTATTCCTGAACTGAGAACCTAGTAATAATCCCTGTCTACTAACAGTAGGAAGGTTTTTACTACGTAGTTTGGAACTCATCATGTTTCAATAAAACAAACAAAGAACCTCCCACCTAACACTGTTATTCAAGTTCTACCATTACTCCTTGTTACAAAGAAGCCAGAAGTCTTATGTTACACAAAAATGATTTTTTTGTTGTTTTCTTTTGTTTTTCCAAAGTTTCTTTTGAAATCAGTTTATTTCAGGTGATATAATCATGTAGACATCCTTATATCAACTGAAGAGGTAGTTTATTTCATTTTAATAGAAAATATTTTAAATTGATTTAAACTAAGTTGTTGCAAAACCAGGTTAATTTCAAGTTGAGCCCTTAGAAATGTTTCACTCAGCTCAGCTAAACTGGGTTTAAATCTTGTTTTTATTTAAACAGTTGCAGTTTTTAGGTGCAGCATAATAAGATTGCAATCATAATTTCTTCCCAACATATAAAACAGTAGTGTGTCATGCATTTTCTTGTTTGCAGCAAGAAATACAAGTCAAAATGTATGATTTGTCCAACTGATTTCCAATGTGTAGCAGTTAGGTATCCAGTCTAAGCTGGTTGTCTGAGCTTGCTTGGTGAAGGGACCAACAATGTAGAAGGTTATGCATGATTCACTTTAGGATGAATTTAATAACATTATGGAAATTCCATACATTCCATTAAGTAAGGAGCAAAAGCATAAATCAGGAGGTCAGACTGCTTGCCAAAATGTGAAGATGTTTTGCTCATTTTTTTAATAAAAATTCACTGTTTTAACTAACCAAGCACATTGTACTCAGGCAAACTGTGAGAAAAAGAGGAATTGTATAACACAGAGGCTGCAATTCCTTCTTAGCAATAATAGCTAGGTTTGAGTTCTCAGCAGCATTTCAATTTGTTCTTTTGTTATTGTGTACTTGAGTAGGTATTTATAGGAGGTATGTGGTTTTGGTAAACGCTTTCTAAAAGATTTCTCTTGCCATTCTGAAGGTCCCGTTCATTGAACTTCATGGTGAGAGTACAGAGTATGTAGGACGAGCAGAGGATGCCATCATTGCACTTTCTAATTACAGACTTCACATCAAATTCAAGGAGTCTGTTGTGAACGTAAGTGTTATTCATGCTACTACAGTAATACAGCTATTTTGAATTCAATCCAAATAGAAGAATTAGGCAACAGTACAGTGATCCTGCCTTTTAAGGTTAGTGGTAATAGGGAATCTCATGGTGATGCTCAAGTCGCGTTTTTCATAGAGAACAGACGTGGTTTTAGACATCAAAAGGTGGCTCAGCACCCCTGAAAATGAGGCTCGGTAAGGATACTTCACACCAACTTTATGGTCCCTCTGTAACTGGCTAAGTCTGCCAGATGTTCTCCTAAGCTCTGTATATGGTCAGTAGACAAGCCCAGGGTCTTCCAACGGGCTGTTTGCAGCATCTAAGCTAGGTTCATAGCTTGCTTAGAGAAGCTTCACCAAGAGGATCTGGAAGAGTTTAGCTATTGAAGTTTGATGCCCGAAGGTGAACAGTTTGGGTGCTATCATTAACGTAAGAGATCTGTGAATTTTACCTCCTTGTCAGATGCCTGTGCATTTCTTCATAGAGCTTTACATCCATTCTTAAAAATTGTTAACATATTAGCTACTCAAGGTCATAGAGAGAAATTTTATATTAAAATAAATTAAATGGGCATTGTGTAGTCCCTTACAGTGGTATAATTGGCATATGGCAGTCTTACTAGTTAGAGTACCGGCTGTGAGCTATATAGAATTCATTAGGACATTATACATGGCACAGAAGTATTTTTGTAAATATTTATAATAAAACCAGCAAAACAGATCCAAACAATCTAAGCATGTTTTTTCCCCCATGGTGATGGGTTTTTCACCAGTCTCCTTAGTTCAAGTCAAGTCCTGCCTCTGGCTAGTTGTGGAGAATTGCAAGGTGTCAGTCATGAATCCTGAGCTGTAAAGTGGTGAGTTAAATGTAAAACACCAAAACTGATGCGTGTTGTTCTAAAGCGGACAAAAGCAAGGGCAACAAAACGTAAGAATTGTCAGGTGCTGTCACATACTTGACTGAGACACATGCAGCACAGCGGTCTGGAACATCAGTGAGATCTCTGTGCACGTAGCTGTTTTAACTTTTGATGCCACATCAGTCTTAAATTTAAATTCTTCTTTTATTGTTTTGTGCCAGAGCCGAATTATTAATTCTATAAAAACATTGTTTACTGTTTGTTTAAAACTAAATCTTCACTGTTTTACGTTGTCTCTAATCATATGGCTCTATTACCTACAGACTTCTGCGTGCCTGTCATTGTTATCATTAATCACATAAAGTGCTCTTTTAGTTCATGAGTTGTCAACATAATGGGCTGAATAGGCATAGCTGCTGGCTAGTGAACATCTGCATACAGCATAATATAAAAAGCACACGCAAAGTACTAGAATTCATGATGGTGCATTTTTTTCAGCAAATAAAGGTAGTATTTCTGAACACGGCAACTATTTAAAACGATGGCAGGAAATTTCTGATGGCAATAATTTAATTGGAAATGTAAGGGCTCTTATCTTCCACTGCTGACCATACAAAGGAGATAGCGTATGTGTATATGCAGAGGTAGCATAACTTTACTTTCCTCCTCTTATTCCATAGTCAGTCCCGGATTACGATTTGGGACTTGAAAGTTAATCTGTACATGCACATGGGGATGGGAGCCAAGGGTCAGCCAGGTGCTGGGATGTCTCAACTGCAGCCCAGCCAGATGCATCCCTCCGAACTGCTGGCAACAAAGGGAAGACTCATTATGAGGAGTGCATTTTATAGGGGTCCTTATCTTTGTTATGGACATGAACTCTAAGGCTGAATTCTGCCAATAGGCCTGCTACAATAAAACTATTACCATAGTGTTTACTGTTAGCTTATTTATTTTTTAATTCAGAGTCCAACTGTTGTATGAAACTGGCAAGTAGAAGTGACAGTGGAAAGGACTGAATATTTATAAACAAGGAGCCAAGACATGAGAAACAAGCGTAATTCTAAAAATCAAGAGTTTGTCCTTGGGAATGCCAGGAAATGACTGAATTACTTTATTAGCTAAGGCACTAATGAATGTACTGCACTTACTGTTGTGTCTGTCCGTAGGATTATTGGAGGATAATTTTTGAAGAATTGCCAATTTAATATTTATGAACAGCAGCAAAAATTAATGTTTTCTTAAATAAAATATTATTCGTTTGAGTTCAGGAAAGAAAGCACAAAATTTTGTCAATATTACCATGTTAGCGTTGCTTCACTGACTTTGATGTGCAGCGTTCTGACCTTGTAAGGCCTGAGTAAGAACTCCGTCTGATGTCTCTGAGGTTGTTAGTCCTGCTTTGTATGTCATCATTAGTGAGAAAGATTCAATTAGATAGTGTGGGAGGTAGAGTAGAATATAGATTATTCTTCTCTAATCATATTTGACCATCACTAATAAGTTACTGTGAACTCTCCAGTACTAGAATTCAAGGCAGACAAGATTTGGAATACTTGTAAGGATAAAAAGGTATTTGTAGTAATTAGAAACGATATTTAAATTGCTGAAGTTTGGAATAATAATCACTTTGGTTATTGTTGATCAGACGGTGATTTTCTAAATGAAATCTTCACTGATTACTTTTTGATCACGTTCATCTCAATTCTTTTCTATTTTTATATCGTTAGACCTATTTAGAAAACACCTGGCTGCTTTTGAGAAGGCCTTTTAAAAAATGTAAATGTGTTTACTAATTGTAGAGACTTGTTTTTTCTTAATTTTCAGTGACTTTTCTAGAAATCAATATCCTAAGGCCGGATGTAGTAACAGCCTTCCCACCTCAGCAGAGAGAGGTATTTGTGTATATGAAAGAAAATTGTTAGCAAGCATCTGTATTAGAGTACTTGTGAAAAGTGTTTGTTCCCAGTGGTTCCCAGTGGCTGGGCGTGCAGCTGGTCGAGGCAGGCACATCCTCTTGCAGGAGGTGGAATATTCCTGTGCCGTAGCTGTAGAAGTGGACCTCCGGGGAAAGCAGAATGCACGCCAACTACTTGTACCTTAATAAGGACAACTGCATGAAAGAAATGGGATCCAGTTAAAAATGGATTCCTAGTCTTTGTTTTTGTACCTCACTGTTCTCTTTTTGTTTGCAATTCAATAGACTGGCTGTCCAAACGATGCTTGTGAAACCTCAGTAAGTAGCACAATGTTGCTAGATCACTTGCTGCACCTGTGCTTGAAAATAAATACATTTAAATGTTGATAATGCTCACCTTGCAACACTGCAGAAAAGGGTTGTACGCATAAGTCCTTTCCATGGATAATTTCCTAGATCTGAGTAGTAATAGGGACATGGAGTTTTAAATTCAAAAACAAAAGATCCCTTAGACCATGCATAAATTGGAGGGATTATGGCATTCAAAAGTGTTGCCTTGTATTTATCCATGGGATTATAATGCAGACTCAACAGTGATATCTCAGTGCACATAACAAGTTTGGTTCCCAGGCTGATCTCTATTGATTGGCGTTCCTTAAGAAAATTTCAAACTTTGCAGCTGATATTTCTGTCTAATCATTTTTCTCTGTGTAAGCTAATTGCATTTATGGGGGAATTAAAACGTTAGTGTATTCCATGAAACCCTGGGTTTGAATGTAGCCTCTTTCAAATAGCAGATTTTGGACACAGGAGGAAAAAAAAAAAAGTCATACTGGCAAGATGAGGACGATTTTCAGTCTTTAGGATCTAATGAGTTTTAGCATGAGCTTTCCCTTGGCCTTTAGTGGAAAAATTGTTTATCTGGTTTCTTCCCAGCCTTATATAAGTATGACAGTTGTGGGTCATCTGTGCTGAGCAATAGCTTAGTGTAGTCCCCAGGTCCTGGTTGTCTGACTGTTCACGTTGCATGTGTGTTGGTCCTGAAAGCAGAGAAAGGGACTAAATAATTACCTGCAAGGCAAAACCCGAATGTAACGTAGGTGTAATTAAAAGCAAAATGTGCTTCAGGTACTCCTTGTAGGCTGTATGAACCAGATTGCACCTGGAAGGATTTGACTCCCTCCATCTGCAGGAGTCCTTTAAGGCCTTCTGAGCTGACCTTGCCGCTTCAGTACCTCCATGTTCCATCTTACACCATGCTTCAGGATGTACAGCACATAGCCTTGGCCTCGTGCTGTTGAAGTAACCAGGATGTAACAGAACCCTAACATTATTTCTGGCTCTGAACCGGGAAAACAACAAGGAAGTACTAATTCCAGCTCATGACCCCTGGGTGCCACCTGGTATCCAGTAGTCTGAGGCCACGTGGTGTGCAGGGTAGAGAGCAAATTAGATCCTTCACGAGTAAATGTGCCATGAAACGGCCTGAGCGTGGTCCACGGCATGCCACTTGGCACCGTGGTCGAGGACTGAGCCATGCAATGGGTCCTTTCAGCAGGTTTAAACGTAACCTTTCATTTTCTAACTACAGAGGTATATTTCTCTGAATGCATCTTGCACTGCAGCGAGATGACAGCTCCAGCAATTAAAAATTAAAAGAAAAAATAATTCCAAAAAGGTAAAAAATGGAGTCGTAAAACGTTGCAGTTTAAAAATATATATATATTTTTTAAGAAGGGACAGTCAAGAGGCATAGTGCAAGAGCATTATATTCTACTGCGATATGGTTGGCCTTTGATAACAGTGCATGTTTATTCTTATAAAAAGCAAAAATGATTGCTTCTCCACTGCTTTATTCAGATAGACGCTGTTAAATGGGGAAGTGCCTGCAAATAGAATTGATGGCTCTTTCAGGAGCAAACTAACGGCGCTGGGTGTCTGCCTCGCGGTGTGATTCAGCCTGAAAAACAGAACAATGAAACCGGGAGGTTATTAGTGGGAAAAATGGGAGGACGGAGGCAGATAATTTTACAGAGTTTTATGGGGTTGTAAGAGTAATGGACAGGAAGGAGATTGAAAATTGAAGAGGATCAGAGGATAGATTTTTATGACCGGAAAAGAAAATTTACAAGACTGATGTGAAGGTTGCCCTAAAGAAAGAAACAGCAAATTTTAAGGAAATAGATGGGGAGCCGTGTGTAGATTGTAAAGGGAGAAAAGAGTGGCTGCTGAGCGCAGGGCAGATTGGAAGAGAGCAGAACAAAGGATGACTTTGAAAGAAGGAAATTAAAAATAATGCATTAGTAGAAGAATAGTCAGAATGTCGTTAGGGTGCAGATGGGGGAAGAGGAGCTGGAACTAGACTGCGAGGTGAAGAACTGCTTAAATGAAGAGTGCGTTGGAAGGAATGCAGTAACTGAGGGCTCGGGGAAAAAGAATATTAACAGGTGAAGGAGCATTTGACTTAAAAATGATGCCCTCTAGAGCCTCAACTCATTTACTAGTGGGAATGTATCTTACTTTCTGCGTTGGTGCGATGTGAGTCAATGGTAGTTTTAAATAATTTATCGGTGTTTGTGGGGCTGTCCAGCCGGGAAGGGAGAATGGAGGATTCTCTAGTGCTAGGTCTGGTCCAGTCCCTTAAATTATTAGACAAAACTATCACAATAATTTTATCTGCCTTGCAGCCTAGAATCGAGTAGGAGAAATAGTGGAAAAAATTACTGGTTAAAAGAAAAAGGCTATAGCAACAGCAGGGCATCTGATCTGCTTGTCCGTAATGCATTTAAATAGTTGGTTAAATCAGTGGCTAAGCCCATCAGCATCTTCAGCGTACCTCTTCTCACCACTCACTTGTTCTGCTAGAGCTGGGTGGCTCTGCAGTCAGTTTTAGCATCCGAGAGGTTGCCTGCTCATGTTGCTGGCCATGGAATTGATATCAGACTGTTGGCAATCTCAGAACAGTAACGGACCAGAATTCAAGTCCCAGCTTTACTTGAATACCCTAACTTCTGGGCTGTCAAATCAGACTCCATCTCATCTAGTGTCCTTGTGCCTGAATTTGATGTTCTTTACCGGCCTGGTTGCAACAGAAGGACCAGAGGAGAACTTCCCCGGTCCAGCCCAGCTGGCCGTGGGGGTGAGGGTTAGTGCTTCCTCCGGCTCGGGGAGAGTCCTGCGCCGCTGCGTGGCTGGGGGCTGACCAGAGGGTGAGGATTAAGCTCGGGTATTGAGACAATACCTGCCCGTTGTATTTTGGGGATTGTAAGCTCTGTGCAATTACCTGGGCTTTAGCATTCTTAGGATGACTCCGACTTCTGGGTGAGCAGGGATAGCTGAGGTGCAGCCGCGAGCCGTGTGCCTGCCTCCAAGAGACAGAATTACGACCGTTCTCTTGGGCCTGGCATTTACCGTTAGCTCTCTAGGCATCTTCATGCTCAGAATGAGTTTTCGTGTGGTTCTTGTTTCTGAGGCATCTCTTTCCCCCGTCTGCTGTTTTTAATTCCATTTCCTTTGATCGTTCCACTCAAATCGGGTACTTCTTAAGCGTCGTGATGCCTGAGAAGCAGCAGTCTTGGCTCCACACCCCAGATCCTTGACTGAAGGTAATCTTCAAGGGCTTGTGCCCAGAGTCATGTGGAAAGGCACTGGTAGAGCAGGGTCTTAGAGCCATCTTGTAAGCCCCAAGCCCGAACTTAAACTGCCGGATCGTACCCCACTGATGACAAGATAAGAGAATTTGAATGTTTTATCTGATAGCCTTTGTTGTACTGAGGGATTCCGGTGGCAGAGTTTTTCTTGCTTTGTGTAATGTTCAATATAATCTCTAATAAACATTTCAAACAATTTTACACTGTTTATTGTACATATTAGCTAAATTCTATAACTGTGTTTGGAATTTAGGCAATTATTTCTGAGGTAGTTGAATACTAACTCTTATTCATTTCAGACCACAATGTACATTTGCCTGCCTCGGGTAACGGTCCAAAATATTAATGAAACTAATATTTTCATTGTGTGGTCTCTTGCTTCTCATCTTTAAAGGTACTTGCATGTGCTTACATGTTTTGCCTGATCAAGCTTCTGCCAGTTACATATGCCATAAAACATTAGAAGTGCCTATAACTACACCTTTAAAACTGAATGATTCAGCTTTATTACTCGAAATACAGCTGCTTTGATCACAGGAATTAATCTACACAGGGCTAATGATTTTTCCCAAAGAAGAGAGATGGAATATGTCCACATAACAAGCATCTGCAGCAGTCTGTTAAGGGGGAATCTTACATAGGGTTTTGTTTTCAACACCAATAGCTAAAATTACATTTCCTAAACCTCTAAATTTGGACCAACAAAAGAGAAAGATGCTTCCAGGAGAGAGGAGCTTGTGGGTTTCTGCTGCTTTTTCTACCATTGCATATGTTACCAGTGCTGCAGCCCTCTCCCTGCTTTAATCTGTAATCTCAGGTGTTTTCATGGGATCCCTTAAGGTTCTTGGGCTATATAGCAGTGGAGCTAGAAACTTTACTGATCTGTGGTACCATACTTCAGAGCTTTTGACGTAGCTATACTTAGTTTTTGTTGCTTTTCTCTCTCTTTTCTGTCTCCACATAGTCCTTAGGAGATATGCCAAGAAATTACAATGTTAATGCCATTTGGAATTAAATCATATAATCTTTTTAATTGCAGGTTCCATTGCAGCTTATAGAAAGTGTTGAGTGCCGTGACATATTTCAACTTCATTTGACTTGCAAAGACTGCAAGGTTATAAGGTATGAATATGCCGAATGCCGAATGGGCTGTGACTTTGCCTTCCACGTGCTGTGAACAGCTGAGACATTCTAAGGAAGCGTGTGGTGTTTTTTTTCATATTTTGTGCACTTTCTTTCCCCAAAAAGATTTTCTTCTGTCTTTGTGTATCATAGCTGGCCATTTTTGTAAAGAGGATGGGATTAAGATGGCATGCATTTTATTTGGAAGTTAATCTTAGTCTCACTGTTTTTTCCCTGATTTACAATGAGTGCAGTACTAGTTATAAGACACAGAACTAGATAAAACAGCTGAAACACATGCTTCTTAGAAAAAAAGTGTTAAGATTTAGGGCTGAAGGTTGGGGTTTAAGGTATGGGTTTGTGCAGTTCTACCTGAAACCTTCAGACAGGATAGCATCAGCCACCTTGGGTTTTTAGCTGTTGTCAGAGTGCAGAGACTATCCTTAAGACACAAGAAGCCTGTGGAAAAAGAAAGTCTGGGAATAAGGTAAAGCCAGGTCTGCAACCCACCTCGGTGGACAGCGAAGTAGCTGTCATGTGGAAAGGAGTGTTAATATGTTTCTGTCCTTTGGCGTTCTTCAGTGTCTGCCCCTGGGTTCTGTGAACTTCACTATTTCCTACTTTTCTGCTGGATAAATTAATTTTGATCTATAAACTTTAATTAACGAGAAAGGAACACTTCTTTTTGATTAAATGTTTGCTGGCAGTACCTTTCGTATAATGAAATGTGCCCCAGTCACATCTGAGCACTCGGAATGTTTAACAGGCCAGCTGCTTCCTGAATTGCTGTATTCTGATGAGGTCTGATTTTACTTTAGAAGTAATATTTAGTTTAATTTGAATTAAATATTTAACTTCCTCTTAACTTATAGCTCTTGACATTTAAAAAAGTCACTCTTCCTATCTACATTAATTTGTTAATTCTCTTCAATTGTACAATGAATACAAATTAGTTGTATTTATGTCCTCCTTTATGAATTTCCGATCAAAATTGCCGTTCTGAGAATCAGAATTTGATGAAAATGACCACTGGAAATCATGAAGTGTGGGCTCAAGATCCCCAAACTGGAACATGTGCATGTTATGTTTCCTGAACAAAGCAGTTTGTGTTTTGAATAATTGGGCTCAAATGAAGATAGTGTTGAAAATGACTAATATCAACTTTAAAACAATTTAGAAAGAAAATGGGATACCTAGGGTGAGATGCATCTTGTCTAACTGCAGACACTTAATAGACAATTAACCAGTCTGAGCTAGTAGTGTAGGCTCACTTTATAGTCAGTGATGAGAAATAAAAGCTTCCGGGCTGCACTTCCTCGCAGCTATTTTAGATATGTTTCATAAGGAGCTGCACATGTCTTCTTCCTTCCACTTGCCTGACTTTTAGATATTTACAGGTAGGGATAATAAATCCTGCCCTTAGAGAATACACATGCTGTCATTAATGATGAATGTAGTTGAAACCAGACTGAGCTGAATGCAAATATTTGGTGAATATTTTATAACTATAAAATCTTGAAGAAATCTGTCAGGGAAAAGTAAAAATAAATCACTGCACTAATTTCCACCCTTTATTCCAAAGGGGCCAGAAATCCTTTTTGAAAAGACAAGCCAATGCCATTTAATATACTGCTTTGAAGATTATTTTCTCCTGTGCAGGGAATGTTCTTGCTCGTTGTTGTTAGTTTGTAATGTTAGGCAAAGCTCAGATTCAAAAACATTTTTTCTGCTTGCCATCAAGGCCAGGAAAGAGAATCTTAACATGTATGGTAGGGGAATAAGGTAAGATTTCACATACCAGCGTTTGTCCCCATTGTTCTCAAATTAAGTATATCATTCAGATGGATCTTTCGTCTAGATTTGATGAGAAATGCATTCTTGCTTGCAGGAATGTGATAGATTATAATATATGCGGTGGTTTTGTGAGTTAGTTTCCATCTGGGACCAACCTTCAGCAAGACGACATAACGCAGTTCTGTTTTGTGTGAAAGCTGCACGCTGAGCTCAGGGATGCTTGCCATGATTTTAAACTACCCATACCCATAGACATCTTCCTCATCCATGACTAGTAAGGCATGCTGTTGGTTTATTTGAAGTCACAGAATATTGCTTGCATGCTTGCAGTTTAATTTGAATCCTTAGGTATTTATTTCTGTACTAATACCCTAAGGTTTCATTTTTACTATGCACTAGAATGTACACAGAAGTAGAACTAAATTATCAATAAGATGGTTATTCTAATTTTTAGCTTTCACAGGGGTTTTTGCAGTCAGCCAGACCTTATAATGTGGCACCCATTACTGACAATTAATAGATAAATGTTGCTTTCTGTGGCAGGTGTCAGTTCTCTACTTTTGAGCAGTGTCAAGATTGGCTGAAGCGTCTGAACAATGCCATCCGCCCTCCTTCAAAGATAGAAGACCTTTTCTCATTTGCCTATCATGCTTGGTGCATGGAGGTGTATGCTAGTGAAAAGGAACAGCATGGAGACTTGTGTCGGCCAGGTACGTGGAAGCACTTTGAGGATCATCACACACGATTTGAATAGGAACTGCCTGCTTGTTGCTGAAATCCAGAACTTTCAAAAAAAATTATGAACAATTCAGTTTTTCTGTTTAAATTGTACGAGAAAAATTCTCATATGGACTTTTTTTACATTAGTTCTTGCACTTCTTCCTTGGTTATATAGTATACCTTTATTTTCAGCAAGGTGTTCTTTAATGTCTCACATGTCTGACTCTGCACAGTCTGAATTTTGTCCTGTCTGAACAAATGGGAGATTAGCTCCCACCACAGCTACTTTGGGATCAAAAAGCTATGCAAAACACTCCCTGAATGGCCTGAGGAAATCAATGTGGTGGATCTAATTTAGTCAGTCATGTATAATACTAATAACATTTTGTTCACCAGGGCAGCAACTTTCGTTCTAAACGTTTTGTATGGACTGTGCCCATGTTTTTATAGTCATTGCCTACAACAGTGGTCTTCAGGGTGGATGTTCAGCAGTAGGAGGTGCAGGAGAAAGACGCCTCTGAGCCATATCTGAGGTTCACAACTGCAAGACAGTGACCTATTTTTAGTGAAATATCATCCACACTGGAAAGTTTGAGAAGTCCACAAGTAAATAAAAACTAAAAATTGCTACGCTGGTGGTTATAGCATTTGTTTGAATCTGAGGCAGTCTGTGTTCTGGGCCCTCTCCAGTCTGAGGCCCTCTGCATCCATAATCCACGTACCTGAGAAAAATGCCCTAATTATAGGAGTTTCGTTAACAGAGGAATGACGATGTGGTTCTACCCCTGTTACTGAAGCTGGTGTGTGGTTTAGCAAAGACTGTAATTTCCTTGAAGCCTGAGGAAGAGCAGTCAACAGGTAGCACACAAGTGGGAGGAGGCGTTGCTTGGTTCTGCTTCCTGTTCCTGCACTTTACACACTCTGTTAGCAGTTGCTGAAAAAGAAAAATCCTCAGAGCAGAATTTTAAATTCTTATCTTTCCCCTCCAAAGTAAATTCGCTAACTGGAAGACAGCAGGAGTTTAGATGGTTTACTAAGTCTCCTTGTGGGTCTTCAGGCAGGATTCAGCCTAGCACTGAGTTACATGAAGCAGCATTTACTTTGTGATTAATTTTTATCAAATAACTTTTTGTTCTTGGGGATGTATCCATGAAATTTATATGTAGTAATTTTTTCTCCCCTGGAGGGTACTTCTGGTGGTAGATACTTTCCTCCTGTAAAGAGTTAAGTTATAGTTAAAATGAATCTATGGGAATGTAATTAATCGAAGACATTGGATTTATTTATTTATTGTACATCAAAGCAGCACAGTGTTTGATAGATATGGACACAAATAGTAATTGCTTCAAAATCTAAATACCAACTTCTGTGAAAAGAATTGTAAAGTGTTAACCATATCTGTAATGGCAGATGAGCACCGTGGCTCACATGACCAGTGTTTATCATCACAAGTCCACAACATGTATAGCTTGCTTCTTCTCTGATTTTGAGAGTTGGTTGGGCGTGCTTAGGAAATTAAAGATTATTCACCTTGGCTCAACGTCCTCTTAAGTAAAATATCTCCATTTGGGGAAGAACAGACAAAATGTTAAGGCTAGGGTTTCACTTCTCAGAGAGAATCTGGGATTTCTTGATGTACAGAGTAGCTGAAAATTAGAGGGAGGAAGGGAGAAATCAAATGTAGTATTTCATTTTCGTGTGGTTTCATGTGTTCCTCTAAAACACATCAGCAGTGTGCATCAGCAGTACTGCTGACTGGGGATAGTTCTAGGATTCTCATCTGCTATCCAGAAAATTTCTTCAGCATGTATTACAAGTTTTAGTGACTGTTCCAAACAGCGGCTGACACTGAGTGAAGCCCCTCCTCAGTACTGCAAGGGCACGTTGCTCTTCCCACAGAACGTTTAAGGACAGTCATAAAAGTTGTTGCGAAGAGGAGCACGGCAGAGGTTGTCGCCTGGCCAGAGTGCTGTGTCCCAGTTCACTTCTGCACTTTAGAAGTCAAAGGCCTGTCCTCCCAGAGGGCTGCCAAACAGCTGCTGCAAAGCAAGGACTCAAGTAGCTCCTACACTTCAGGATGATAAAGTCTAGGTGGCTAAAATATAATAAATTCAAGCTCATGCAGGGAATAAGAGCTCACGTGAGAAGTGGGGAAATGTTGGCAAGCGCCAGTCTGATTGACCTGGCGATAGGGAAGGGGAAGCAGAACGACAGCGCCTCTGTGTGACTGACACTAACCCTCTGCAAAGTCACAGCCCGGGAGGCAGAACTGTCTCGTCTTTTCTTTCTTTCTTTTTTTTTTTTTTTTTTTTTAACTGTATTACCAGTGACACGATGTAAAGGAAGTGGAGATGGTCAGGCAGGTCCATCGGTTCACCACCGCGAGCCTTGAAGAATGAATGCTCTCTCTTTGCACGGTGCCTTTCTCCTGCTTTAACTTCAAAATAGCATAAGAAAAACAAACTTATTACACTTCCCTAAGGCAGATCGCACACGCGTGTCTTGAATTGCAGAGAACCATTTTCAGTGTATGATCTTGTAGAAAATGTAGATCTTGTAGATCTTGTAGAAATGAAGAGCATTGTAGCTTCTCTTTCACGGTTAATTTCACAGTCCTGTAGTTAAGCCATTATCTTTACTCTTAGTTTACCTATTTCTCTATATTTATCTCTAATTGTTTGGTAATATCACAAAAATGCTGGACATGTACATTTACATCCTTAGAGATACATGTCTCTGTGTATCTCATGTATTTAAAGACACTAAGGGGTTGTCTGAAATATAACAGAAAGATGTAATACTTAAAGTGTTATTTTTTCAATAGATTTTCCCCCCATTGATTGGTACTTTGCCTCATGATTTAGTAATAAGATAATTTAAAGAGACAGGCAACAGACAGACTTACAGATGATTTTATCTCGTGTTGCTCATTAAAGTTCATTAAAGTTGTTGCATTTCTCAGCACTGTGAGCCTAGAAATTTTGTACAAGTTTTCCTCTGTTACACTTGGAGTACTTTCTAATTCTCCATACTCTCTCTGTCAGAGTAATTTTTCCTTATTGTCATTGTATATTTTTCAGCTATACATTGGTACTTCTTCAAAAGCATCCAGGAAAAAAAAAAAAAGGAGCTCATTCTGTTGCCTTTAATATACTGAACCTTGTGACTGATATTTGTCTAACAATTGTTTATGCATTTGATCTTCGTATCTCCACGGTGACTCATGGTGGAATAATCTCCAATTTAGAGATGGAAAACTGAGATGCGGACTGAATTACAGGGCCTGCCTACAATCATATAAGAAGCCTGTGGCTGACATTGCATGCTAAATGAGGACTGCCCAAGTTTCAGACCATATTCTGTATACTATTCCTTTACGTATCAGTCAGACCAGAGCTTCACGTTCTTCTCATTGATAGAAAATTCTGAATTTCAGAAAAAAAACCTGCTAGCATTTTCCCACTAAGGCTGCTGATGGATCTAAATTGTTCTCGTTTTTGCTGATATGGTTGGTTCTGGTCTACGGCGTTGTTTTTTGTATATGAATATACAGAGGACAGCCATTTGGGGGAAAAAATTGGAGAGCTGGTCAGGGAGAGCCATCAGTACAAGCTGTGGTACTCTTGCTTGATTTTCAAATAGGGTTATGAGACGTAAACTGGTTTTGAACTTTTCTTTCCTCTTTTCAGTTTTTAGTAAGTATGAGTGCAGCGATGTCTTTCTCTGTTTTGAAATATTCTCAAAATTTCTCTTATTTCACCTTTATTTTTTCTGTCTGCTTTTGATACCCAGGAGAACATGTAACTTCAAGGTTTAAAAATGAAGTGGAGAGGATGGGTTTTGATATGAACAATGCCTGGAGGATTTCCAACATCAATGAGAAGTACAAGTAAGTTATGTGGGCTGCTGGTTCACAGCCAAATATCTTCTCAAAACACCAATTTTGTTATAGCGGATTACTGGAACTTTTTCCAAGTTCTGCAGTTCATAATAAGGGACAACTAGAATTATGAGGGTGGTTTTTTTTGTTTTTTTTTGTTTTGCTACTCTATAGCATAGATGTGCTTTTAAAGTATTATTCAATGTTTTGTTAGCTGTTAAAATTTTGTAGGCTTAGAAATACCAGATTTCGATGTGCTTGCTGAAAGACTCCTTAGAGAATAAACATTCTAACGCAAGAAAGGGAAGCCTTAAGAAGTCAGCAAAGAGTGAACATTTACATTGAAATTTTAAAAAGATTTTACATGTCTTGTTCTCTAGCTTAAGACAAAGGCTTGTGGGGGAAAAAAATGTGGGTTTGGATGAATCAAGCTCATAGACCCTGAAAATAAGAGTAAAACACTTTCTCTGATCCTGAGAGCACGGATAAATATCCCCTCTGTCTACTGGGTGAGGGAAGGGTGTTCAGCCATTCATGGCTGGTAGGACAGCGTACTGCCTGACCCCTGATGCAGTTCAGTGCAAAAGCAGCAGTAACACTTCATAATGAAACATGTTTCATTGCATTGTCTTTGGAGGATAATGACTTGCAGTTGGTGGCACTACAAGAAGGATATTTGTCTTGTCTCTAAAAATGGAGGGAAGAAAAAAGAGCTATTCCTTACATATTTAATACTAGAGAAAAAGAAAGAAAACTTCAATGTCATATGGAAGCAGAATGATATAAACGTACTCCTTTCATTCTAGTGGCCAGGACTTGAGAAAATATTATTTTTTCAGCATGATTGATAGATTTTTGTGAATAGTCTTAGACACGTGCTCAAGTCCGTCCTCGTGCAGTGATCTCTTTTTAAGTGCTTCTACTTCTTGTAACTTCGTTGTTAGAATATAGTTTCTTTTTTTAGTAAAATAGAACAGGTATTAACATATTCTTCGAAGTTTTTAAGGATTTTCTCCAACTAGTGTATTTATTTTTGAATGAACTGTAAAAAGTATTGTGGTCTACTGGCTGGAATGATGATCTAGTTAGAACTGGCAACACACAAAAGTTAATTCTTGTTATTCTCGTTTCCCATTTTTTACTTGGGTTTTGCTAGAAGACCTTTCTTTTTTCTTTTTCTTTTTTTTCTTTTCATAGGAAGAACAGCCAAAATGGAGGACATTTCATTATTTCAGAATTCAGTTCTGTTAGAATTTATAACCTTGCCATTATGGCCTATTCTTAACATTTCCCCCAGACCAATTGGTGAGGCAAGGAAAGCTATTTTTGCACACTCTCAGAACTGTGACATTCAATCCAGATGAGAGGTTGTGTTTATCTGTACAATAGGGTGATTCTGTACATTTTGTTGCATTTTTGCCCTGGGTATGAGCTAGTTTATTACTCAGCAATATATTGCAGTCACTACTGACTGCTTGCCCTGTTCTCTTCGGCAGTCATGACTTCCTTACTTGAATCGTGGAGTAGGAGATGGATCTAGTAGAAGGAAGTTCCAGTTAACCAGTCAAACATAAGCCAGTGCACTCAGATTCCTGCCTTCAGGGAGGGTTGATCAGCTAATATAATTATTCACGCTTTATACAAGTTCCTTGTCTTGAATCCAGTAGCCCAGGTGGCTCTTCTATGTTTTGTGCCCCAGAAATTGAGTGGTTTATTCTTTAGCATGGAGAGATGTGCAATTTCTTTTTCTGTGGTCCAGTTGATTTCAGCTGATGGAGTTAAAAATCACCTGTATACAAATTCCCCAAGAAAACACAAACATGAATTTTCTGATCCTGAAATGCACTTACGTACCTTACTGTTCATAGTGCTTTTTATATATGCTAAGGAGAAGCTTACTGACATACAATCAAACAGGAGCTATAACAAAATAGCTTGCTGAGATGAACAACTGTCAGGTTGCTTTTACTGCCTTTTTTTTTGTTTGTTTGTGTTGCCTAGAAGGTGTGTAACTGCTCTGTATCTGCTGCATTCAACCCTTTGCACCACTTCTCTCACAGGCTCTGTGGCAGCTACCCACAGGAAATCATAGTTCCCGCCTGGATCACGGATAAAGAGCTGGAGAGCGTGGCAAGCTTTCGGTCCTGGAAGCGCATCCCTGCTGTTGTGTACAGGTGAGCAGGTGGAACAGCCTTCAGCGGTCTGCGCCTGAGGTGTTCCAGCAAATAAAAGCTGAAATAATGGGGAACTGGGGATCTTGGCTTGTCATGAAAGGTGTTGAGGCTCCTGTGGGCCACAGATGTCCACTCACCAAGCCTGACAGACTTCACCAAAAGTGTTATAGATATTTTAAATTAATAATGTATTCAAAGTAACGAGAGTACTTTGCGTCTTGACGTGTTTTTGCATGTATAACATGAGGCAGAGGGATGCTTCATGAAAGCCCAGGGCCTTGCAGGGTGGAGTTCGGGAACTTGGGAAGAGGCAACACAACCTGGTGCAGTCTCCTCTGTGCCTCTTTCTGGAGCGGTACCAAACTGATCTGCTCACTGAGCCACCCTGGGATTCTGTCCGGGCTCAGATCCTGCTGCTCCACTCCAATAGGATCCCAGAGGTGGCGCAGTGCAGATGAGGAGGAGATCAGGACCATGGAACAAAATACAAAGCACCCTAACGGTTCAGGTAGCAAACAAGGATGACAGGGAGCCCTCATATGAGAAAAAGTTCAGGCTTGTGTTTAACTGACAGCAAAGTATGACGTGTTAGGCTTGGTGGTTTGGGGCCTTTGTCTCTACATTTGCTACTTGTGTACATACATTGCTTTATACCTATTTAAATCTCTTTGGCACTTGTCAAGCCATGTGTGAAGTAAGACAGACTGGCTACACAGTCAGTCAGTGAATAACGGTTTGTATCTTCTAATTCCAAATACGTGTTGTGGGAGCGCTCAGCTTGGCATGTCCTGCAAGTCATTCTTGGGGCAGCACCTGAGTTAAGATTGTTATATTTTTTAAAATATGAAAATGAAAAAATGTAAGGTGAAGAAATGAACAGAAGCGAAAAAATGGTAAGTAGCATCTCTGGCTAGGTACTCTGGCCACTTTCTCTACTTCTCACCTAGCCATATGGAAGAACCACACAACAGAGAAGCACAAAGAAACCAATACTCAGATTGTGCAGTATAAGCAAGGACAAATCCTAAGATGATTTAAGGGAGATCTAAAACTCAATTTACAAGAGGTGCTAGCTTCATCTGCATATTGTAAACAGTTTTAATCAGGCAGTCTTTTCCTTAGAGTGAGTCCAGCTCTTCATAAGAAAATTGCTTTTCTGAGATACTATTTTTTGGCAGCTTCTTTAGTAAGAAATAGATTTCAGAATTGTTTCTCAAATGTTCTGGGACCTGTCTTTAATACCTTGGCCACTTTTCTGGTGTGCTTATCCTCCCATAAGCATTTAAAATCACTTTAAAAATCAGATGACAAAGGGATTAAAAAGATAATGAATACTGATAATTCCATTAAGTCTGCCCAGTCATCCATTTGTTCTAAAGAGAGAGAAAGCAAGAGCTGTTCTCTGAGTAACAAGCTAAATTTAGAGATCAGTAAAGTTGACAAATTCACATGACCCAGGTCAGAGGAGCAAGTAGACAAGAGTAGGCTATAAAGCATCGTTTACCTAGGATGATAAGAGTTAGCGCTCCATGCATGGAGAAGAAATCAGCTTGTGGCAGCAGACCATTGTCTTTGAATCATCCTTCTTTTTCTTCTTTTTCTCCCAAATAATAAAGCAGTTAGCATCGTCTCTAAATGTTCAGGAATTACCCCCATCCTCTGTTAGGCTCTGTGAAGGGAAAATTGCTTTCCAGCATATGCTGAATTTTTTAGACTTAAGGTAGTTGATTCTTTTGGTAATACATATATGTGTCTGTATATATATAAAAATGTATATAGGAAAATGGCGTAATTTATATATGGTTTTGTATCCAGCTTTGAACACTGCATTTCAGGCTACTTCGTGCCTTTTATGCAGTTGTCACATAAATGGGCAGAGTTAACACAGTTAACATGAGGAAGCATCATCCCCCTTCATCACTATGCAGAAAAAGTCATAATTTTTGTATCATTCTTGGGTAAAGCTTCCATTCGAGGGGATTTATGGGGTAATGATTTAAATGTTTGAAAGACCTCATTGACTGAAATTGTTTAATCCCTGGCATTTAATATTCTGCAGTTCTGATGAGACTACATATGTTCAATTACCACATCGTATTTCATCTGTATCTTAAAAGCAGTGGGAGAAAATCTGCTCTTTTTAAATTCTTTTTCCTTTATCTTGACATTTAGGAATAGATTTGCAAGACATCCAGTTCATCATTCTGCATCTAATAAAATCCAAATCGGCTAGTGGTTGATGATCCATATGATTGGAAATCCATGTATAGTTCTCTTTATATATACATATATATATATGACCATAAAAATAGCTTTTTTTCTTACTTTTGGAGGAGTAACGGACAAAAGCTCATTCAGCATTTTAATCCATTGAAGATAATTTGGGACTATTGATTTCATTATTTATTGATCACATTTAAGAATCGGCTCTTATTGCTATTCCTCAGGGAAAAAAGTAATAATTTTTTAAATGCGTCCAATAACTAGCCTCAGGTATTTCTTTGAATGCTGCGACAGAGAGAGAGGAGAGAGAGAGACACTTCGCTACAAAACCCTTTTTGTTCTTGCAAAGCATTCAGAAGCTATGGCAGCATCCACAGGCTGAATTCAGAGGCAAACTTCAAAAATACTCAACAGAGTATTGTCCTATCCTCCTAGGACCGCTGCTCCTGTTTTGTGATCAGATTCCCAGAAAAATCTGACACCCAGCTTCTGCAGCTTTCCTCAGTGCTTACCATTTTTGAAAACCTAGGCACGTATTTAGGCAGATGAACCTGGCCTGTAATGTAGTTTTTGTAGCTCACCTGTTTTAGTCCCAGAAAATCAGTGTTAGGGAGAAGCCTTCTGGAATTCAGAGGAAAGACTGTATAGAGAACTTCATCTGCATTATATAAACGTTATCCTAAACTCATGAGAACCTACTTAAAAATGAACAGTGTTGAGGATGCCTTTTGCTCTCTCACACCAAAGGTTATTACCCGTCCAGGCAGCATTTCTGCCAGCGCAGGAAGCAAGGGTAAACAGAAATCTGCTGTGTACCGTACTTGCTGAATTATATTAGAATGAATTGCAGTAATAATGTTTTGGGTTGCAAGTACTAGTAGTTAAGTAATGCTATGCAGGGAGCTCTGCAAACCTTTATTACTGCTCTGTCTTGTAGTTGTAAGAACTTACAGGATTTATTGTACTCGAGGGATTGCTTGAACAGAGAGATTGAGCGTATGCTGCGGTGTACTGCACATCCTACAGTTACAATGCTTTGTAATGATGAGCTTTGTAGTTATTCAATGAGTGATTTACTATCTAGTTTACTATCTAGGGGCTTCATGTTGCTTTGTCTCTAGAGGGTTAGGAAGTTTGCAGTACAGAGTTTGGTTTAATTTTCTTTTCATTCTTTTTTTATAGTTACTGAAATGTGAATGACACCATCTTATACTCAGATCCATCTCTAGGGACGGCAGAATTGCACTTAAACTATTTGCTGTTTTTTGCTCCCGAGGCCAGTTCAGTCGGGATGAGTGTGATTCTTCAGACCTCCAACATTACCGTAAATAGATTTGTCTGATATCTGCCTAGGCGTATTAAGGCTTCACAACTATCAATGAACTCGACTTCTGTCTAGTGATTCGTTATTAATCATGGTATAAATGGGAGGCAAGAAGCTGGAGATGCAAATATAACTGTGTATGAACCCGTGAAAATGATTCTGCAGGTAGGTAGCAATGAAATCTGGGAGAACATATGGGAGAGTAAATGAGCTTACCTAGGTGTTCAGAATAGATGTGTTACATGTACAGTGATGGTTTGTTTTCTTTCTTGTTTGTGCCAGCATAGCAGGGAACTGGGTGGCCTTTCAGTGATTGACATGTATATTTTGCTGAACTAATTTTGTATCAATAGAGCTGCCTCTGGGAGGCAATTCATTCCAACAAACACATTTTCCTTTGCGTGGAGTTGGCTGGCACCTCTTGTAAATGCCGTGGCATTCAGATCGCTTTGCCTTTGGTTCAGTTAATGCAGTGTGTCAGCCGCTTCCTCGCAGTGAAGGAATTTTATATGAAACCAATACAAAAGAGCTATGAAAAACACTTAAAGTACAGTATCAGGAAATATTTTATATTTCTGAGTTTTTGCAGCGGCAAGCCTTAACCTGCCGTTAGTGCTGCTTTTGGATGAACAGCTGGAGGCAGCTGCCACCAAAGTGACACTGCAGAGGTGGCTCTGCCGAGCACACGACAGGGTCTGACAGCGCTGGCAGCAAATTCTAAACTAATTTCTGACACTGCCATAAACATTTACTGGAGTGGTGAGAGAAAAAGCTAAGACTTACAGGTTTGTGTGTGCCTTCTTCGTGGTCAGGGCTGTCAAAGTGAATGTTTAAATTTGCTGAAAGGTTCAGCTCACCCTTACTGTCAGTGCAATTAAATGACTCCTGGTTGACGTAAAGCTGGAACAATCATCTTGCCTGCACTCTGAAATAAAACTTTAAAATATCTTCCTTTCCTACGGAGTAACATTTAGGCACAGTAGTTGGCATGTACTTTTATGAATGTGCAGGTTGTGTTTCTGAGGGGTTCCTGAGCAAGGGCGGCACTGCCTAAAGGCACCTTTGTTTAAAGCTGTGTGTCTGCAGGTTGGTCGAACAGAAAATAAGAGTGTGGGGATGAGCAGTAGGATAATTCAGACGGGATGTGAGGCAGGGAGCAGAACTTTCTAGGTGGCCCGCTCCTCAGCACCACTGACTCACCAAGCGGCCTGAGAGAAGTCGTGTCTCTGCTTTTCCTTTGCCTCTCCGCCTACAGCTCCTCATGCTGATGGCTGGGCTCCCTTTCTTGCCATGCCTGAGGTCCTCTGGATTCAAGGTGTTACTGGGGAAGGTCAAAGAGAACGTTGTAAGCACTTCGGTGAATGGGAATTGTGTTCTGCAGCAGTGCGATGTGTCAGCACGGAGGCAGTAAGTGAGAATTAAGTGACAAGGTTTCAGTATTCTTTTTTTTTTAAATCAGAGATTATAGGAGCGAGTTTCTTAATCTGTTTTTCAGAGCATGTTTGCAGTGGTTGGATACTCTTCCGTTATTTTAAGGAAAGGCTCTGGTACTTAAGGACATGGTTTTGTGGGTGACATGGGTGGAAGGGGGATAGTTGGACCAGATGATCTTGGAGGTCTTTTCTAACCTTAGTGATTCTATGATTCTATTTCAGGTCTGTTCTTTATGTGTAGTACAGGAAGTAGGCCAAATTAAAGAAAAAAAAAAACTCTTCTGATTTTTTTTGTCGTTCTCCAGAAGAAGATAGTTATGTTCAAGTCTCATTGGCATTTTTAAATTGATAAACTCGTGTCTGTTGTCCATTTCACAATCCTCTGAAGTTTTATCAGTGTATAGAGTGCTTAGAACTTATATCCCATTTGAGAAGAAAAATATTCTGTTACGCAATTTCTCCCTTTTCGTAGCTACTTAGGTGTCTGTAGAAAAGTTTACATGCTTGTGGCCTTTATTTACCAGCCTGGCACCACACCGGCGCTTATGTGTAGGAATGGAGTGCTACTGGTGCTCTTCAGCAGCTCCTTGGTGCTCTTCTGCTGGTTATGATTGGTGTTGGAGAGGCAGCAGATGAAACACTGCCCACAGAGGGCCAGAAGAGGACTGGAGAAAACACCACACACAGCAACCTCGAGAGAAGAAGCTGAAGGGTGGAAGGCAGGGCTGAGGAGCTTAGGGGGGGTGAAATCTCAAGGGCTCTTTTGTTTTTTAAATCTTTTTATTTTTTTAATTTTTTTTTTCCAAAATTATTCAGCTTTTTTCCCCACTGGTGAGGATAGAAGACCATTCCTTTCCAACAGGCACTAATAGGAAAATTCAGAATGAGTTAAACTGCGGATGTTCAGCATCCTGAGAAACTGGCTCTTTTCTTTTAAGCTAGTGAAGTAATGCCTAAAATACGGTGCCTTCTAGATACGGTTCTGCAAAGTGTTCAAGGACCACCTTCCAGGATTCACAGGTGATGCTTGGCAAGGGATGCTATCAGTGTACGAGGGTAAGGTTCTGACTTAGTGTTACACATCATCGGACGGAAGGCTTGCCAAATTCTGCCAGTACTTCGTACCAAAATCATAGTGACATTCCCCACAGATTTAATTAACGGTATGGTTCGATTTCAAAACAAACTCATCAAAAAGTGAATCTGTGTTTTTACTCCTTTCTTCTAGCTTTAAAATTAGCATGGGTTAAGCTGAACTTTCGTATTTAGTCTGCTATACCATAGCAGCAGACCTGACTGGCCAGCAGGTGTTGAACACTCCTTTACAGCATCTGCTGTGCTGAAATGCTCCCCAGCTTTTACTGGCCGACAGGCAGCCTTGGTAAGCATGAAGATGCTCTGTTCTCTCTTACTGACCTCAGCTTCGGCTTTTACCTTTCAGTGACAGCCAGTGTCCTGGAGGGAAGCGCGTGGCATGCATTGCTGCTGAATCCCAGGCTGGGGATAGCTGCTGAACTGTAGAATTCAAGTACCGGAGCGAACCATTTAATTTCTCACACCCTCCGTGTTTTCCATCCTGATCTTTCAAGTTATGCACTGCTGTTCTTTTTGTTCTTTGCCTTTTCAGGCACCAGAGCAATGGAGCAGTTATTTCCCGCTGTGGACAACCCGAGGTCAGTTGGTGGGGCTGGAGGAATGCAGATGACGAGCACCTTGTCCAGTCGGTAGCCAAAGCCTGTGCCTCAGATTCGAGGTCCAACAGTAACAAACTAATGAATGGAAATTGTTCCAGAGATTTCTCCAATGGAGGAGACCTCTCTGATGTGGAATTTGGTAAGTTTGTCACAGTCCTTTTTCTGTAAAAGGCAGAGCTTTTGGAAAATGCTTAATCTCCTCTATGTACTGTAACAGATTCAATCCCTTTTGTTTAATGAGGCATTCTCTGATTTCTGTGTGCATGTTGCATATAAGCTGTGGGGCTTGAGTGTATCATTGTTGTAACTGATGTCAGAAGTATCCCTTCAGTTGCATATTCTCTTCCCCAGATTCCTCCATCTCTAATGCTTCGGGAGCAGAGAGTTTGGCAATACAGCCTCAGAAGCTTTTGATCTTAGACGCACGATCCTACGCAGCAGCTGTGGCGAACAGAGCCAAAGGTGGAGGCTGTGAGTGCCCAGGTAAGCAGTGTTTCTTCCCATTTTCCTATTAAGCTAATCAAAAAGATTTGCTCAAATATAATTACACTGAAACACTTCAGTACTGTGTATTCAACAGGCTGCATAGATGCAAGTGCTATTCATCTATATGAAAGTTCTGGACCATTGCAGCTATCTCACAGCCCTTCAAAAGGACAGGTTTATCTATTTCTTTGAGTTTGTTCCTTGGAGCATAAACCAGCTGGCAACATTATTCAGTATATGGGGAACTGTGTGGAATGTATTTATTATCTTTCTCTTTCTGAGTCAAATATATAAACTAGAGTGAGACAAACAGATCCAGTATGCTTATGTCTGAAAAACCTGAACAAACTTTTAAAGTCCCTTAGCTGTAAAGGACAGTCATAGTCTAGAATGGTTATGCAGAAGACAAATTTTCAGCAATTGTTGTAAAGCTGAAACATTTTTCAGCATTTACACTATAACCCAAAGCAACTGAAATCCTGATTCATCTTGCATTTGTAATATATTCACATTTATCACTTTCTTTGTTCTTTGGCACATGTAAATTGTTGATGATATAAACAAGATATTATTTTATGGTCACTGTTGGATGTGAATACAGCCTGTTAAAATTCCATAGCTGGAGAATCTGAAAAGAATACCAAACAGAAAAATTGTCAGTAAGATAACAAAAACTATTTCGGCCACCTATTCCTGTTTTGTTTTTTACTGCAATTGCTTCACTCTGATAAATAGCCACCAGAAGGAAGAGATTAATTTTCCATTTAACACCTCACAATGACTAAATAGCTCATCATCATCACAGAGTAAAATTTCAAAACAGAAAAGCGAGGTATACAAGAAGTTTAATATTTTTTTTCATATATATTGATTCTTGAATTCTTTGTAGAAAATTTCCAAACAGCTTAAGTGTCACCTTTAATAAATCTGACTTGCATTAAGTACATCCTTTTTGCTGATACATTTTCTCCAGGTATTGCCAAGTTTGCTTCTCTCAGTATAAAAAAAAAATCTCAGTTATGTTGTGTTTTATATAAAATATAATTCAGTAAAAAAGACAAAAAATACTTAGATATTCTGATACTGTCAGTCACTTTGGACTGGAGTTACCTATTTTATCCCTAACAGGATGTTTCTGGTTTGGGCAGAATTTGTTGGGCATTTAAGAAATCGAATGATTCTGAAATGATTTTAAGAAATCAAATGATTTCTTAAAACAAATATTCTATTTTAAAAGAGTACCGGATTTTCTTTTACAAGCAGTCAGTATCCAGTGTTCTAAATCCTGACTTTATTTCTGTTGTAGGAAAGGTCGTTTTATCGCTATCATGTCATCATTTTTGTGCAAAGAAGCACTGATACAGAGCAAAGCTAGGTCTAGGAGTGACTAGTTAGTATTTTTCTGCAGCTTCTTGGGTGCTCCCTCTAACTAGTGGCCACTGTCTGTACTGAAACTGCTTCCCCAGTATAGCCAAGTTGCTTGAGTACATATCATGGCAACGTCTGAAGGAAAGCTCAGTAATTCCATTATCTTCTGCTTTCCTTCGAGTATTTCTCATGTATTGCTTGTTCCTCGTAATAGAAAAACTCAAAATAAAGCAGCTTTTTGGAGTAGTTAGGAAAGCGAAAATGTAACTTTTATAAAAATATAAATTAGTTTACCAAACTACAGAGCATCCATAAATTACCAGTTAAATATTTTTATGCTTCTCAGTCTCTTGAAGAACATTCTGTAACCCCTAGTGCAGCAGTATCACTGTTCCCATAGGTTTGTACTCTGCTTTTTGTAATGTGAAGCAAAACACCAAAAACAAATACAGAAACACTTTGCTGTTTCCTGTTTTGCTTGTTTTGTTGTAATGCCTGGAACACCTGCTGAAGTCCAAGCGCTAGTTTTTCCTTACAGAATATTTGTAAACAGATTATTTCATCTGTCCACAGCACCAGAGGTTTGTTTTTATGAAAAAGCTTCTTATAGAAATTAAGCTAAGCGCAGTTTTCAGTTTCTTCCCTCTTTCTTGATATTTCCCTACAGAGTATTATCCAAACTGTGAAGTAGTATTCATGGGAATGGCAAACATTCATTCTATCCGGAAGAGCTTTCAGTCCCTGCGTTTGCTCTGCACACAAATGCCAGATCCAGGAAAGTAAGTGGATGTTCGGTGTTTTTGGCATTTCTTACATCTTTCTGTAACCGCATTCTTTTGCTGCTGTTTTGTAAACTGAAATGCAGTGGTTTTTTTCCCTTATTGACTTTCCTGTGTAAAAATGGTAAGCTGTATTTTTCATTTCCATGGAATTTGAGCTAAAGGAAGTTGTTGGATTATTGTCACTGAAGAGAATTTAGAAAATGACATCTGGGATTATAATTCAGCCCTGAATTTTGATCCCAGAATGTTACTACTTTCATGTGTGCTTCTGAGTGCTAGCACTTAGTCTAGCCTGCTATTCCCAGATCTTTAATCTTTGCAGCCTGGCTCTCCTTCAAAAAAAATCTAGTGGTGTTCCATGTATTTCATGCATTTATAGTGTCCTTTCAGGGAACATAACCCTCCGGTGCTATGGGATAATCAGCCTCTAGTTGGCCCACCACCTCAGGAGCCTCTGAGGTTGGGTCTTCATTAGGACACCGTAGTTTCACCAGTCCTGTTTCTCCTACCAGGTCTCTCTGCTTTGAATTTGTTGCTGATTGTCACTCAAATGGCCACCCTTACTGAGCTGAATCTGAAAACCTTCATACTGCTCTGGTTCTTTAGCTACCTACTGCACACCTTGGAAAGCCTGGCAGTAGTTGAGATGTGGGTGATACCAAAGGCACCTCAGGTTCCAAACTTTCCTTGCAGCACAGAGTTGTCCTGGGGATATGGCAGAGTCCCAAGATCTGCCACTGATACCAGAAGTGTAGGGTAATCTGAATCCTCAGCTCCAAAGAATGGAGTCTGATGAAAGTAGCGGTTAGCGGCAGTGCTTGTGCTGGCCATTGCTGGGGATGTGTTGTGCTGGGCAAGTGTTTCTTCCTGCAAGTTGTGTGCTGCAAGCCACGTGCCACAGACCGGCTGTTCCTCAGGTGGGCTGCACGGCCGTGTTTCTTACAAATCCAGGAAAGCGTAGATATAAATGAAAAATATTCGAGAACGACATTCACAGTTTATTCAAATACAAATTGAATCACGGTTGTGCTTTCGTTTGATGGATTCAGAGATCCAAACCTGGAAGCATTTTAAAAGAACAACAGTTGTCCTCGTTTCTTTTCCTCTAGTTGGTTATCAGCTCTGGAAAGTACCAAGTGGCTGCAGCACTTATCTGTGCTTCTGAAGTCTGCGCTACTCGTGGTTCATGCTGTGGACCGAGACCAGCGACCTGTCTTGGTGCACTGCTCCGATGGCTGGGACCGAACCCCCCAGATAGTGGCGCTGGCCAAACTGCTGCTAGATCCATATTACAGGACCACAGAGGTTTGTAAACCATCGGTTAATGCATGAAGTGGTTATTGAGTTTGGGTTCCTCTCCAAGGAAGTCTGTAAAAAAATGATTACAGGTTTTTCTACTAGAAGAAGTACCAAAGCTAGCAGGAGTTTACAGTAGTCTGCAGATACAGTTACATATACTTGTAAATAGAGTCTGTAATTCAAGAGCAGATTATATTTTCCCCTTTTGCAATAACTGCCTAGTCGTGGTGTGTGCTTCTCTGTATTTACGGTAGAGATATAGAATAGAGAGTGCTTCTGGCACCGTTGCAGTTTCTCAGTCAACTATTGATACAAAGCTTTTCTCTTTTCTAGATTTCTCAGCTGCGTATTTTTCCAGTTTCATTTTTTCATTGTCCTTTGTTGCTTAGGTATAATTCAGTTGATTTTTCAGCCTGGTTTTTCTTCTATCACTTTTCAGCATTGTGGGATATGTGATGGCTGGGTTCCATCTACCAGCCCACATGCAAAATGTCTTTGTTGTCTAGAACAGAAGCATGTGTCTGAACACTGTGCTAAAAACTGCTGCTCAAAACCTCAGACACAGAAGTACCAGCAGTTTAATGTAGCAATGCCTTTTGGAGGAAACTGTGGAGTCTTCCTCAGATCCTTTTTCACATTGGTTTTAGAAGTCAGTGTTTATCAGGTCAAAACATGCTGCTCTGTCGTCAGCACAGAACCTCCTCATAGTTCCTACTCAGTGTTGTCATTCCTGTTCAAAGTGCAGAGTTCCTCTGTACATGTCTTTTGCCTGCCTTCCTTGTCCCTACTGCATCAGAGGAAGCCATGTACTGTAGCTGTCTGCACAAGGATCAGAAATGATTAGAAAAATGAGTCTTCATCGTTGTCACATTTCAGGCTTTACAGCTATCAGCTTTTCTTTGTTTTACGTTACAACCATTGACTCAATAAACATGCTCTACAATTTTTCTTTCCGCTAAGAAGCAAGGCCTTCCTAACACGTAGTAGGGTTTAGGTCCTGTAAGACTAGGTGGCACATCCAGGTGCTCAGCTAGGCGCTAGTTTTGAAATGTGCTTTGCCCTTTTACTTTGCATGTCCTGATTTCATTGTGCAGCATTTCATGTTACAGAGGCATTAGGTAAAGTAGAAAAGAAGCGATGGGGCTAATGCTGAGGGGAAGTCAGACGGAGTGAGGACCCAGCAGTAAGATGATTCCCATGGGTGTTGAATTGTCTTAGCAAATTGAACCAAAGAAAAAGAGGAACTTTTCATCTGTACTCTCATTTCTGCAGGGTTTCCAGGTGCTAGTGGAGACGGAGTGGCTGGATTTTGGCCACAAGTTTGCAGATCGCTGTGGCCATGGTGAGAATTCGGATGACCTAAATGAGCGCTGCCCAGTGTTTTTACAGTGGCTGGACTGCGTCCATCAGCTCCAGAGGCAGTTCCCTTGCTCTTTCGAGTTTAACGAAGCATTCCTTGTGAGTTGTGGCTTGAGAGATTGCTGTTTTATAGACTGCTTCTAAACCAGTACCTAGTACTAACACACTAAAGAGCCCTGAGGGGTTTTTGATTTTCCCATCTATCTGTGATATGCTGCAGCCTGATAAAGGAAATGGGAAAACTGCCCTGATACAACAGACAGAAGTCCTTGTATGCTTCCTGGAGCTTGAGATCTGTTCACTCTTAAAACAGAAGCAGGACCCTTCAGGATTTGTTTTAAACTTTAAATAAATAAATAAATAATATTAATTTCATAGTTTCACCTAGGAGGTGCTGAAATAAGTTCAGTATAATGCATCCACGCAACATTAAAAAAAAAAGAAATGTTTACTGGTGATATAAACTTCCCCCTAGTTTGATCCCATTTTGAGTTGAAGACGACTCCTCTGAAAACAACCCCTGTTTTACCTTTCCATTCAGCTTTTGTGTTTCTGAGCTGAAAATGTGTTTAGCTGTGTTTATTTTCTTTGGAATTGGACAGCTCTCCTATTAGAAATTGGCCTCGGACTGTCAAAATCAGTTTTCAAGGCCAGAAAGCAGGTTTGTGGGGAAGTGGCAGTCCCTGACTACAGAACTAGCAATCTGAAGACTGAAAGCTTTTATGGAGTGTCTGATCCACTGAGAGATTTAAAGCACGTTCCTGTGATTGTAGCCGCCTTGCATTACCACTTGCCAGCTCAGCCATGGAACAGAGTTTATGTCCAGTTCGAGCTTAGCTTGGTTGTGAAATAAGATACGTAAGCTTATAACTGGCTTCAGAGCTCGCTGCTAATCTACAGGAGCTACGTGTGAACATACCCGTGGTGGTCTTGCCACCTTCGAGCAAAACCCCTAGCTGTTAGTGCACAGTCACGGGGACTACTGGGACTATTAGGCTCATGTCAAGCTGTTTGGTCAGACCACAGAATTAGAGTGACTAACGATCCAGATGTGTGTGCTGCGGGCATTTATACCGACACAGAAATTAACACTTTTTCCTGCCGTTCTTTGCCTGCTGCATTAGTGTTTTGTAACAGAGGTATTGGGCTTCCTTGCCTGTCCTCCTGGTCTGTGAGTTTTGAACTGGCAACACTTTCAAACTTGAGTGTGAACAAGTATTTTGTCTTTATTTTGTATACCTTTTCCTTGACTTTTTAGCTATGACTTTAAAAGATGCCTCTGTTCTTGAATCCTTTTGCAATTAATTTATAAGGAGACATGCAAAAAAAATCAGGTATATTTGTAGGTCAGTCTTTGGGAAGGGGTGTATTGCCCTGCGAAGGAAAGATTTCTTGCTTCTTAAGCGTTAAGCCTGATATCTTCTGCCATATGACTGTATTTGTATTGGTCTCTGCAGGTCAAATTGGTGCAGCACACCTACTCTTGCCTCTTTGGTACATTCCTGTGCAACAATGCGAAAGAGAGAGGAGAAAAACACACTCAGGAACGGACCTGTTCTGTCTGGTCTTTGCTGCGGGCAGCAAACAAAGCCTTCAAAAACCTGCTCTACTCCTCCCAGTCTGAATCTGTATGTATCCTGTAATCCCTTCCACATGGGAGAGTCCCTCAAAGGGCTTGCAAGTATAATGTTTGCAGAAGTGTGTGCCTTAAGGAGATACCCAGGCTGTAGCAGTGGGACATGCTGTGGGTTCACTGGCACCAGGAACGCAGCGTAGAGATGGTACACATTTCTGGAAATGCCTCAGCTCTCCTCCTCGATATTTACAGTTGGACGCTCTGTTCAGTCTTGTGTTTCAAGTCTTGCGTTAGGTCTGCTGATATTTGAGGAATGTCAAATGCAACCTCAGAAATTTCTCTGTGCTAGACACACATTTTCTGTAACTAAATATTTTGCCTTTTTTTTTTTTTTTGGTAACAGAAAACATTTCTGTGTTTGACAAATAGACCTTTCTGGAGAACTAAACTATGCCAGAGGAGTGCCATAAAATTGCATACAGACCTAGACACTTTGTCTATATTAAACCTAAATCTAAACAGAAAAAGTAACTAGGATTATTTAGCATATCTGTGTTTCTCTTAATACTTTCACATTTTCGGTTTGGCTTATCCATAGTAATAGCTCACTGAAGCTTCCAGGAAGGGGCTTGCAGTTACCTTTTTTTGGGTATTTGATGAAAGGGCTTGTAAGGGATTTAGACAGAGATGCAATATGGTAGGCATGGCGTGTAAACAAACAGTCAATCATCAAAGGTCACCATGACTAGATGGCAAAGACTTTTATAAATATTTAAACGCTTTTTGTTTATAAAAGTATCAGATACCGTAAACCTAACTGTAAGGACTATGCAATGTTTTTGCATATGATAGACGTGGTTTTTAATTGTTCCTCAGAAGAAGATTAAGGCTTGGCTTAGTGGGAAAGAGTTTGTCTACATTTGTTATAAAAAGATAAATTTAATATTCACATCAGCCCTCTGTCACTGTCTGTCTCCCGTAGACACCGTACTTGCAGCCAGTGCAGATCCCATTTGTCATTGTGACAGGCAGCAGCAAAGAGAGCCCTTCAAGACTTTTCAGCCTGACATTGTCATGACAAGAGTGGATGTGGATGTGATAGCCAAAAGCATGAGACGCTGCAGATAAATATGGCTTGTGAGGATGTTTAGAGCTATGGGGGCATCTTAAGTTTTCCCAGAAAATACCAGCAAGTTTACCCAGGAGGAGCTCAGAGAGCTTAAAACAGGCAGTGCAGCCAGGCAGTTGTTCTGTCCCTGGGCTGCCTTTACATGCTGTACCCTACAGTACAGGTGTAGTCTTGTGATTTGGCCTGTGTTCTCAGTAATTGGTACACTGGTATACTAAGCTAATTAGGATAATTTTTCTGTCCATAGAAGTTTTGGTAATTTCCTATCTTGTATTCATTTCTTCCTGTTTTTTTTTTTTTATTCAGTGTTTAATAGGTGCCTCACTGATGTAACCACATCTGTTCTAAAACCACAGTCATTTAAGAGCAGCATCCACCAAACCAAGCCACCCCACATCCCTCCCTCTGATTCACTTGTTTCTTTGCCGTTCCCTGCTTTTCCAAAAGAAAGTTGCCTGGGAAAACAGTGGAATTGATAGAGAGATTCAAGGTGTTCTTAAATTGAAATAGAAAGCATCTTCCACAGTCAAGGAATCCCTTTTAAGAACAAGCTGCCTGTTCAGCAAAAGTGTTTCTGCATGTACTTAATTTTTCACATGTGAGTGCTTCCATTAAAGACAGGGTTAGCTTTGATGAATTGGAGCCTGTAGAAAGAGGTTATTAGTTCAGCTCTCGTATGGCGCACTGTAACACAAAGTACGAGGAAATCTCTGCGCTAACAAAGGGCCACTGAATTCTTCAGCAGTTTAAATTGCTCAAAAGTGTTATTAAGGTGTAGATTCACAGAGAGCACATTGCAGTAATTCATTCATGAGAAGTTGAAAGCCGGCATTGTTATCCCTCAGCCTCTGCCTCTGAAAGAGAAGGTAATTATATATCCAAGTGCAGCTGATTAGAAATGCCATAGCTGCTCATTGGCCTTCAGAGGTATCTAAAGATCTAACAAAGCCTCCCAGCTGCAAACCTGAATAACAAACCAGGAGTGCCCCAATCAGATGTGAACATCTTTTTGCACCTTGGGAGCAAAGAGTTGCTGTTTCTGAACATTGTGTGTGTTTTCCTCTCTCAGGTGCTGTATCCAGTGTGCCATGTGCGTAATTTAATGCTCTGGAGTGCTGTTTACCTGCCGTGCTCTTCCCCCTCCACGCCTGCTGATGACACCTGTGCCCCATACCCTGTTCCAGGCTCTAGCCCTGAAGATCAGCCTCTGGGCAGGTGAGCCTAGAGCCCAGAAATCCCATCCTGTAAAGTAAGATCAACAGAGAATATTGTGGGATGTAAAGAGGAGAATACTTGTTGTGGGAGGGAAGTATTTTTCACAGGCTTATTTGTGGGGTTGTTTGACTGACCAAAAGCAGTCTTTCCTTGTTTGTTTTGAAAGCTGTTAAGTTTCAGAGGTCATAGCGTAACAAATACATTGAATCAGAAAGAAGATTAGCAAGTAGAATGAAGCCCTGGGTATTGCATAGCTTTGTGAGATTCCTCATATCCTTGTGGGATATGAGCTTTTATTTGGCTATCTTGAATTTCAGTTCTTTTTCTGTGTTGCATAACTTTCTTTGCCTTTTTTTTTTTTTTTGTAAAATGATTCTGAACACATGTTAATTAGGAGGTGTGACAAGACTGTAAGCATTTGTGCTTTGTGGTAAAGGGACTGTTGTGGGAATGTTTGAAGTCTGATTCAACATATTTTCCTGATGGCAAACAAAAAAAAAAGTACTGAAGCAACTTTGCACTACAGATGGTCAAAATGTGCTCCTAAATAATACTTCACAGAAGTCCGTTTATTAGCAGATTGTTACTGTCCTAATTGTGGGGGGAGTTTTTAAACTATAGTAGCTGAACATAAAAATTTTAAAAAATGAAACAAAAAAATCCCTGAGTTTGGATTCTGATTATTTGTACTTTTATAGGTTACCAAAGACAAGATCATTTGACAATCTGACGACAGCCTGTGATAGCAGCGTGCCTACAACCAATCGACGCAGTAGCGACCCCAGCCTAAACGAGAAGTGGCAAGAGCACCGCCGGTCCCTGGAGCTGAGCAGCCTCGGGAACCCGGGGGACGATCCATTTGATGGAGACAGCCTGAGTAAACAAGGCAGGGCTCTGGTCGGAGCAGAGCTTTCTGTTGCAGCCGGTGTGGCAGAGGGACAGATGGAGAACATTTTGCAAGAGGCCACTAAAGATGATGTTGGTCTGGAGGAGCACTTAAGGGGCAGCCTAGAGCCAGCAGGTAAAGCGGATGAGATTGCCCTGGAGAAGGAGAAGAGGACTGAAAATCTGCATGGGTATGTCAGTGACCTCTGTGAAAAGACGGAGGTGGATAGAGGTGTTGTCATGAACAATCCACATCCAGTATCACAAGGTGCTTCTGAGCTTAGAGGACACCAGGATGAACAGACTGATCTCAGTAACACTATCCAGAAGTTACCTCAGGTGAAAGGACTATCGACTGTTCCTTCGGAGAGTTCTGTAAACAGAGACACTCAGAAGAACACGGAGGAAGGTGTTAGCAAGCTTGAAGGAGAAGCAGAGAGCCCGTACAGCACATTGCAGGCCAGCCTTCCATTACCTCTCACAATCCCACCCGAGGCAAGAACATCCAACATCGAAAGTTCTACGGAAACCTTAACAGAGAGTGAAGCCAAGCAGGAGCTGATTGCTAAGGGTCCGTGCCACAGACCTCACCCGATCAACAACAGTGCTGACGAACTCTCGCGAACTATTGAGAACAGGCCAGAGGGGGAAAGCATGATTGAGCTTCAAAAACTGGGCACAAAAGCACATAGGACTTCTGGTAGCAGCAGCACGCACCTCCCGATGCCTTCCCCTTGTGCCTTGCCTTTAGCTGAATGTAAAGATGAGATTGTCTGTAATGGAGAGCTGGAGCCCGAGAACAAGATGACCGAGAAGCCCGTGGGGTTTAGCATCATGCAGAAATACCACGCGACAAACGGGCATTGCGTGAACGGGGAGGACGGCAGGATCAAGGCCTCTCTGAGTCGGCAGGTCTCCGCAGCTAGCTGTAGTTCCGCACAGTTTCACTTGCGGAACTTGCACCAAAAATGGCTGTTTAGCCATCTGGGGAAGCAGCAGGCAGCCAGCAGCCCAGACCAACCCGCCAGAAGTCACCTGGACGATGATGGGATGCCCGTCTACACCGATGTTATCCAGCAGCGCCTGCGCCAGATAGAAACCGGGCATCAGCAAGAAGTGGAGACCTTGAAGAAGCAAGTGCAAGAGTTGAAAAGCCGGTTGGAGAGCCAGTTCCTGAACAGCTCCCTGCGTCTCAATGGTGATTATGGAGACGAAGTGGTAAGTGAGGTGGTAATTGGGCCACTGCTGGAAACAGCGGGCTAGTCGGTCACGTTCTGGATCTCACCATATTGTCAGTGCAGGGCTCATTGGTCAGGCGGTGATTTTTTGGCCGTACGGAGTTTTAGAAACCTGTCAAGGTCATTCTGGAAAGGGGCAAACAACTGGTTGGAGTACTTGGCAACTAGCAGTACTGATGACTAATATTTTCACTGTATTTCAGTTCGACCATGGATATAGCAAAGGTTTATTTCTAGAAGCGTGTTTTGCAGCGTGCTTGCACAAAACCAGACATACTTAAGATACCTGCATTAGCCTTATTCCAAAACACTACTTGTTTTCCTTTTGTTTTCATACATGGGAAAGACGCTTTTCTGAGGATGTGAATGTCATTTACTGGGGCAGGAATGCGGGACTGCTCTCTGGGTGCTTTGCAGCTTAGGGTAGGAAGGAGGCAGCAGTGGCTGCATTGTTAGCTCCGAACCATGAAGTTCAGGGCATCCCCTTTTCAGATGGATGGCTTGCTCATGGCTTGTAAGCCAGAACAAATTAAGAGCTTTTGTGACAGCCGTATGTCAGCAAGAGATTTTTCTTAACAAACTGAGAATTTTAAGAGAGCCTCTGAACTATGTTTGTAATTTTACTTGGAAGTGTTTAAAATGAACAAAGTAGAGAATAAATCCGAGGTGTGACTCAAAATCCAACGTGCTCTCTGTAGCATGCTTAAATGATCTGCATAGTTGCAGCTGCAAAGGAAATTTAAAAATCAGAAATGCAATAAGCGTAACTTGAGTACAAGATCTCAAGAGCTAGCACGTTTTTTTACATCACTATATGTTGGATTGGATTTTTAAATTGCCCTAGGTATTTCTCCCCTACCAGTTTTTATGTAGTTTCTCATCTTTTGACTAATAAATAGAAAAACTTCCAAGGACGCAGAGTCACTGGCCGCATACAGTTGGATGTAACACTGATTCGGAGAACAAGCGAAAGAGCCGCTCGTCCTCTCCAGGCCTTTCAGCACAGAGCAGTTCTGTGCATTGCTGCAAAACTTGTTTTTTCAAAGGGCCAGTGTTATTACTTAACTACAGGAGAAGAAGAGGGGAGGGCTACCTGAGGAAGCAGCTAGGCACGGGAGAAGGGAAGGGCATGAAGGGCAAGGTGAGGAGACGCAGGAGAATCTTTGAGTGTGCATCTGCCCGTGTGCCTGAACGGTAGGCAGTGTTGGCCTCTAGCTCCCAAGGCTGACATACAAAAATTTCCTACGTGCACATTTAATGTGCTTTAAATACCTACAGAGTTGAAAAAATATATTTGGATAAATATAAAGTGATTTCCAACTTCTGTTTGTTTAATTTAATATTGTGTAGAAGTGGCAGAGGTGCTGAATAGTCCCAGGTACATTTGTTGAGAAAAATCCTCCGGGCCATCTTGGCTCTTCACAGAGATAACAGCACTGAGGCTCTTCTGGGGCGTCCACGTCAGCCGAGTCTCATTTACATTGGGTGTGGCTTCTTCTGGCAAAAGCATGGAGTCCTTGGAGAAATTTGATGCTTTGGCTTAATTTACTACACTCCCATTTTGTAAGGGCATTCACAACCTGCAGGGAGGGCTGGGATGTCCCCTGGAAAATTCATTATTTTTAAGAATCTGATCCCTGCCTTCTATGTTTGCCTCAGCGTGCGAGTAACAGGGCTTTCTTCTGCAGCTCCAGAGGTGCCCATTTGTCAGGCACAAAAAGACATAAGATTTCTGCATTATTTTTTCACATAGTTTAAGGACTGGTAGAGATTTATTTAAGCCAGATAAAATACAACACTACCAGGCCAGACTGTATTAAGGAAGCATTATTCCCAAAAAAACCGTACATGGAATATATCTGGCTCAAATTCTGAGTTTCCCGTGCACGATTTGGCTTTTATTTTCCAGAACTTTTGCAGGGATATATGCATTACTTGTATTAGTTTTGAAAATGAAACGGGCTTGGCAAGGAAGTGGAACCAAGAAATGGGAGCCACAGGTTTTTTGGTTACTCACCCAAAGTGCTGCCAGAATATTGTCCTAAAAGAGGGGAGAACAGATTTTAAATCCATTCTGCCTCACATCATCCTGTCATCAGAGGGTCAGAAGCTGACCTGTTGGGTTTGTTCTCCTTTATTTTTTTTGTGATTCACCACTGCACAAACAACGTGCGGCGTTTAGGCCTGGTCAGAGCGGTGTGCCCGCCTTCGCTGCCGCGTGTGGGCAGGTGGCTGGTTCTGACGTTCACCCTGCCAACGCGGATGTAGCCTGCTCCTCCTCGGCAGGAGCTGCCCTTTCCACTCCTCCCCACGACTGTCCGGTTTTTATTTGTGTGGAAGTAGGAATACGGGAAGGCTCTGTTCAGCTGTGTTTGTTTGCCAACAGACTTCTATACCCGACTCGGAAAGCAATCTGGATCAGAACTGCTTGTCTCGCTGCAGCACAGAGATTTTCTCTGAAGCCAGCTGGGAACAGGTGGATAAACAGGACACAGAGGTACAGACTAAATCCCTGTGAATTGCTCATTCTTCCGGTAGGATGGGATATTCGTAATTCAAATTGTCCTACAGCCTTCGGTCATGTGCCGCTTCCTGTGAGCTATCCTCCTCACATTTCACTCGTCTCGTACTCTAAATACCAGTACCTGTGCCTATGAGCCCTCTGCTGTCAGTGTTTGAGCTCTTTGAGAAGCTGTGGAAGGGATGGCTAGCCCACAGAGCCCTACGCTGACACACGTGTGGTGAATGTTCTTGGCCTGGATACGTCTACAGCACAGAGAAACCAGGGAATTGGACTTCCTGACCTCATTTCTGTTTGTCTGAGGGGAATTCGGTGTATCAGTTCTCAAGGGGAAGGTTTCTGTCTTTCTTTCACTACTAAGAACACTGAATTTGTACTCTTAAAATAGAACAAGCACTTCCTCATCGTGCTGTGCTTTGACTTTGTGAGCTCAGAGGAGATGGGTTTGTTTCTAATTAGCTGTGCACTCCCTGATAGATTTGTCTGCTCTTCCTCCCAGGTGACACGATGGCTTCCAGACCACCTCGCTGCGCACTGCTATGGCTGTGACAGCACCTTCTGGCTGGCCAGCAGGAAGCACCACTGCAGGTAACCTGTGCGTCAGCAGAGGATGGAAGGGAGGGGGCAAGGTCCTGGCTTGAATTGTCCCCTCTCCTTTTAAACCAGGACAGGGCTTTATTTTGGCATGAAGTTCCTTTGCCGAGGATGGATGTCAGGGTAGTAGCTTGAGCAGGAGGATTGCGTACGCACTCGAAGGAGCCAAGAGCTTTGGGAGAACAGGACAGTTTCTCCTGTTAGCTCCAGTCCATTCAGAGTAGACGTTTAAAAAGGCAGATGCGGCATCAACTACGCCCTGGCCTAAACAGATCCTGCCTTTTTTTCCTCAAACTGGGTTTGGAGGCAGCTAGCTGTTTAGTTTCTTAAGTGGGTGTAAATAATAAAAAATACTGGCTTGTCTTTGCAGTCAGTACTGCAGATACACAAATAGCATCTTTTTTCCATTACTGGTTGAAAACCTGCTCCTTTCCTTCTCTAACCATTCCTTCCTTTTCATTAAATTGCTTTTGTGAGAGAATCTGAAAAGATGTGAAATAAAAGTTCTCTGCATTATTCTTTGCCAAACATCTTGGTAACAGAGGCTACGACAGATAATGCAAGCAGCAGGAGCTTAATGAAGAACAGGGGGTAGGGGCCTTTTGATTAGATCATACTCTAAATTTAGAAATCTGAAATTCTGTCTTAGTTATATTTCAAATAAATCCCCATTCCTGGACGTGAGAAAACGATTACAAGAACTGTCGTTTAAATGAGCGGCAGTTATCTCATTTTGATGCTTCGCTGCTTTTTGAAGTAGTAAATAATTTTACGCACCTTGTGTCCATTTTATATTTTGCTTCATTTAGTCTTGTAGAGATAAACCAGGGAAGAATGAATTGGAAGTTGAATGGGTTTGATTTTTTTTTTCAAGTTTCATGTTCACTGTGTGTGTGCAAATCTATTTAAGTGTGCCTTACGGCTTCAGATGAAAAGTGTAATTACTAAGCATACAGTGATATACGTCTGAAGGGTTTTATGAGTCGAAAGGGCATTTTCCTTTGTCCTTTCTCTAGTGGTGTCTGTTGTGAGGTGTACCCATTCGTCATTGTCACCCTGCCTCCTTGCTTCCCTAGGCCGACTGACATTTAGCATCTACATTTCAGTTTCCTAGGCCTGGGCTCTGGTGAAGTCCTGGAGGATGTGTATGCCCTGAATGTATACACACTGAACACCCCCAACACCATGAGCAGTTAAAATTCAGGGTTTCAAGTTTTGTTGCAAATTTCTCTTTGGTGTCTTTGCTCCTCCGTCTTTCCAATGCCTGACCTGGGTTGAGCAGGCCGTCCGTGTAAGCTCCGATTGCTTGTGGTAGAGGCCAGTGAGGAGTGGCGTCCTAGCCAACAACACAACCAAGTATTTTCTTAGTGTGCACTTTCATAAAACCCAGTATAAGTCTGCTCTCCATCTTATTTGAGACTGAAAATGAGTTGAAAACCACATTTTCAACTTGAGCACGATAAAAACTATCCAGCTTCTTTCATTGCCTCTATTTACTTCTTTTGCTAGTTCCCCTCTGAGCTCTTTCTCCCCTCCTTGCAGGGACATTGAACGTGTTGATCAAATCTGGTGAGCATTTACAACAGCCTCTGTCTGTTGTCTGTCTGCATTTTCTTGGTAACTTCTCCAAACTAACTCGGTCTATTCCCCATTTTTCACTCGCCTAGAGATCACTAGAAATAATGTGGGCAGCTAGCACAACCTGTTGGATGTTTAGATTCATATAAACAGGCTTCTCTTTCCACAGAAAGGCATTTAGGGCTTGGCTTTTGGTAGCTTGAACTGTGATGTGGATTACACTAACACTCACCACCAGTAGGTCGTGTGTTCGAGTAACAGAGAATGCTTCGGTTCTAACTGGGAAGAGGCTGTCCTTCAAGTTTAGCCATCATGCATTTAGTTTTGATTCTTTCTCCTTTTGCCTTAATTTTGGGAGAGGTCAACATGTTACCAAGCAGTTCTAGCGTAGCTGTGCAATGTGTCGACAGAAAAAATTGCCACTGATTTTAGAAGGACTGAAAGTACTGTGGCAATAACAGGTAAAGCAAGGCTGGTAGAGAGCTGCTGTCAGAAAAAGCTGGAAGAACACCCATGAGTTAGTAAGAAGAGGTATTGGCGGTATGATTTTAAAAGTCAGCCGTCCTCAAAGGGGAAGGTTCACTTCTCCAGTGTTGTTAACATCTCTCCTAATCTCTCAAGCAAGGCAGCAGACCACTGGGACAAAAAGAGAGAGTGGTTCAGGGCTTTCCGAAGCTCAGGGGAGAACAGTTGTACAACACTGTCCTCTACACAGAGAGACAAAACAACAACAAAAAAAACCAAGCGTGTGTTAGGAAGCTGGTGAGCTACAACAACCAGATATTTGTTTTAATCCCTCTGGTTGTTTTCTGACCTCGTCCATCTGCAGTAAGTTTCTGCAGGGGAATTGTTCTTTGAGCAGCAGAGGTGCTTTTCCGCAGGGTGTTTCTGTGTAACACCTCACGGAGCTGTTTCCACTCCTGTTGTTTTTTCTGATAGTCATTCCTAACAGGGTCCTTAAGAAGACTTCAAAACCACTGCAAAACGGCTAGCCATTGTGAGTGTCCTACTGCTGGGGTTATAGCTTTGAGACCAGGAGCTGCTGTGCGGAGCTGAGAAAATTAGCCCACTGAAGTGAGAAATGGGATTTCTCTGCTGCCTCTTTCCCCGTCATTGACCAGCACCCGGGAATCTTATCTCTTGGCAATGAAGGATTAATCGAAGCTGCTGGGTGTAGGCAGAATTTTGTGTCAGTCTCTTGGCGGCAACAAATCTTTTCCAGCACACATAGATAACGGCAGAAAATTCTGATGCCAAAGAGTTAATGCAAAGGGCATCAGGCTTGGAGGTAAACTTGCACACGTAGGTCCCTGGGGTGCTGTTCTGAGCTCCTTATAAGAATTGATGAGGTTGGAGGATATGGCGCCGCAGCGCTCCTCGGGCTAGCTTGATCAGCAGCAGGTTTGGAGGGGGGCTGCAAGGAGAACGTAGTTATTTTCAAGACTTAAATCTTCTCCCCGCCTCCTGTGAGGTGCATGCGCTCGCGTGCCTCCACCAGCTGACACCTGACCAGAATGAGACTGCTCACCCTCCCGCGGTGTGGCGTGACTGTCCCCGAGCATGACGTGCCTGGCTGCCCGCCCCGTGGCTTTGCATGATCCTTGTTGACTCCGTTTCCTTTACGCAGAGGTGGGGGACTGCTGGGAGCACCTCAAAAGGAACTGCGCAGTCGGGGCAGCGGGACGATTGCATCAAGCAAAACCGGTTTTATTTTTTTCATCTGTTCCATGCTTAAACCTTCCAGCAGTGCACTTGAAAGAAACGGAAGAAAATGTGTCTGTGCTGGTACTTACCAGCACGCGCTTTTAGAAGAGTACAGGGGCAGAGACTTTTTCCTCCTGCCAGGACTGCAGGATCCAGTATGTCTTTAATGCGAAGCTGGATCAGTGATGTGAGCAGGGGCCAGAACACCACATCCCCCACGTCCTTACGGAGGAAGGCTCTTTGTTTGCTGTCCCTCTCTTTTACCCACCTGCCCACAAGGTAGCGGTGACAGCACTGAGCAGCTCCAAGTTCTCCTGCAGGCCAAGGGAGATAGCTTAGCCCCGTTTCCTGGAGGGGTAAGGTCCCTCCAGTTTGATGCAGGACGATACTGCGCGAAAGAGCAGTCACTGTAGAGATGGTAAAGGAGCTGTAGTTCTCTACTGTAGCTTGCTTTGTGTTCCTTTGAGCTGTCCCTGCCTTAAAGCTCTGGAGGGAGGGAAGTCTTTGCATTCTGGTACTTAGGGAGTGCCGACTGCAGCCTCCAGGGCTGACCCCATCGCACCCATGAACAGTGTAATTTTAGAACTTGGGTAACTTCGTTAAACTGCTTCTAATTTTTTCTTTTCCGTTTCTCCTCTGTTCCTGACGCAAGGAATTGTGGAAATGTGTTCTGCTCCAGTTGCTGTAACCAGAAGGTGCCAGTTCCTAGTCAACAGCTCTTTGAACCCAGCAGAGTCTGCAAATCATGCTACAGCAGCTTGCACCCAAGCAGTTCCAGCCTTGATCTTGAACTGGATAAACCCATCACTGCCACGTCTAATTAAAGTTCCAGCCTAGAAGCAGCGGGAAGCAGCCGTGTCGACTCTTCCCCGCACAGACATGCACATTCTCGGTGGGCTGAGGCTGGGAGGAGGAGGGAGCCGTGCACTTTGGAGGCTGGGGCGTGGAACACTGCTCGGTGGGACAGACCTCGAGGACGTACCGCTGGATTGTGGGAATCTCCTTTTCCAGCTATTTCCCTTTCCTTTCTGTCCTATTTGTGTGTATGTGTGTGCGTGTACGCGCCTGTGTGTGTGTATATATATATATAATAATATATATATGTTTGCTTGTTTGCTGGAAGATTGTGGAAGTGGGAAGGGAGCTGGCACCGGAACCAGATTTCCCTTGTGTATTTAACTGCCCCACTGCTGAACTGTGTTGCAGACAGATGATTTTATGGAGGAAAGGAGAAGAGGGGAACCAGCCCAGCCAGTGTGCAAAGTGAATACCTGTAGCGTCAGTGCTAGTGCTTTCAATCACTCCTGTTACTTCCAAACAAGAAACTGCTGTTTGGGAACTCGTTGCTGCTAGAAGAAATGGGAATCTCTTTCCCAAGAGAGCACTCTCCCTCTCTGTTCTTAGAGTGGGCTTAGTTATCCTCACTGCGTGAAGGGGGGATCAGTCACAGATTTCCACGCTCAGCGGCTCTGTGCTCACACACACAATCAACATGTTTTGTCGCCGTCAGCCCTCTGGCTGTGGCTCTGAGTGAAAACACCTGGACAACGTCGGCTATGGAAAGTGCGCGCGAGTTTGTGAGAGGTGAGAAGGGGATTGACCAGGCTGCCGAGCCGGGATTGGTTTTACACTGGCGCCTCTATCTGAAGGTCTGTAAATGCAAGTCGTTATTTAAACCCAGTGGGAAAGTAGAAGACCTTCGACTTCTATCCTTGTCCCAGCTGTAGGGTGGTTTACTCAACGCAAAGCTACTTCTGGAGCAGTGCACTTGTCATGGTTCGTACAAACAGTCTGCCGTGCTATTGTTTAGACCCGCACTTTAACGAGACTATCCACAACAACGAAAGAACAACTGTGATATGCTGGTATTTTCGCTGAGCTCAGTCCGTGAGTGCACTGGTGCTTGTCATATTCCTGGGATGTCTCCTCCTTTTTCAGTCTGTATCCAATATACTCCAGATAGGAAAAAACCTGCCTGAGGATTATATAAAGACCTAAAACACATCATGGATTCCCCTTCTTCCTTCTGTCCCAATCTGAGTCGCTTTTAAAGTCACCTCATTAAAGTGTGAATCTCTTGAATATATGTTTTTAAATGAGCGTTAGGTACTCAGCCCCTTTTCCCTTTCGATAGAGCCTGCTTAGTGCAGTTTGGCAAGGAGGAAACGCGTATGGTGATACCCTGCTTCACAGTGCATTGCCTAGACTAAGTTAGGGCTTCTCTTGTGATATTCTCAAGAACACAAAAATCCTGCTGGAGTATTTGAGAGTTTTAAATATAAAAGGTCAAAAAAATCTAACAAGTCTTGGGAGAGGAGTGCATCCCTTCCCTGCAATGTCACAATCACGTAGGCCAAAGTGAGGATCACACAGAGCAAACCATCTGGGAATATTTATTAGATCTGATGGGGAAGAAATGACAGGGTATGTTGTGTTTGGCGTTTGAACTTCCCACACCCTTTGCGAGGATTGTCACGCTGCTGCGGTTTGAGCTGAAGACTCACAAGATAAAAGTGAAGGTCTAGGAGGCCGGCTTAGCACAGCCGCCCGTGTCCTTACGGGAAGGGGTCTGGTAACAAAGCGTCTCCCCGGTACGCGTTTTGAAATGGTTTGCAAACCATCGGGTGGGAAAAGCAAAGGAAAAGATGGGCTCTCCGGTCGAGTTGTGTCTCTAAGAACTTGCTCCTGAAGCAGTGCGGTAAATCTGGAAGAGGACTCTAGGCATCGCTGTGTCGTGTAAAACAGAGGGAGCTGGAGCGGGAACGGGGTAACACGCAGCTCCCGTCTCTGGCTTTTCCTCGGAGGTGGGCGATTAGAGGTGTGACTTAGGGGACATGGTGTAGTTCTGCACACTAACATTGTGTGGTTTTGTGGTGCAAATAGACAGTCAAAAATAAGTCTAAGATTCTGCAGTTCCTAATGACAGGTGCCAAGAGGTTATGATACGGGTTTTTGGGGTCTGTGATGTACAGTGTGAATAAATGCTTGCAGCTCTTAGTCTTTTTTTGATCGATGAAGCACTTTTTTATTAATATTATTTTTCTTTGTATGTAAAGGAGGAACCAGTATCTCTCCATAGCTGTATATATAACCCTTCTCTCCTAAAGAGAGTAAAGTGCTCCTATATTTTTCATTTTTGTCAAAGCGAGAAGTAAATACTTTAGAATTGTTAAATATATAAATAAAAGTGAATAAAGTTTAGAATTTTGCATGGGAGCATTTGCTAACACACTTTCTAGTTTTTTATTTTTCTTTCCTGTCCTTCATAGGAGATATATTTGAGGTTCTGCAGAAAGAAAACACCAAGGCCTTTGAAAAAGGAGGCTGCAGCAGCCTCCCCTTGCTTTCGTTTCCATTGTGTCTTCGCAAGGAACAACAAACTGTTGCTCCCAAACTTAGAAGAAAAATTACCCAGCTTGGTTTTCCTGGTGCAGCAGGAGTCCCAGGGAGGGGGGAGAGGTCACCAACCAGACGTACCGTCAGGTGCTCTCTGTACAACCGGCACGGTTTTCTCAGAGGCTGGAGAACTGTGTAAGAGTTCTGCCCCTTGGTACCTCGTTTTTCTTCTTCCCCTTCACTGACCATCGCGTGTCAGAGTGTGATCCAGTGATGCCAGCCCAAATGTAGGAGTGGCCCAGGTTGCCAGGGAGCTCACCCTGCTTTCAGCGGCATTTGGCAGAGGAAACTTTCCCTTTCCCTTTCCCTTTCCCTTTCCCTTTCCCTTTCCCTTTCCCTTTCCCTTTCCCTTTCCCTTTCCCTTTCCCTTTCCCTTTCCCTTTCCCTTTCCCTTTCCCTTTCCCTTTCCCTTTCCCTTTCCCTTTCCCTTTCCCTTTCCCTTTCCCTTTCCCTTTCCCTTTCCCTTCTGCAGTGAGCCAGCAGCAGCACTCGCTGCAGTGGCAGCACGGGGGGAACAGAGCTTTGTTCTCGTTTGCACACTTTCTGCCTTATTTACGATGCTGGCTGGTGGAGCTGTAGCTCTTGGGGAACAAACCAAACTCACTCGGGTTTAACATCTTTTAATCTTTTCCCAGAAGGTGAAAAACCCAACTGCTGTGTGTCCTGCAAAAGTCTCTTGCACAAAGGTTCTCGTTTTCCTAGGGCTGTTCGGTTGTTTCAGCAGCGTGGCTGCAGGCACTTCCATCACATGAGCTCATCCTCATCGCTTCTTACATATTTTAGGTCGAGGGAGAGGATTTGTCCTGAATTCTCAGGGAGACTGAAGAGCTTCTTGAGCAACTGTGAGTTATTTTGGGGCAGGCCTGTTCTAGTCACAAGATGTTGTGCACAATTGCTTTATAATCTGAAGGTATTTATTTAATCAAACAAAACTGCAGATTCTGGGCAGAGCTGTGATCACAGCTGGTGGTAGTATTTTCAGCTTCAAGAATTAAAAGAAAAAAAGGTACATATAATGTTTTGCACTATTACGAACATGCAAAGGAACAGCAGGTTTTCAGTTACACACCAGAATTTGATTTCATATAGCTCCTTTCATACTTGAGTTCCTTCTGAGTGCTTTTTCAGTCACTCACTCCTCTAGCACAGCGGCTGCAGGCTGTGTGCGTGCCACCACTCAGCCCTGGACACGGCGCTTCTTGGATGTTCCCCGTTACGGAAACGCGGAGCAAACCCCGTGAGTCCTGCGCGGGAGTCGGAGGGAGTCGGAGGACTTTTACCTTCCACGTAGTGAAGCCAGAAGCATCACCGGCCTGGCGGCTCTGCTAGGGGAGCACCCAGGTGGCGTTTCCAGTGATCGATTCTTCCTAACGAACGCCCTTTCCTCTTTTCTTTCGTTACAGCTCTTAAACAGCCCAAAAGCCCAAAGGGAGAGCAGAGCTGCTGTCACAGCGCGCAGCTTCGGTGCTGGCTGGCATGCTGTGATTTTCTTAAAACGACCCCCTCGTGCACGGGCCCTGTGAGCAGCTTATCTGATGGGGTGAGGGAAAAGCCCATCTCTTTGAACAGCCCCAGGCAGGCCAGCAGCGAGCCCAGCATCTCCCGGTGGGAGCAGGAGGGGGTGGGCAGCAGCGATGCTGCAGGCTGGGCGCAGCTTCTTTGTACAGGAGGGCGAGGTGGCAGCAGCGCGGGGGATGAAAAGCCAAAGGCTCTTCCTCTGGGGGTGAAGGGGAAGAGGCTGTGGAGAAGCACGCACTGCGCAGGAGGGGCTGCCGGGGCGGGATGGGGTCCAGGCCAGGAGGGGCTTTGAACTGAGGCTGCAAAGGGAACAGCCGCATGCAGGAACGCTGAGCTGATGCTGAGGTCGTGTAACAGATACGGGGTGTCCGGATATTTGTGGTTGTTCTATAATTGTCCCTCTAGTAGGTCCTGAATTACTCAGCACAAGGAATTGAGGAAACAGGGTCCAGAGGCGGTTACGAGACGGCGTCAAGCTGGGCTGTGCTGGAAGGAGACGCAGAAAAGCGGCTCAGACGCTGCCGAGCGGAGGCCGGTGCTCTGGGCTCGCTCACATGCAGGGGCCCGATCAGGTTTTACAGCAGCTTCAGAGCAGCCCTCAGCCAGGTTCCGTGGCTTGGCATCGCTTGGGAATTGCTAGAGAATTACATGGAGTTACCTTTTGTGCTTAAAAAGTAAAACCAGCGATTTAGGCTCCGAGTCGAACAAGGAACGTGAGCAAACGCAGCTCCCGCTCGTGCAGCGCCCGCAGACGGGTGCGTTCGCTGCGAGGAGCCGCGGTTGCTCCTGCTGGTGGGTTTTTCTCTAAAGGACACGCGGGCGATGCTCCCGCGGGCCGTCCCATACCCCTACAGCCAGACAGACTGCTGAAGCCAGGGCTTGTGAAGTTTCTGGTTTGCAATATTTTTAATTATTTTTATTATTATTACAATTCAACTCGCTTCTTTGTTAAACAGAGAATCCACCAGCATTAGAGCAGGATGCAGAAACAGAAATGGAGCCTTTAAATAGAGCCACCTCTGTACAAACCTTTATCTCTCTTGCTGACCCCACACCATAAAGAAATGCCATTTCTTGGGCAGAGGGATAACAGATTCCCATCTCTTCATTTTACACTCATAACGCAGGCATTGGAGCTCAGATTGTAGCATTTCGGGATCGAAGATAATCGTACTCTTCAACTTTCGAATTTTTTTAAATGCTGCTAAAGTTTTACCTTACTATTTAACAAACATTTTTAAAACTGATTTCCCAGAGTTGTTATGAAATGATTTTTACCTTGCAGTGGCAACAGGTGATGCATTTGATTGTACTTTTTTTTTTTTTGGTGGAATTTGTATTAAAATGACATCTGAAGTCTTGATTAATAACTTCAAGAACATTAAATGTTTTAAAACAGGCAAGCCTATGAGAGCAGAGAGCTGTTCAGCAGCAGCATAAAGTGTTAGACCCTAGTGCTTATTTGTTTGTAACAGCATTTATTCTGCTGTAGCCTCAGAGTGAATATTTAGATCTTAATAAATTTGTCATTTCCTACACGGTGGCAATTTTACAGTCCCTTGTGTTTTCTGTACTGGCGCACTTGCAGGGCTTCCACTTTGTGGGGTTTATTTTTAGGCAAATTATAGCTCACGTATTAGGAAAAAGTAATTTCCAGTGTTTAAATAAATACCTGAAATCCGTAGGAAGAGGTGGATGTGAAATCCCAGGCTGGCAGCAAGCACGGAAGACGTCACTGCCTGCCCAGGCCCAGTACTGTGGGGACGAGCCCTTAGGGAGAAGGGAGGATCCCGATGATTTTCCAGCAGCTCCGTGAGCGATTCTAGCGCTGGTTAAACGTGACGGCTTTCGTCTGTCGTATTATTTTGTGCTAACTCATCACGTTCTCAGACCTTTCTGCCCTCCCTACATGCATCTGAGGCCTTCATGCAGCTTAGAGCCACGTGTTGTTCTCTCACCTTCCCATTCTAGTTCTTACGCAGCACAAGCAAGACTTCCGTCTTCGACACCAAACAACTGCGGTAATGGAGGAGGTTTTCCCAGCCCAACTGTTATTTATTCACCTAGGTGCACACAAAGCAGATGCGGAGGAGCGCTGTAGTGAGAAGCCCTTTGGTGCTGGTCTGGCTGCCACCTGTGTGACTCGAGGGAAGCTCCCGTGGCTCAGCGCTGCGCTTGGCCCCGCGCGGGGACAGACGGAGCCCCCGGGCGCTCCTTCCCCGTCCCCCACAGCCCTCTGCCCCGCGGCTGCTCCCCGGCACCGCTCTGCCCGTGCTCCTCCGCCCCAGAGGTGGCCTCGGGTCCTCTGCATCTCTGAGCTTTGGCCTCTGTAAAACGTTGGTAACTTGTGCTCAGCAATCAGCTCCCTTCCGCTCTCTTCCCACTCGATACCCTGGCTGCTGGTGGCGCTTTGCAGCTACGTATTCCCATTGTCTTCACTCTATTGTTTCTCTTCTGTTATTATCAACTTTCTGATTAAACTTTTAGTCATCAGGGTAATACCACACAGGCAGACAGACGTGCTGAGTGTGAAGAGAAGCATGCAGTCAATACATCCAGATGTTTGCTTTGGTGGAGCATTACTGGATTTCAGTCTAAAACTTACGTCAGAATTTATGTCAGTAAATTGCAGCATCATTATGACATACACATAGGAAATGAATAAGCTTTCTAGAGGTCAAAAGTGTTTTTTACTTTAATTTTGGTACCAACTTGTACACTGTTGATATAATTTAAATGATGTAATTGAAATGATCTCCTCCCCAGGATGTTTGTAGAGCGGTTTTGCACAGCAGCGTTGATGCTGATGCTGACCGCTTATGAAGCTGCAAACACCAAATTACCGTATTGTGTGTTTGAAATGCAACAGAGCGAGAACGTCTTTCTTGCCCATCGTGGCTGACAGTGGAGCTGAGTTAGCAGGAATGAGGTGCCCAACATTACACATGAAGGTAAAGCCTCTACATCAGGTTATTTTAAAGTAAAGCAAAGCTTGTTTGGGACAAAGTACAATGTAAAAGGAAAAATCAAAGCACAAGCTAGACTAATCAATGGCCAGCTCTCTTAACAATAGCCTTAGCGAGGTGAGATAAGGAAAATGGAAACTTCAGGTTACAAAGGCTGTTTCCTCAAACAAGTTGCCGAGTTCAGCCACTGAGTTGGGAAGTCCTGAGCACGGTGCAACGCTTCCCATTGAAGTTGTTTGTATGACAGGAGATACCATCTGCTGCGCATGGAGCCACTTCTGCACCACCAACGTGGGCAGCAGAGGCTGCCCTGGCAGAAACACCACCCCGGCAGGTGCCAGGGGGGATGAGCACATGCAGTATTGGAAAGCAAGACGGGGAACAAGAAAAAATGGTGGCTTTCTGTATTTAATCAGCTTCAAATATTTTTCACTTTGATTTTGGTTGCTTGTCTTTAAAAAGAATACCAGTTAGTACTTGAAGAGCTGCTGCTTCAAGGCATTATCTGCATTTGATAATGATTTGATTTGATCACTCAGTATTTGTCTAAAACACGGTAAGAACATTTCAGCATCTCCAACTGAATTTCACTGGTTGTGTCTGCATTAGCAAGTAATCCAGTGCAAAAGCAGTGGATTTCAGCCTGGAGCAGTGGGTGCAGTTGTGGGTTTAGTTCAGAAGGATTTGGTCTGGCCCCTGGGTGGAATATCCTCACCATACCTGTAATTTGTGGCTGTCTGAGGTGTCTGCTTTGGGATCGCAGCCAACCTGCTGTTTCAGCTGGGGGTTGGAGTGTGCTCAGTGCCAGAGCAGAGCTTTCAACTTCCTTCCTTCCCGAAGGAATACAGTTTGCGTGCAGTAAAACAACTTGGCAAACCCAGCCAAAGTGCGGCAAGCGGGGGCACTACAGGAGTTTATTTCAAAGCTGCACCCCTGGATCAAACACTCAGGTGTAGACCCAGCCGCTGCCACCCTGAAGATGGAAGTGTCTGTATCCGTCAGTTTACCACAGCTGTTTCAGCCTGCACCAAATGCCACCGCCGTCCTGCACTTTGCACTGGCAAGGCTGGCATGGCTTTCCAGTTACCTGTGCTGTCACAGCCTGCTGGTGCTGGGGGGGCTGCCGTACACCAGAGAGCTGTCCATGAGCGATTCCTCAGCGTCGTAGCTGCTGTTCTTGAACTCTGTGGCCACAGGGCACAGTTCCTGGTTGCACCACCTGAACAGAGAATGCAAACAGTTACCTGAGCCCTGTTAAACAGACAATGCTGGTCTCAACTTGAGGTCTTCCCAGTTTGGGTCCTTCTCATTGCTGTAGCATGGAGATTGCCCGTGGCAGGGAAAAGCAGCAACGTTGCTGGTAACCAGCCAGAATGCTGTTTGTCTCCATCCAGGAGATGGAGTTTGGATCTCACCATGGCAGACGTTCAGGTCGCTCAGAGAGGCAGAGCAACGCCTGCTGCATCGCACAAGAAATGATCTGGAATGGTTTGGGATAGGGGAGGTTTTTGCTTACCTTCGAGCAGCGGAGACATCTGCAGCGGAAGCGTCAGACCGAGATGCATGTTCAATTAAAAGAGCTCCTGCGGAAGAACGTGAGATGTAAGTAATCCTGGGCTCCAGCTGAAGCAGCAAAGGCTCATGGAAAGAGGGTGGTGGTTGCTGCTCAACAGCACTTGTCAGGCTGAGCTGCCTCCATTTGAAAGGTGGGGACCAAGCTTTCTTTAAAACGCCACTCTTTACCTCTGAGTGTGTGAAGCCATGACACTCTAGGACTGATTCCTAGCCCTTTCCCGGTCTGAAATTCATCATTTCTGTCTTTCCCACTACCTGCATAGATCCTTGCTAGGGAGTAAGAGAAGTCTCTTGCAGCCAACTCCATGGTCACTGCCTCCTTTGCACCAGCTCCTTGAACGAACTGGGTGAGACGGCTGATGGCATCCCGCATTTGCCTCACAGCGGGTTCCAGTTTTGCAGTGCTCGAAGCCAGCTCAATTTTTTTCTGCAAAGAAAACAATCACAGGAAAAATTACGGCATATTTACCTTCTGCAAGGAAACGAGGCTGGTGAAATCCCAAACACACCCAGCGGGATATTAATAAAAGGCTTAAACTGAGGTAGCTGCAGCTTGCACTGCCATAGGTGGAGTGGCCAGAGCCCCGCTCGGCAGGAAAGGAGACGCTGCCAAAAGGAAGCTCAGAGCCTTGCCCTGAAAACGGAGAGTTCCTGCAAGCCAGGCCCAGCTGTGCTGGCCTTCCAGCTGCACATGGGGACAAGCTGAACATCCCCACTTCCCTCTAATTGCACACCTGTATCAGGTTATTAACGTGTGGGTTATTACCAGGTTAATTATGTGTGACCTCCCCTCTTTTTATATTTTCACTCCCACTAAGATGCTAGAGCTGTGCCCAGGCAGGAAAATTCAGATTAAAAGGAGCTTTTCCCTGCAAGCCCTGTCTGTGAACCGGTCTGGCTCCCTTCTGGCGGACCCAGCACCACCCTCCTGTGGCTGGGCTAAGCTGCTGTTTCCCCAGCATCCCATGTACCTTGTGAAAGCACAAGTGAGCGTCTGCCAAGAGAATCTAAAATAGTCCTTCTTTCACAACACGGCATGCCCACAGCTGCCTGGATGTGTCCGGCAGAGGCTAGCCCTAAACCTGTGTTTCCCGTCTAGCAGTGCTGAGCCCTCATGAGCCCAAAAAAGAGCGTGCCTTGTGCTGGGGGCTGCCAGCCTTGGGTGAAAGCTCGGTCTCGCTGAAGCCACGCAGGCTGAAAAGCAGCCAGCTCGCACCCACGCAGCGGCCACAAACCTCTGGCCCCTGCACCTCTCAGGGCCACGAGTGTTTGGCGGGGCCGGCACCCGCCTGCGGGCAGCACTGGCTTCGGCTGTGAGCTCAGCCCTGCAGCCGGCTGTGCTGCACTGGCACCTCCACAACATTCAGATCTCTCGCTGCAGGAAGGCTGAAGGTTTACCTGGAGCAGAACTGCAGGCAGGACTGCGTGCGTATTTAAGGAGCAGGTGGTAGGGGGTGCTTTTTGTTAGTCAGTCTCAGTTGTAGGCTGTTTGTGAGCTAAAGCCTGTAAGGAGCTGCAGCACAGAACTAATTTCTGGTTTTTTAGTACTTAAGCGAATGTGCAGCCCCCCTTGCTAGTACGTGAAGGTACAGCGTATTTGCACCGTAGGACTCAGCCCACACAAGCTGAACCCAGCTTTGCTTTCTGTAACACGGCTGTGTGTGACACCTTCTGCCCAACCATTGCCCCGTATTTTCTGACTGTTAATACCAGAAAAACACAATCCTCAATGGTTGCTATTCTGTGCTCCAGGCAAAGCGGCACACAAATACTCACAGCATATGCTGTACGAATACAAAAACAGCATCAGTAAAGCGGTTGGGTCTGGTGCCAAGATAAAGTCCAAAGAACCCTCCAAACCCGCAGAATGCTAATAAGATGTTTTAAAAGCAGCTCGGAGCTTGTTGCCAGCAAGGATCAAAGACCCCAAAGGCATAAACATATTCCCAGCAGCTTGGGTGGAAGCCAACATCACACAGGCAAAGCACAGCAACCACATACGTGCTTCCACCAGCAGCCGCGTGCTAGCGGCCAGGGTGTACAAGCAGCTACATCCTACACTGCCTTGGTTTGTAAGGTTTAAAGACCTGGGCAGCATAGACCAGGAATATAAAGCATCGTTTTAACCTTAGAAGAAAAAAAAAAACAACCAAACAACAACAAAAAGCCATTGCATTCTCTTTGCTCTCCAATAATTTACACTTTTTTTTTTTTCAGATCACTCTTCTTTCTCCTAACCAAAAGCACTGAATCTTCTGAAAGACTGAGCTGGGTTTTTGCACATCCTCCACTGCCTTTGAGAGTGAGAGACTAGAGAGAGAGCTGCTTCAGGGATGATGTCTGAGGCAGAAGCAAATTCTGGTTTGCTTTCCTGCGTGTTGATCTGCTCCAGCGCCTGTAGGGTGTAGCTGAGGGGAGGCACGGGCACGCAGCCCCCCTGTGCCGCTTGTACCGGTCTTCCCTGACTGCAGTCAGCGGAGAGAAGGAACTTCAGAGTGCCAATATGTCTGGTTCCTTCGGGTTATCGCTGAGGAATATTTAAGCTGTCACTCGTTTCTTTGCTCTCACTACCAAGCAAGATTGTCAGAACGGTTTTTACTTGAAGACTCATCACCAATACTTAAAAAACACAGCAACAGGGAGAACATCCAAAACGGGGCTAGAAGCACAAGTCTCATATTATTGTTTTGAGCAAATATGTAGTCTCACTTTAATAACCTACATTTATTTCCTGCTGTGCTAAAATTGTGGTTATGGTCTGAAAAGGACCTAAAAACACTACCATGTGACTCAGATTGCATGTCCGATTTACAGATAGAGTTTCAGCCCCACGCAGTCATTGCTGATGCATCAGGCAGTTAATTCTGAGCTCTGCAAGATGCCTGCAGGACTGGCAATTCAGAAAGAACTGTGATGTGACCAAATTTAATCTAAAATTATTAAAATGCAATAATCAAAGAATTCCCCAGTGCTATTTTAGCATCGCTTTTCAGACTGTAATAGAATTCTAGAGTACAGCCAATGCTCTGGCTCAAAATTCCAGCTAATAAAATCGTAGTATAACATAAAATGACTCCCCCCGTGCAGTATCCACCTGAAACTCCCTGAGAGCTTGCAGACCAATTACCTCTGGACAGGGCGGTTTGTAACAAGCTTACCCTAAAAATTCAGATTCTCATAATTACGCTGTGCAAGAATGAAAAAGGTCTCTGTTCTTCCCTTTTCCTATAGGTAATTACAACATCGGATTCCTTCAGAGAACAAAGAACTATGCTGTACTAAGTACTAATGCCACTTTCTCCAAAGAAGCCTCTGTCACTGGGCACAAATTCTGCAAACCGAGAACCTTGAGGGACAAACATAAAATGAATTGTGCCGAGTTTTGTGTGCATCAATAAAAAGAAAATGGATTGGAACAGTAAAAATCCCTTTATGAAGGGCTAAATGATTTCCTCACTAGATGGGTATGGGAAGGATGTTTCAAAACGAGACAGACTCCCAGAGACCAGAAGAATTTGGACACCTGGAGCTCAAAATGAGGTTGTTTATCACCTGAGAATGACATCCTGATTCTGGTGTAGAAGCTCAGCATGGTCCTGCCTGATGCTACAGAGGCACCATGCAGAAATACCTCCCGGCTGGTGCTTCCGGTGCCTGGCTGCTGAAGGCAAGGGGAAAGGTTTCTGATGTGCCCAGGTTACGTTTGCCATGTATGATCTACTACATCCAGAACCAGGGCATCACACGGCTCTCCGAGCCCCAGCCACTTCCAGTCACTGTTGCCACGCTCCGTGGAAATGGAGGCAGCCCAAGGGTGGCATGGACAGAAAATGCAGTGGCATTAATGGCATTTGAGGAACTTCAGTCAGTGCTCACTTCTCCACCCCACGGTCTCATAGACAGCGTGATTTGTTGGAGCACCAGAGCAATGATGAGCTTGCTAATTAATAAATCTCCATACTTGGTGTTACTGCTGTGCAATTACCTGCTCTGAATCATGTTGCTGAGTTCTTTAGTGCTTCTCTGGTTATCCAGTTAAGGAGCTGAAGGGACCCCCTTCGCTGCACCAGGAAGGTGCTGCTAGGACTGCAGTATGGCACCTTTGTGGGGAATTGGTTTAAATTAGTGTAAGCATAAGCCTGAGGAGGCCAGCTTCTTTCCAAGTTATTTTTAGAGCCTACCACCCCCTCCTTTCCTTCTCTACTCCATTACCTTCAGTGTCAGATTAAGCTGCTTTTTATCAATAGCTGGACCAGTTGGCTTTTTAATTAGTGGGTATGCTCATTAGTCCTGGTTATGAGCAGATTTGGCTTTCATGTTTGGTAGTCAAATTGCTTGAGGTATTTTTCCTTTAACAAAAGTTGCATGAGAGGATGGTAAGAGGACATCTCTGGAGGTCAGAGAGGTGGTCTGTGCAGAATACAGCTAAGCTGTGGGTGTGAAATGTAACACAAGTTGCCAACTGCAGCCACTGGTGAGAAGGGGTCAGGCTCTTGTTAGTGTGTTTTTGAAGGACCTGATGGATGGATAGGGTAGGATAATCTGCTGGATACACCAGAGACCACAATAAGAGTCTTATATTTGTATCTATATATATATATAATGAAAATACCCATTATATATATTATGTTTTGCTTTGTGTACCTGCTCCTATGTTCACTTCACAGTCTCCTTTCTTTCCCTGGGATGTCTGGGCTTTCAGCACAATTGTGTTTGAGCAGTGGCAAGGCCACCATGTAGGTATCATCTCTGCTCTCTCTCTGCTTGTGCCATCACCTTCAAAGAGCAAATTGTCAATGCTGAAGGGAGTGAAGTGGCCCAGACCTCTCACTTCTCACGGGGAGAATATGAGAAAGTGAAGGCTACATGTAGTGAAATCCAGCAGCTCATGATTCCCTCACTGTATCTGCGCTCTTACAGTTCTGAATTGTTCTGTCTCCATTAAAAGTCTAATCCCTGCGGGAATACCCTCTGATATGGTGATCATGCCTTCCAGCCTCATTCCTGTGTCCCCTTACGGGATGTAACAAGCCAGATGATGCTCATTTACCTTCAGGAAATTCTGAGCTTCTCTGAACTCTCCATGGCTGCCTGTTATCTGGGCACCTTTAAAAGAGCAGCCCGTAGGTAAAGGCAGAGAACTGCAAATCTGAAGAGGCAGCAAAGGGATTCCTTTGGCTCTTTCCATCTTTTCAGTGGGAATAAGAATAGAAAGTCATGCTGCAGTAGGTAGCCCTAGTGAAAGTTTAATATTCAGTAGTCTTGTGGTGTTTTTGCAGTTAAAAAAAAAAAAACCAAAGCGCTACATTATTTTGACTCTATCACGTTAAAAATACACTTACATTGGTACCTGTCGTGAAGAACACTGACAATGCAAAACTCTTTACTATAGAAATAAAATTGCCTGCATTGTTTTTTTTTTCCCAGCACACAAGCATCCTAAAACAAACACTGCCTGCACTCTGCTTTTGTAAGTGCTATTTAAAGAGCAGAATTGCAAAACACCTTCTGAACACTTGTCTGAAGCTTTGCATCTGGTCGTATTCTCCACCAGTCTCAGCCAGGAGCACTAACACCAAATAAGACTTGGACAAATCGGACAAATCAGGCTTAATGGTGCTTTTGACAAGGGCTCACCTGCACTGTGGAGAAGAACACAGCTATCGCCCGTCCTTGACTCTTGGTGAGGGATCTCAGGACGTCAAGTGACAGGATATTTGTTGTTCCCTCCCATATAGACAGCACCTGGTGGTAAAAGAGACCGTGTAAGAGCAAGAAGGAGCCTTTTGGAGCAACTGCAGTAAATAAGGGGGAACATGAGCCAATGAAGATCTAGGGCAGAGTTAAGGAAATATCAAGGAAATCTCCAAAGATTTCTTGCCTCACCACAAATGGGAAGAAGCACTGGTGATGACAGCGAGGGGCCCGGCTACATTACTGAACTAGGAAGCAATTCCCAGCACCAGGAACAGATCATGTCCCCTCCCTGGTGGTGACTGGGCTCAGCAGGAAGGCAGCTAGAAAGAACTGCAACACCTGCAGTGAGTCTGGGGAGGACTGTGTTTTTCTTTGAGCATGTCTTTAGGTGGCAACCATGAAGGACTATGCAGGGGACTAGGTGATACACCACAAGCTTTTTCTGCTGCTTTCTTACCAGAGTATCACGAACTATGACCGGCAAGCCTGTATCCTCCATGTAACCTTGTCCTCCGAAACACTCCATTGCCTCAATAACAGTGGCAGAAGCCTGCAAGATGCAGAGAGTTGATATAATACACATTGCACAAAGGGAAGGAGTGGCTGGAAACCTCCCGCATCACACAGCAGTTCCTGCTGGGAGGGGACTGACTGGATCCCACTGCCTTGCTGAAGCAGGTTGCTCATTCATAGAATCACAGAGTGGTTTGGGTTGGAAGGGACCTTAAAGGTTACCTAATTCCATCCCCCTGCCATGGGCAGGAACACCTCTCACTAGACCAGGTTGCTCATTACATGAACACAGCCTGGGGAGTGAAGAGTGATCAGCACTGAGTGAGGACTTGCAGGAGCAGTCAGACCCAGGGAGAAGATCCAGGGAGAATCTGTCTTACTGCAGTCCTCTCTAGGTAAGGGTAAACCTGTGGTTTGCTTGGTACATAGAAGAAAGTGTCTCTGTTTCAGGAGAATCTTACTATCTCCTTGCCTCTGGTGTGTTAAGTTTCTTTGTATTTAAGCTGAGGGTATTAGGAGGGGGACAGACCCCTGAAGTTAAGGCTGATGCTGTTAGCACTGTTACCTCTCTTCTATTTATTCTGAACTAGGAAAAAGATGTTTCCTGTGGCTCAGTGTCCCACCTTAGTCTTGGAGCACAGGGATTTTCTCCTAAAGCCTCAGCAGCATTCCTCTGTGGCGTGTGGCGTATGGCATACTTCACAGAGTGTTTGCTCTATCTGCTGTCACCACATGACTGATCTGTGGCTTGCTTGCCAGGCAGCTGGCATGCTGAGTCCTTCCTGAGAGCTGAGGGATGAGTCCCCCACTTACAAAGTCCAGCCTCAGCGCAGAGCAGTAATTGCGGGGTAGCTATCACACTGCAGGCCCTGCAGATAGAGGTCGCTGCCTGTACCCCACACTATTGCTGCCCTTCTCGTTGGCTGTGTTAATTCTGCCCCTTTCCAGCTCCATGGCTGCTAACGTGCCACCAGCCCCACTCAGGGCTAATCAAACTGGTTGCTCCATACCTGCTTCCCAGTGTATAGTTTGGCGACGGGTACAAGCAGTCTCAAGAGAAGCTGGTCTTGCTCACTCGCCATGTTGGTTTCTGCAAGTCCAAGCAGCCGAGCGATCTCCATGAGCAGAAGAAAAGCCCCTCGTGTCTGCACCTGCATGCGGAGAAGTGGGGAGCTTCATTGGCATGGGTCTTGAACTGTGATTCCAGCCCGATTTGCTGAGGTGCCAGGAGACTATCTGGAAGGGATGCACAGTGCTTGGACCTGAGCAAAATGCAATTCCGCCCCCCCCCCCCCCCCCCCCCCCCGTACAAAACCACAGCTTCAGAGACAAAGACCACAGATCAGCAGGGCATAAGGCATGAAATATTAGAAGCAATCTGGAGCTGCCTCTCTTGCACACTGCAATCCACTATAGAAAAGGGACAATGCCATTTCATTAAGCCTAATGGGAGCCTTATCAAAGCTCCTCTCAGGTATCCAGATCATAAATCCATTCTTTTCAAGGATAAAGGGCATGAGACTGCACATCTGATGGTCAGCCTCCAAGCACCAGATCTGCAAGGTCTTAGACTTCTTGCTGAGCCTCTTGCTTCCCTGACAAGTTGCAATTTGGACAGCACTGAGCTATGAGCTTTGTAGCCTCTGTGTGTAATGATGTCCTGTGGGACTACATCGGATCTTGCCTTTCTTTCAGAGGTAGAGTTCTGGCCATGGACTGCCACAGGCTACGAGATGCTGGAGCTTTAAGTTATGCTTGATACTTGTTGGGGTGACACCACTTTCCCTCTTCTCCCACCCTGCAAGAGGAGTTATAAATGCTGGTTTAAATATTTGCATGAACCTATTGTAGCCCAAGGATAAGAATCCATGTTACACCAGTTAAAAGAAGAAATAGTGCCTGGATAGATGAGAGGAGGAGAACTGTGTGCCTTCTTTCTGAAGTGTTGGTAGTGGGAGGAAGCCACCCATGTCCTGTGGGTTTAGTGGGCTCAGTGTTGAGGCAAAGCTGTGAGACATTCTGCAGAGAGCTAAGGCTGTGAAATCCCTCTCAAAGCCCAGAGCCAGAATGCCAATTCATACTGCTCTCTCTTCCATTGTCTAACCATTATTTCTTTAGATGATATTTACGTCTAGGTGCTGTATTCAAGCTCAGTGTCTTGTGGTGAGCACTGTGCAGGTATACCATGGAGACAAATTTGTCCCAGAACTGAAAGTTCATGGACCTCCCCCCCAGGAATTCATCAAGCCCACTGAGAATAGCCTATCTCCTGCTGCAAGAGCTACCAGGAGAGTTGGATGAGTGTGCACCAGTCTTGGAAAACAGTCTGATAACTGCAGTTCAGGAGACTGTGGTGTCATTTTGGGTTGACCTGTGTGGTGCCATGAGTTGGACTCAATGATCCTTGTGGGGGTCCCTTCCAGCTCGGGATATTCTATGATTCTATGATTCTATGCTTGTGGTCTGATGCAAACAACTAAATTTAGAGGCCATGACATAGTGGATGCATACACGAACCTTAGCACTCCTGTCAGAACAGCTCCCAGGTAATTGTAATTGAGGATAACCTGGAGTCCAGCAGAGAACTCAGGTCCCTCATCAGATCCAGTCCCACTAGACTACGACAATTCCCTTGCTGTACACACCTCTCTGTAGCAGGAAGAGCCTGCTACATTTGACTTGCACGCAGAGGCAGGCTGGCTGTGCCCATAAGCGGCTGAGGATCCCTGCCCTCTTTCCTGACCAGCAGAATCAGCTCAGCTCCTGGAAGCCTTACCTCCAGCCGGGCTATCGTCTGCATGTGTAGGGGATGGTCTTTGAGGAGCTTCCCGAAGACAACCCGCTTAAGGGCGTACTCCCTGCTCAGACTGATCATCCTAGAGAGAACACAGCCAGGGAAAGGCGTTAGACCAGCAACCTTCCTTCTAAGCCTCCCCTTACGGCCTTCCCCACTGGGTGAACCCTGCTCGGCTGCAGCACACCAGCCTAGGTCACCCACAGGTGACCTAGCACCGCTGGCTCCCAGCCCTGTGCCCACAAAGGCACGACGTGACAAGCGACTGCGATGCTAAGCACTGCAATCTCCCCTTATCCTGACACGCTGCTCCTCCAGCTCTGGGAGGGGGGGTCCAGGCTGCCTTCACCTTCTCATGGAAGCTACTGCACCAATGACGTTGTGGATCCGAGATATGTTCAGCATGTTGGAGATGGAGGCCACTCCACGACCTTCTGCAGAGATCTGAAACCACGGAGGAACAAAGGTCGATGTAAGCCTGTGGCACAGCCTGGGAAGCTGAAGCATGTCTATCTTAGCGACACCTGTGTCGGCAGGCAGACAGGTACAGGACGTCCGCTTCACCTCTCTGTTCTCCAGCACCAGAAAGATCTGCTTGCGTTAAAATGCAGCTGTCTTATTTTAGCCAAGTCTGTGGCACGATTGGAGAGGTGCCTTTGGAGACTGTATCAGCACGATCAGTTCTGGTCACTGGCTGCTTGTTCCCACCTGCATGCCACACAGAACTGCCCCTCAGCTGGGCTAAGGCAACTGGATTAGGGAAATGATCAGCTTAGAATTACTTTTTTCCCCTTCTCCCCCAGGATTTTTCCTGAGCTCTGTTCCATACAGGGCCCTGCTGGGGAAGGGTTCTGTGGAATGAGCAGCCAGTTACAGACATGGATGAGAGGAAATTCTTCAGCTGTACACCCCCATGAGCAGCCTGCCACGCCAAGCCTGCCCAGCCCCAAAAGGAGGGGGAAATGGTGCCTTACACACCAGCTCTGCTTCAGCTCCATCCAGCCATAGCTCTGCTGTTGCCATCTGCCGTGTGCCCAACTTGTCTTTCAGCCTTTGCACTCGGATATTGTTCAGCTTCTTGTCTTCATCTCGAACCTTCAGGAAGAACAGCGACAGGCCACTGGAACCCTGGGGGCCATTAAAAAGGCACACAAGGAGGACTATGTCACAATGAAAAAAGGAAAGTAAAAGGTTCCCCTGCTCCTTCAGCGCATTCCACCACAGAACAGACCTGTTTTACATGTCCTTCAGCATCTGCTATCCTGGCCAGGGTTAATGTCACATCAGAATCAGCAGCTGATGTAAACCATTTAAAACCATACAGACGATATGTGCCATCTGGCTGCTTTCTGGCCACTGTTTCCGTGCCATTAGCTGCAAGAAAGGAACAGAAGATCTTGGCTTTATAGGAACTTCTGTATCAATTGATGCTGATTTTCAGTTTAGGCAGCAGCTCTTGCTATCCGGATGAAATATGGATTAGCTGCTAATCTCTTTCACTGACAGTGGATAAGAAATGCAGCCAGAGTTAAGTGCTAGAAAGGAAATATGCCCTGTTTAGCTGCAAGCCTTTCCAGCAATTGCTCCAGGATAACAATGGTAAGGGCAGCGTTTTGTAAGCAGAATGCACTGTGGTTTACAATCCAGTGCTTCAATTTCTTTAGGAGCTGCCATAGCCAAGAACAACAAAGGGTGCTAAGGAATCATGAATCCTACAATGATGCTCATCTCTGTAACTTTCCCTCCACAGCTGACTCTTTCACTTCTCCCACCAGGAAACCAACTGCAGTTTCATCCCATGCAGGTGACTCCCTTTCCACATTTCGGTCTCTGCAATGGAGTTCTGAGGTTTCCTAGCCCTTCACGCTATTCCTATCATTTGCCAAGGACCAAAGCTGAAGATCAAGAATGCTTCCTCAGTCCCAGCTGGGATGGGCCTGATTGCCTTGCCCAAGGTTTAGATTATAGAGCTAGATGTCAGTGTGTTACCTGAGCAAGGATCAAATCTCTGTACCTGCATGCCATGTGCTGTGTACATCAGTGGACAGAAGCTGGGCCTTTTGTCGGTAAAGGGCAGAGCTGTGCAGATGATTTAGATGACTTCTGCTGAAGATTCGTAAACCAGCCACCTGGCTTTGAAAGCTCCCCACACCCTTCACGTTCTCAGTTCTCACTAACATGCCAGCTGCTGCTGCAGTTGCTTCCCACCTCAGTACACGTACCAACGTCAGAGCCTCCCCTGCGCTCGGTCATCCACTGGCCAGAGGTCCAGAACTTCTTGGGGTCACGGGATGTCAGATGGTCAAAAGCATTTTTCAGGGATGCAGGAATACCTAGTGACTGTTTTGGGAGAGGGAAAAGAAACGAAGAAGGTCATACCAAAGCAGATGAAATTAGACAGTTGCCTTAACTAACACTGGTGTGTCCTACAAGTATCCCTGCAAGGCTCAGAATGGATGGTACACAAGCAGGAGAGCGGGACACCGAACGTCCTGCACAGTGCTGCAGTGCATCTGCGGGTACTGCCAACAGTCTGTGAAACCTCCTGGCTCATACGAGGCTGCTGGAACACTGTGCGGGCAGAAGGTGCAGGCTTGTGTTACAAAGGGCAATGTTGAGCGGCCCTACTGCCCCTGAACTTGTGCAGCTGGACCCACAGCTTTCAAAACAGCACAGTGCCAGGGTACACGCATACAGTCGTGTACACTGGATGTCACCAGCACCCAAAGAGCTGCAGGAAAGGGTAACTGCCTTGTGTTTTTTCTTTTCTTTTTTAATTAGAATGCCCAGAGCTAGCTACACAAGGCCTAGCTTTTCTCTGCACCCTACCTAGCCAGTTACACAGTGCAAAAGGTCAGTAAATCGCAGAGCCAAATCTTCAGATGGGGAAGCCTTGCAAGGTTGGTTAATTTGCACCAGGTATGGATCTAGCCCAATATGCTTAACAGCTGCTTCACAGAGGGGACAGGAAAGCAAGGCCTTTGTGCCTTGTAGTTAAAACAAAACAAAACAAAATAAAACAAAAGCAAAACAAAAAAACAACTATGGAACAATAAGAGACCTTTCCAGTTGCCTGCAGTGTTACAGGTTTCGTGTGCAGTGAAGGCCTCACGGTGCACAGTGTTGTATGTAAATATAAAAGTCAGTCTGGGTGCACAGACTTTGCAGAGAAAGGAGAAAGCCAGGCAGTGGGAGACAGAGCTGAGTCACAGAGCAAGAAAAGGCCATGTCCAGAGCCAGATGGCAGATCAGCTCTCCCAGATCCTCGGCCAGTGCTCCTGGCTCTAGCCAGCACTGTCAGGACGTGGGCTGTGTCCTCAGAGGCCAGCTGAGCTCGTACCTCAATGACTTTGGCTGCTCCATCAGTCATGGCCAGCGGACAGTTGAAACCTCCAGAGGTGGTTGAAAACAAGTACAGTTTGACAGCCTGGTGCACACGGCTAGGAAAGAAGGCAAAAACAGACAGGTTTTGTGGCAGTTCGGCAGCAGGAGGATAAAACATCTTGACTAGGAAGAGAGGGGAAAAATACAGCCCAGATGGGTTAGAATCAGTCTGCTCATTTCTAAGAGGGCAGAAACTGTTTCAGAGAGGCAGACAGAAGTGGAGCAGAAGTTTCTCAGTCCCGGAGGGACTGCCAGCGTGGGGCTGGATGGAAGGCATCGCTTGCCATCTGGCGCACATTAAGGGTACTTTTTAAAAATCAGAAATCTGGGTCTATCTCCAGAGACCAGAATACAATTAAATTGCAAGTACAATTCCAGACCCTTGGCTGTGTTACAACTACTGCATGTAAAGCTGGAGCAGCACAGGGAAGTGCCAGGCCCCAGAATCAGGAAAGTGGCATCAAAGAATATTATGATCAACTGCAGGCCATTAGTTACAGCTTATCATTGCTGATGTGGAACATTACAGTGGACAGACACTGCTGTTCAGTACAGCAGTAGGTGTGCTTTTGTCCGTGCATCATCTGTTACCCATTATACAACAAGAAGTTCAGTCCCACCAGATGCTGAATACACTCTGCTAAGAATAACCAGCAAGGCACCAAGTTGCTCCCACTCTCCCCCAGTTACCTCCAGTTGGAATATTTTCTCTCATAGGCCTCAGCAATCAGCCCCTCTTCTGCTGAAATCTCCTTCATCCTCTTCCAGGCCGAGCAGGTGATGATGTGATCCACCCGCTGCCCCCAGGCATCGTACTGCCGAAACACAGGGGGATTCAACTCGCATTCCCATCCCAGAGGTTTGACCTCGGTTAGCAGACGGTTTCCAAACCTCTCCAGGTCCTGACTCACCTCCTCCAGTACCTGTGAAGCAACAAGAGCCTTTAGGCACTCGCCTGGAAGGAAAGAAGCCTCGGTCCTAATCAGAAAGTCAAAGGACTGGCCATATTGTTCTGGGCGCTAATGATCTCTTGCCACTTGGCTCATTGTACTCTGTGATGCAGCAGGACAGCTTGTCCCTTAGCTTCTGCTGGCACAGCTGTGCTCAGCTGTCACATTTTTTTTTCAAAATCATTTTTTCAAGTTACTTCTGGCAACATCTCTGGATTTTACACAAGACAGAAGAGCTTTTGTATCAGGGCTGAGAATCACACAGATGCATATGAACAAGGGGACTGGATGAGCTGATCTCCAGAGGTCCCTTCCAACCTCAGTAAATCACTCTGTGATTTACTGCTGGATGAGAGTGCTAGGGGAAAAGGCGCCAAAACCAGGAAGCCTTCATCTGTATCGGAAAACTTCTGCTGGGCTCAGTAGTTAACTCCTTACCAGGTTAGAAAAGGAGGGATAGCTCAATCCTTTGAGCTTCAGCCTCACGCACAGGGTGTGTCTAGCTTCAAATTGTCACTCTGCAGCCAGCTTCTTGCACATCCCTAGGTAAGGATTCATCTGCCCTCATTTCAGCCAGGCTTGGCTGACTTGGACAGAGTAGTCTGTCCATAGTTAATGGAGAGAAACCAGCACCTGCAGAGAAGGGATTCGTTCCAAGCCTTAGATCCTTATTTTAAGGTGACAAGGATCTCCTGCAGGTGCTTGCTCCTCTTCACTGTCTGTGGCCGAAACTCAATGAAGTTGCCTAGACGTAAATAGCCTGACTTACAGCTGATTAAAACTAGGCCAAGTAGACCCAGCCCCTAGCACTGTTGGACTCTGGTTAGCAAAAATACGTCCAAGACTGCTGTGGGGTGTCACAGGAGCACCTGATCAAGATTAACTTTGAACAGAGGAATATTTTTTGCTGTTCTCTGAAACCACAAGAGATGCTCATTTCCTCCTCAATATAGCAGTTGCAGAGGTGAATGCCATAGCTGCTCTGCCCAAATGGTGCAATTATAAAACACATTAATGTACTGCTGATGAAATACAAACCCTGCTTCCCCTCTGCATTGACTTTTCATTAAACTCCATCCCATATGATTGATTCTTTCATCGCTCTGCCTTTCAACGTGTGTAATGAGGATCCAGCACACGCCGTCCAGTTGGTGCTCTGGAAGTCTCCGTCCTCAGACCAGGCAGTATTCTTTCAGGTGAATGCTGAAATAGCCTCAGAAACCACAACACGAGCCAAAAGCCTGCATGAGCCCTGCCAAACTGGTAGAGCTTACGCGGCACTCCTGTTCTAGGTTCAGCTGGGATGGGTATATGCCTCCAAGGCTTATCATATCTTAACAACAACTTGAAGGCTGTTTTACAAGCACAACCTAAGCATCCAAGGTGCACGGATTTCACTAATCCCTGAAGCACAGGAACCTTTGAACTCTTTAGCTGGCATTTTTTTTGTGGGCAGAAGAGTAGTAGTTTTCCAAACAGGTCTCTTAGTAAGCATGCTACAGTGAGCTCACTACAACAGTCTCTTTACCTCCATATCCACATTTTCTTAAAAAAAAAACAAAACCAAAACCAAAAAAACATAGTGCCTAGCTGCGAGCTCTTGCCCTGACCACACTTATAAACCAGTGTGTTGCCCAAGCAAATGTGTTTATTTTCAAGGTAAGAGAACAAAATCAGAGTTCCTGCATTTGTGACTGCTGCATGTAACACACCGCAGCCGGGGCGCTCCAAAACCACACAACAGGATACTGGGGAGGCAGCTGCAAACCGTGAGGTTCAAGGCTGACGCCACTAACTTGCAGCATCTGCTGGTGGTCTCGCTCACCCTAACCACTGCTTTGATGTTCCAGGGATGACTATAGAAAAAACAAACTAAGAGGGCAAACGTACGATCCTTTCTATTACAGGACTTATTTACAGAGGAATCAAAGACTGATAGATATCTCCACCACTGTGCTCAGAAAAAAAAAAAAAAAAAGTGGATGCTTTCTTCTGTGTTCTCCAGAAATCACCTTCAAACAAAGAAAGCCTTTGCTCCATTCCAGGGAAATTTTTGTGTTCACTGCTGAACACAGGTGAATAGTAGAACGGGAATCAGCCTCCACTGTGGTGTCTGCTTCAGCGCGACACACAGAGCTGCAGCTGCTGCTGCTCCCCTGGACAGGAGGGCGTTCGTATGGAGAGCAGCCTCTCAGGCTGCGGACAAGCTGGTGCTGCTTCAGGCAGAGAGCAGAGACTGGGCTCTCCCTTTTAGCAGTGAGGCAACACTGCCCCGCTGGGACTATGCGCAGAAACGTAAGGGAGATTCTGATGATTTTCTGGTAGATTTTGCAGCCACTGTGTCTCTTTGGGGAACGAGTGGAGAGCAGCTCTGACCTTTTTAGTTCTTCAGAAGATCTGAATCATGCTTCTTGCAAAGGTGCAGATTAGGAGCAAGATCTTCATGGTTGCCCAAAGGTATTGTCCTTTCCCTCACGTTCTCTTTTAGCAAGAAGGCCACAGTGGTGCGTAGGGAGGCCTCATTCCTGTCTCCCGCGACGGCCGTGACAAAAGCAAGCTCCCAGCGCTGCCATCGCACTCCTACCACCCCAAGACTGCAAGGCCTCACAGACGTGGAGACCAAGAGCATCGCTGACAGCCAGGATCTGCCTCCGTTACTCACATGGCTTTACAGGTACTGCTTCTGCTGGAATGACTCACAGCGAGAGGTCACGCTCAGCTCCATGAGATCCGGTCCCTGACGAGTGAGAAGCAGTTGCAGTCCTGGGGGTGAGGGCAGAGAAGAGCCGACGCAATGAGCCCCCGGGCTTCCTGCAGGCCCGAAGCTCACAGAACAGGGACCCACAGCTTGGGGTCTTGCTCTACCTCTCTGCACCCCTGCAGCTCTGCACAGAGCCGTCACGCTGAAAATCAGCTCAGAAAAGCCGGTGACTGTTGCTGAGAAGAAGCAAACCCCCAAGGGCCTTTCCATCCTCTTCTGCATTCAGCTGACAACAGCCTCATTCTTTTGGCAAGGAAGTTCCTTAAAAAAACCTCTTCCCTAGTGAGGGAGAAGTGGAAGAGCACAGCAGAATTTGGAAGCACCTCAGTTTTTTCCCTTTCTCTGATTTTTTTTTTTTTTAATGCTGGGTGACCAGGTAACAAATGCACACACTGACAATCTAACAACACTCCTTGCAACACCCAAGCCAGTCACAGGAGTCCACTAGGCCCTTTCTATTTCTGTTTACGTCCTGGGAGTATTTTTCACCCCTGCACTGATTCACATAAAACAAGTTTTATGGAATGCTGGTAAATTCCCCTCAGTTAAACACACTGAAGGCACAAAAGGGCTCCGAGAAATGTTCAATTCATAGTCTTAAGCAGTCACCTAGCCAGAACTGTAGTGTGTATACACACAGAAACACAAACATGTACGTCAGACCTTGGGAGGAAGGTGTGCCTTCAGGTAACCCCGAAGCAAAGCATCTTCCAGATATTGGTTCCCAGTCTCAGGCCGCTCTTGGAAGAGATTCTCGGTTTCTCTTCTTGCAACAGGCATTTCCAGATCTTCTAATACTTGGTTCTGCTGCATATCGACCTGTTGCCCCTGGTCTGCTGTTGTGTTGAATCCTCTACAGCTCCAAGCTTGGCACCTCTCCCAGCTGTGACGCAGAGAGAGACCCAACTGCCACGGCTTGCTGGTAGCGCTGGATCTCCACAAAGGCAAGCGACGGGCAAACATGGTTGTGCAAAGCCTTCAGCGTGTCACTCCGACAGCTGTCACCTTCAGACCTTTCCTAGGCTGACACTAGCACCAGTCCTGTTTTGTTTTAACATTGTTAAGTTATTCTTGTAAATCAGTTATGTCTTTTACTCCTCCCTCGGGGAGGAGCTGTTTAGCAGCTGTTGTTGACTGAACTAGGGAAAAGGTCTTTGGAAAGAGATCAGAAAACACCCTGGAAAAATACAGGTACTCAGAAAACACTGCAGCCTACCCTACCAGCCGGGCAAATCATCGTCACCAGCCCCAGTTTTTGATGTTTCAAGAGTCAGGGGACCTATGTGCGGTGGCTCTTCCTACCAGCATCCCTACTGAATTGCTTGGGCTAATGAATTTTGAAATTGTAATCTGGTAGAGATCAGAAAGAAAAATTACATTTCCTTTTCTGAAGAGTGACAGAATGCCTGGAAACAGGAAGAAAAGGTTTAGGCAGGTCATTCTGTAAATGAGGTGTTGGTTAAAAAGGGAAATTCATCTTCCTTGTCTGGAGTCCTGGGTTGTGACACTAGCTCCAAAAAGAATCTGCTTCTTATGAAGTCTCTGATGTCATAAATTTGAGTCAGGATGATATTAAATGTTTTCCTTTCCCTGGGGAAGTACCTGAGTGTTCTAAGAACGTCTTTTGTCTTTGAGTAGTATAAAACATGCACCTAATTTTGACTGATATGCTGATAATAAAAGCAGTACCATGATTTTAAACCTGCATGATAGCAAAGTGCTGTTACAAGCATAGATGTTGGAGACTTGAGCATGGGGTGAAACCCAGGGACATGTCCCAACCCCAGCATGAACTTAGACCAGCTGGAGAGTGTGTTAGTGAAGCAAAACCAGTCACCTTTCACCTTTATCCAGTCCCACAAAGCCACACTGATGTCTTGGTTCAAAAATTCAGGTGCTACTTGTTTGGTGGGACCTCCTCACTTTCTTGATGCTGGCACTGTGACTGCATCAGGTTGTCAGAGCCACCTGTGGTGTGGCTCCTGTTCATGCTGCAGCACCCCGTCCCTCACTTCAGCAGGGGTTTGCATACATTTAACAGTCCCACTATGCAGAAAATGGTTTGTGCAGCTGGGAGGTAAAGAAATGCACCTTTTGCTTCAGTGGGGAAGGCACGGCCGCTGGCGACACCTGCTTGGACAGCACCACGAGCGCCTGGTGCCGGCCTCCAGGCATGCTTGGGCCAAGCCTAATGCCCTGCGATGACTGTGCTGCTATTTCTTCCCTCAGTCACGCTACCAAAGGGCACCTTGCTGTGTCTGCACTCAGGGGCCCTGGGGGAAGGAAGTTAGTTAGACATTGGGACGGGTTGCCCAGGGAGGTGGTGGCATCACCGTCCCTGGGGGTGTTTAAGGAAATGTTGGACGTGGTGCTTAGGGACACGGATTAGTGGGTGATATTGGTGGTAGGGGGATGGTTGGACCAGATGATCTTGGAGCTCGTTTCCAACCTTAATGACTCTAGGATTCTATGAAGAGGAAAGCTGCCCACAGGCTGCGAGCAGGCACCTTTGCCATCAGCCTGGCGGGAGCCCCGCTGCCCTGGAAGCCTCCTCCACGCTCCCAAGCCCCCACATCGGGGCCATGCTCCCCCTGCACCGCCTGGACCCTCCACGCGCCGTCTTTGGACCCAGCGCCACTTTCCCCCTCAGCCGGGCCTGCCACGGCGCCGCCGAGCCCCCGCCCTCCGCCCGCCCCCAGCGCCGCGCAGGCCCGGGGGCCCCGCGGCACCGCCCGGAGCCGAGCCGAGCCGAGCCGGCAGGCGGAGCCCGCGGCCCCCAGGCTGAAGGAGCGGGGCTCAGCCGCGCAGGTACTGGCCCGGCACGGCCCGGCCCGACACAGCGAGGGGGCCGCCGTGCGTCAAGATGGCTCCGCGCTGTGGCGGCCGTGGCCCGGCGCCTCAGCGGGACCCCGCGGGCTGGCGAGGGGCGGCGGGCGCCAGCCCCGGCTGCGGGTGGCGCTGGGGGCTCCCCGGTCAGAAAAACAAAACAAGACAAAAAAAACGCTTTTAAAACTCCAGTGGCAGCCTTATGGAGGCCGCTGTAGTCTGAAAGCAGCCGAAATTAATGATGGGGAGCAAGCGGCCGCCCGCAGCCATGCCCTGGGGTGAGGCCACATGGCAGGGCCGGGGGCGCTGAGGGGCCGGGGGCCGGGGCCGGGTCCTGGTCCTGGCCCGTTCCCTCTCCTCGGCTCCCCGGCTCGCAGCGCGGTGGGGCTTTGGAAGCCGGGCAGCTTTTTTCCTCTCTCATAATCCGGGAAAAAAAAAAGTCAGGTTTGGCCGGGTTGCAGTCGTGATTGTGGTGCCCTCGGGGGCGCCACGTACCCAAGCAATCAGATCAGATACACGCAGTCAAGATGACATTTCCTTTGTGTGTAAATCGATTATGAATGTACCGTGTTGTAGAAAACATATTTCCTTATCTCTCTGGCTCACTTAAATCAGCTTTATTTAGCTAATAACCTGACGTCGGAGTAATGCCTTTGTCTGTTTTAATTGCATTCCAGTCCTGTTTGAAGTGTGCTTAGTCAAACGTGATTTTAAAAAATCCTAAAATATTTAACATGTAAATACTAAAAATTTCGCAGGTGTGTATTTGTTGAAATATACTTCTATAGCAGTAATCCGCCCTCATTACTAAATGAAGTGCTAAATTTAGCACAAAAGCTGTGACAGGTTCCAATCAACGTCCTAATGACTGCCAGCAAATGGAAACGAGGCGTCCATGGAAAAGAGCTGAAAAGGTAAAACACAGAACGAGATTCAGTCAGCTGCAATAAAAGTCCTCTGCTCACTGCGTTAGTTCACGATTTAAATCAATCCACTACGTTTATGTTATTATTTTAATTGTTAATAGAAATACTGACTGGCTGTGGACAAGGAAGCGCTCCGCTGGGGACCTCTTCGTGGTGTTCTTCATTAGCGTCTCCCCGTTAGCGACTACACGTTGAGATCTCGCAGCGAGCCATTTTTCAAACTGGTTAATGTGCGCCTTGCTAATTCCATCTAATGGAAGCTTTTAATCAAGATGTCAGTCGGTGCTAAATCAAGCACCTCACTGAAGTGCCAAACATGTAACATCCACGTTATTGCCTTTATCAACCAGCTTTCCATTCTTGTTAAATAAAAAATTAATAATTGAAAAAGAAAAAGGATTTTCCTCTTTAATCCAGGTTTGTTTAACAAGACGTGCTTTCATTAACACAATGTGGACTTCTCTTTTTTTTTTTTTTTTTTTCCAAGGTGTCCCAGAAGAGTCATTCCTGTATTCTGGCCAAGATTGATGTTAGTGTGTTTCCTGCTTACCCTGCTAAAATACTGGATACCATTGGCAGAATTCCAGTTCTTTCACATTCCCCCTTCACACTTTTTCATGGTTGTAGGAATTAACATTGTGGCTTGGAATATGAAAAATGCAATTTAAAAGGGCAGTAGCTGGCATCGAGTACACTTATGGCCCTGAATTTCAAATACTATTGATCATTTACCAGTGAATAGAGAGTTTTTCCATTCTGCAAACTTCCAGACAGTGCCATAGTGTATCTATGGTTTGCTTTGCTTTAGCTGGCAATTAGTTTTTATACCGAATCTGGCTGAAGAATCTGGCTCCTACTTTAAGGAAGATGAGGAGTTGTAATGATGGTGTATTTTCCAGGTGTCTCCTGTCTGTTTTTTTTTCAGGTTTTTGATTGCAAGTGGAAGGCAGGTCTTTGAAATACATGATGGCCACTTGTCAGCTTTTACACACTAGACAAAAGAAGTCTTCTAAGGTAAAAACCTTGAAATGCGATGCTGCTGGCAATTTTACCTCTCAGTTTTGGGGCCTGACATATCTGTACCCTGTGAGCTGGGAACACTTTCTGCTGGCTATGTTGTTCACAGTTTAATTAAAAAGCAGGTATTTTCAATTTAATGAGTCCAGGAAGATACAGCATGCGGTTTTGACATATTTGACTAAATAAATAAAGGCTCATTAGGTGTGTACAGGACTTTATTAGCAGGAAGTAAAGCAATGACCTAATAAAGGAACTAAATTTAGTATACTTTCCACTGGGATTTTTCAAGTTTAAGTCATGCAGTGCTTAGTATTTACATTAGCTCCAACCTTAGACATGTTTACATCTCTGTGTTAAAATCACTCTGAAAACTAGGTCTGCCTACAGTGTTGACAGGCTTGGTCTGCTGTCACATCTCAAAAAAAGCTGTGGCAGGCACTGAACTTTGGTACAGCAGTAAACAACACACCAGCACAGGCACTTGCTTGACTCCACTATTAACTCTGTAGAACAGAGCTGGCAGAAAAGTATATACACTTTTGTATTTAAGGGGTGGTTGTCTGCTAAGTGTCTGCATTGGTACAGTAGAGGGGGTGGGAATGTTCAGCTGTGATAGAGGAGAGTAATGACCAATGCAGTCTGCATCTGGGTAAATCACATCAGATCGATTGATAACATTCCTTGAAATATTTAATCACACTTAGTTTGACGTGAATCACTCTCTGTGTAATATGAAGACCAGGGAATTGTTAAAATTACCTTTTAAAGTTACCCTTTCTTTCTACCTGTTGAGAGTCATTTCTAAATATAAAATAGCTCTACTTTTAACTTCACCCTTCTTTTTCAGGAATCAGTGTTGTTTCCCAACAAAATTGATACTAAGAAGCAGTCTGTGGTGCTGGTGAAGAGACTTCTGGCCATCTCTGTCTCCTGTATAACATACCTGAGAGGGCTGTTCCCAGAGAGTTCTTACGGAACTCGCTATTTAGATGGTAACACTTTCAGTTTGTGCTGCATTCTTATTCATACTTGCTGTATTTTAGCAATAATCTACTCTGCAGATTAGGTTCTAGCTGCTCATATATGTATGAGTTTAGTTCATTAGGAATACAGCTAGCATGCTTTCTCAGGTCTTGATGCAGACAATGCTTCTGCATCAGATAGAGTATAGAAGACGATGTAGAGGTATTAGCAACACATGGCTTTCCTGTTCATGTCTCTTTTGGTTTATAATTTTTCCTTGGTGTTGCCAGCCCTGTGAGTCAGTCCCCAGAGTCAGGAGCTTGACTTAAGAATCAGTATTTAAAAACGAGCTCTGATTGGTGTGTGTTATTTTCCTGTGGATTTCTGAGCCCTTGGGTTTCAAATTTTCAGCTTTCTTTGTGAGATAGAAAGTAGAATTGGTTTTGTTATTATTTTTTTTCTGTAAAAATTGACTAGCTCACATAACCACATGCGTTTGGTCAGAACTAGCAAACTAACCACAGTCAGACCTTTAAGGAAGAAGGACGTTACTGTAAGACTTGTCATAGGATCACAAGAATTAATGATGCTTTGATTCATCATCCTCTTTTTGTTCATTCAAGATGTGTTAGCAGGTCTAAAATGTTTCTTTGTATTCCAGTCCATCCCCATGTTTTTACCTGGGCAGGTATTTATCCTGAAACATGGTCACATGTGGACTTGGTTGAGGGCACAGGAAATCCCTAATTGTCTTTTGATCACCAAGCCCCGAAAAGCCACTAGTCTTTCTAATCAAATGTCAGGTCTTTCAAGTGCCTTTTTAATCAAAAATGTTAACATCTGGCCTGCTTATGCCTTTAAGTGCTCTTTGGTTGACTCCTAAGGTGTTATTAATTCACCGCCTCATTTGCAGGATGGGTTTCCTCTTGCCATTTGTAATGCCTGAAACCAGCGGCAGAAGGAACTGCGTGGAAAAACTTAACCGAAGCAGTTTATTCTATGTATAGTCATTTATCTCATTCAGATGTTGGTGCAGTCTGAATGCAGATGTGAAGGTGTTGTTTGGAAATGCCAGAATAGATGGGAATGAAGAAGGGAGGAAGGGGGCAACGGAAGCTGTAGGTTTTTTGAAATTAAGCCATAACTCTAGCACTTTTTTCTGGCAGAGTCCAGATCATCTGAGGAAGGTCTTTGACATTTGAAAATGCAGCAATAAGCTTGTGTCAGCCCACCTGGGACTCAGTGGAAAACCAACATTTCCGCTCAGGAAGGACCTCCAGATAGTGTTTTATCCAAAAAAGGGAGGATGACTGGTTTGGTTTCAGTGTTTGCCCAATAGTTGTGATAAGGATGGTAACTATGTGCTAAATCTGGTTTTGCAGACCTCTGTCTAAAAATTCTCCGAGAAGATAAAAGCTGTCTGGGATCATTTCAGATAGTCAAGTGGTAAGTGAGTAACAGCGAAACTAAGACAAGATTGTGCTGAATAGCAAGACATCTACCCCTCAAATTCTTCTTCCTGTGTTTGAAAATACTGTGCCCAGTAGTGCGATTGGATACGCCAGTGCAACTCCCACTGCTGCGGTGTGTGCTTCGCCCTGTACGTAAGCAAGACAGAATTAGCTTAGCAGATCATGTGAGTTCAAGGTCTCTTGTGTTAACTTGAGTGAGGTCATGGTCAGGCCCCAGAGCACAGAGGCAGCATAGGTAGGCAGAGAGAGTAAAGAAAATCACAGGACTGATTCTTTTTTTTTTTTTTTTAAAATCTTTTCCAGTTTCACTTTTATAGTGATTCTTGTAGATTCTTTTAAGTATGTACTATATTTTATCTCCCTAGATATTCTGTGTCTAAGTACCTTATGGCTGTCTTGTGTGTTATTTAGGATGCCTTTCCGAATTAGCATGTTCTCAGCAAGCAGAGAGTCTGACTTTGATTTGCTAAGGAGATAGGCAGCTGCAAAGACTCAAGGACCATTGCTACCTCAAGTAATATTTACTGCTTTGAGAAAGTCCTTAGCTGTAAACTATGCATCAGATAGCAAAAATTTACAAGACCAGACATGTCAGGCTGCGTTCAGAGCGAAGTTTCAGCCAAACTCTGTATGCAGCCATTGGGAAAAGAGCCGCTGGAGCGCAGTCTGGGGGAGCCAAAACAGCACTGAGCTGAGAGCCACTTAGAGCCAGGCTTCAGGTCCTTGTCACTGTCAGGACTGAAGAGGGCTCTAGGCTGACTGGCCCTAGGTTATGTAAACATTGAACAAATGTAGAGGGGAAGATGTGGCCTTTCTGATGATTGACCTGGAAAGGACTTTACGAGGCCAAAACGTTACTAGCTGTGTTGTCTTAATTCCAGAATGTACGCACTTTAAACTGTATCTGATGAGTGTATGTTTACAGGTTACATGATAAACATTGCTGGTTAGTATTAAAATATTTTTCCCCGGCAGGATTCAAGGTTGTTTTGATGCTTTGGAGAGGCAGTATGTAAGTTCTTTCGTGTTTTTAATGGACTTTTCTATTTTTTTCATAAAGTATGGACAAAACTCTCTTTCTATTCCTGCTCTATATTTTTGTAGTGATTTTATGTGCACACAACACACATTCACAGCTGTGGGGTAGGGAGAATACCCTGCCCTGAGAATATATGAGCGTATATGAGAATATATCTCCCTGAGATTTGAGAGTTTATTCCTGGAGCCCAAATATTGACTGCTGCTGCTCCCTGGACTTGCCTATACATGGTGTGTGAAATAATTTTCAGCCTGAAAGGGATTCCTCTTAGTTCTGTGTTCTACATTTGCATTCTCAAATGTGGATGGAGACACTGCCAGTCAGAACTTGCAGGTCTTCATGCCTGTTTTCTTGAGGAAGGTTATTTCATGCTTCTGCTTTCCTTTGTCTCTTTCCTCAAGTCTTTGCCCTTCTTCCCGTCTTCTCTAACTATCTTACCTTTCTGTCTTGGGTTCAGACTTGATTCCTTTTTTTGTAGAGTAATTCATCAAGTAATGTGTTTAACTGGTGTCAGGACAAAATCAGCTAGTAAGTAATAATATTCCTTGCTGATTCTCACACAAAAAATGCTCTGTACAGGAAAAAGCACCAATTGTCATCATCTCTGTCAGCACTGTTCGTCAAACTGACTCTCATCTAGATCAGATGAAGTGGTGTTAGTTTCAGCACTGCTGATCGGATGGGCTCTTAAAAATCAGTCTCGTGTGTATGGTAGTTCAAAATGTTGTGAACTCAGTTTATTGCTTGCTGACAGTTCTAGGAGGAATTTAGTCCTCTGGTATTTATGGATTTAGGGAAAAACAGAGATATTTAACAGATGCTCTAAGATTGTTTTCAAGAGTAGTCCCATGTGCAGTTTCTTGCTACAGCGTAAATCAAATACCTTTGGTCAGTTTCTTACCAGAGAGTAAATACTAGTCTTCAGTAGGGATGGGTGCTATTGTAAAAGAGTTTTAAGTTGGCATAGCCTCTGAAGATTTGTTTAGAAAGAGTCCTAAAAGGGAAGTCTGAGCATGCAAACGTTTTCTT